>NW_027150655.1:1062464-1383782 GCF_020800215.1 Phytophthora ramorum
ACTCTAACTCACGTGTTTACATATGTGTGCAAATTTTCAGAAGATTCCTGAGGCTAGTTTTTCCAGGGACCCCTCTACTAACGGTTCTCGACAGTACCGTATCTTCTCCATAATATAATACCTGTCGAATCCGATCAATCGGTTTCACAAGGGTATTTGTTTTAATATTCATTTTGTCATGTCCAAAAACCTTGTAAATATGATGCCCTGTCAAATCCGTTCATCATTTTTGACGGGATATCAACTTTCCTAAACCTGTAAATTAGCATACCTGTCAAATCAGATCAATCAGTTTCACCAGGGTATTCGTTTTAATTTTCATTTTTTCATGGCAAAAAAAACTTTTAAAAATGATGCCCTGTCAAATCTGCTCATCGTTTTTGACAGGATATCAAGTTTTATAAACCTGTAAATTAGCATACCTGTCAAATCAGATCAACAGTTTTGCCGGGTTTATTCGTTTCAATAGGTTTATTTTGGTCCATTTTGACCCTTTCATAATTGATATCACCGTGGTAACTGATATCAGCTATATCAGGATATCAATGTCCACAGGTGCACAGCCACTTACTAATTTGCCAGGACAAATCTTCATCAGGGTGTTAATATGCAAGATTGGATCTAAACATGCTCTTAAATTGTAGATCAGCCTCCACTCGATACTTTCGCTAATTTGAACCAATCACAACACTGCAGCCTACACTGGATTCCGTGTAGCCTCCACCGGATTCCATGTAAAACATGCTGTTTAACTGTCAGTTCTGCCATTTAACTGTCATTTAGCCTCCACAGCCTCCACCGGATTCCAGTGCAGTGCGCGTATTCTGTATACAGCCCGACGCTAACTCGAAGGGTTTGTGCGAGGACGACTTTGCAGGTTTCTGCGAGGGCGCTACTCCACAGAGGCGGGAGTCACGGAGGGCGAGTGGCGAAGCCGCATCCGCGACAACTCCGGCAGCAAAAACAAATCGCGATTTCAAGCCGTGGAGCTTCTGCAAGCTGCTCCAGTTGAAGACCGCTCGGTTGAGCGGCGCGCTGCCTCGTTGGCGGGCGTGTCACGGCATCTCATCAGTGCACTGGTGGCTGAGGATGAACTGGCAAGGGTTACGGCCCGCATTCGTCCTACTCTAACGGAGGAGAACCGGCTTGCTTGTGTCGAGCATGTTCTCAGTTGTATTGACGATTCGACCCTATTTTTCGAACCCATGGACAATATCGTCCATGTGGACGAAAAATGGTTCTACGAGGACAAGACAAACGCAGCTACCTCTTGTTTCCAGGAGAGGAACCTCCACATTGGACCCGGAAGAGCAAGCGCTTCATCCCCAAGACGACGTTCTTAGCAGCGGTAGCGAGGCCACGGTAAGACCTTTAATATTTAATATTATTTCGAATATGATATCCCTCAAATTGAATATTTGCAGATAATAAAACACGACTCTCATCGGAAGTGCCAATGGGACGGAAAGCTTGGACTGTGGCCGCTGAAAGAAGAGCATTTAGCCCAGCGCCGCAGCCGTAACCGACTCAAAGGCGCGGTTTGTGCACGGAACATTGACGTGGTAAATAGAGATGTTTACAAGGACGATCTGCTGAGGTGTGTCGTCCATGCCATCAAGGATCAGTGGCCTTGTGGGCAGCGCCACCCCATCATGGTTCAGCAAGACAATACCAAGCCGCACGTGTCTCCCCTCGACCCAGACATTGTGGCAGCGGGGATGGAAGACGAGTGGTGTATTCAGCTGCTGTTTGAGCCCCCTAACTCGCCCGACCTCAATGTCTTGGACTTGTGGTATATTCAACGCTTTTCAGAGCATCCAGAACCGTGTGCCGATCCATGGAATCAAAAAGCTCATCACTGCTGTTCAAAACGCATACACCAACATGAATACGAACACGCTGGACAACATATTTCTGACGTTGCAGAGCTGCATGTTATGCATTCAAGTGGAAAGTGGTGGGAATCGCTATGCGCTGTCGCACATTGGCAAGGAAGCACTACAAAGAAAAGGCATACTGCCTAGAGTGTTGAAGTGCGACCAGCATCTGTATGATAGCGCTAAGGCATGTCTAATCGAAGCTGGTCGCCCAAGTCTGATCTTCTTTGATCCTGCTTAGTAGATAATACCTGTTAAAAATGATCGTATCAGTTTTGTAATGCCAATGCTCACCAACTGGACCTATAGCCTGTTATATGTCATTGTTTCCATCAATTTCGACCAGAGGTAGTAATAAATAACCATATCGCAATAACCTCTTTGCGTGAATATGCCTCGTGGTTATTTTTTTTAAATGCTTGTAAATCTTATACCCTTACATACTTTTGAAAGACACAGCTCACTGTAATATTATTGTGGGTGTCATTGTCTGCAAAACCTTTACATTACTGTACAAAACAAGCAGGCTGAAATACAAATTCACTTTCAGTACCGCTAATATTACATATCTCCATTGATTTTGAATCACCCAGGTGACTGTTGACCCTGTCGCCGAAGGTCCCATCTTTGGGCTGGAAGTCATTTAACCCATTCGCGATGAGCAGTTATAAGCTGTTCTACACTATATTATACAAAGTTAAGTCAAATCAACTTAAAAGGGCGCAAAAATCGCCCTTTTAGCAGTTGATAGAGACGGGGAGGGTGAGCAAATCCGACTTGATGCAGTTGTCAGTCATGATTTCCAGGCCAAAAGGGCGCAAAATTCGCCCTTTTAGGTTGCGTTTTGATTGGCTAATATATGAACGTTTGGCGTGACAGAGGCCGATCGAGCCCTCCGCTTTTGTGATTGGTCAAAATAAAATGGTACAGCGTACTCCATCGGAAATATAACGGCGAAACTTACGAAGATATTCGCCTGGCCGAGGTGATGGCGCAGCGGTATCGATGGTGACGCGCCACCGTGGCGAAGATGATGGCTGTGGCATACAGGCTGTGTGGGGTGCGGTCGTGCTCGGGTTGCGTGCCTATAATGGCGCACCCCGCACAGCATTATAACGGAGGCGAATACTAATGGTAAGTCGGCGGTGTGGTGCCCACGTATCATATGTGGTGGTTTTGGTGTTGATTATGTTTATATAACCACTGTTGTACTAGATGAGAAACAGGCACTGATATAGGCAGCCAGCACGCCACACTATCTATTGGTACTGCATATTTAATGCTGTGCTGTAATGGGTCTGCTTAGACCCACTACTTAAGCTTACACGTGTGCGCACGTGTAGGAGGAAGCGTAGGAGTAATTTACTTAAGTTCAGTATACTTGTATCCACAAGTATACTTAAACCTAGATAAATGAACCAAACGAAAGCTTTGGTGGTAAATGAGAACTGTATTGATTGTAAATGGGGTTTCCTCCTAAAACTGATATTTCTAATGAGAGGTTCTGCCATTGGATGGCTGGCAGAACCCCTATCTATTGAATGACTCTCATTGGTAGAAAGGTGTTACTTTCTACCAGTCATATGCCTTTTGCTATGAATGTGGACCACCCTGTGGTGGTCACCTGAATGTGTGCCTTAGTGCATGTTGCACTAAGGTAGGAGGTGAACCGAATGTGTAGCCCCGCTACACCATCCCCCCGTTAGGATTTGACGTACACGTCAATCCGTATTTTCTTCGGGAGAACACGTGCTCTTCCTAATGAGCACGCCAACGACGTCTTCGTCCAAGACGCCGGCCGCTTCGGCAACAGCAAGTGCTGTCGTCGCCTCCAAGGCGACGACGGCCGCTGCCTCAGCCACGACCGCTACTGGCATCGCCTCGACGGCGATGCCGACAAGCGCGGCAACAGAGAGTCGCCTCTCTGTTGCTGGATACCACTCGAGATGGCATGAGAAACATGCCATCCGAAACAAGACAGGCAAGATCATTGCTGTCGAAACCGGAGTGGGTATCTACTCTCCGGGTGGAGAGGGAGTTCCCCTCGACTACGGAAGCGAAGTCGAGGAGGGGGAACTCGAGGGAGACAAGGACACCTTGTCTCCGGGCCACACTGACCCCAATGTGGGTCTACGTCGTCCACGCGAGGACGACTCGAACGCTTCGGGCTCGAAGCGTTCGCGCAGCGGCAGTGGAACACCGCTCGCTGCAGCTGGAGCCTTGACGACTCCGCGGGATGGAGATGACTCCGCTCCATCCGCTGTTGTTGCGGCCTCGCGCACTGAGCGAGTGCGCGAGCCGTGGATGCCGTCTCAATTTGAGATCGGCAGCCGATTCGGTGCGACCGCGCCACCGAATCTGTATGCGCTGTATTCGTGCAACGCCATCGTTGACGATGACGTCGCGAAACGAGTACACTTTGATCCGTTAACGAATCAAAGGCGCGACTACTAGATCGGGCTCTTCCATGAGCTCCGATGGTTTGCGAGCAAGAAGACTTCTCGCAGAAGCAAAGTGCCGGAGTGGCAGGCACTTTGTCAAAGTTGGAGTGCCTTTGTTGAAAACTTCAACAAGAACCCCGCTGGCTATCGTGACCGGATTAGCCAGGCGCGGGAGCGCTACGAGAAGTTCTCGAAGCGTGGTAAACTTGAACGACTGCACCATGGTGCAGTCGGTATTGGACTTCTTTGCGCAGTGCCTTATGACACTGCTTGTGAGTACTGCTACCCTGGAGCATTACGCATCACCGAGCGGGATGTCAACGGGTACACGTCCATGTGTGTACCTGACGACCTCAAGACCCTGCGCGCCAGTTTTCAGGTGCAGGCGTCTTCTAGTGCTGCAAATATCCGCAGCACTTATCCGAGTGCTGTAGGCGACTACAGCGCTCGTCCAAGTTTTACGCCCTTCGGCGGAGGTGGCGGTGGCGGCCTTCGTACGCCGTCACCATTTTCGGAATGTCCTCCATCAGGACATTCCGTGATTCCCACGTATCGTGTTGGGGAGGAAATCCTCTCCAACGAATTCGAAAATGAACCGGACCTTGGGTCTGGTTCCGATGACCAACAATTCGCTGGACGATCCAGCGAGTTGCCCCGCGTGCGTCTCGCAACGGGGGTGGGGGGGGGGGGGGGGGGGGGGGGCGGGTAGACGCCCCGGGTTTGGTCAACCAAACCTTGAGTCTCGCTTGGAGGCTGTTGAGCGTCTCCAAGCGTCGCAGTTCGCTGCTCTGCGTCAGGAGCTGAGCTTGTTAAAGGCTCAGCTCGCGGAGGTTGCGCAGACGACCTCGAACGTAAAGGTCGAGGTCGGGACGAGACTCTCTGGCGTCTCGAAGCGCGTCGCCGCGCTCGAGAGCGCTTTGGCGAGTCACCAGACGTAGGTGACTCGTGCTGCACGTACGGCTTCAGTCGCCCAACGTAAAACGTTGGGTGCAAGCGCATGCTGGACGGTATGTCCAGTGTGTACGCGTTGCCATGCTTCGCCAACACGGTGAATGGCCCAATGAAGCGCGGAGCAAGCTTGCTTGCTCCGAAATCGGAAACTGCATGTTTAGCTAGGTTCTGAGTAGCTAACAGAACTAATGAACCAACTTTGAATTCATTTGTGTTTCCCCTGCCGGTGTTATCGGCATTCAGCTTCTGTCGATCGACAGAAGCTGCTATTGCATCTTGGACAAACCGAATTACGGCTTGTCGACGCTGGACAAAGTCCATTGCATCCGAGCTGAACCCCTGGTTCAGTTCGTGTTCCTTGTTCGCAGCAGGCCCAGCCTGCGCGTGATGTTCGTTGTCGTTTAAAGTGTCTACGCCCGTCGTGGACACTGTCTTGTCGTCGCCATGACTGCGCGCAGTACGTGCGCGAGTCGTTACAGCTGATACATTGCTTGTATCAGCGTGCTTAACCGGTTGTTTTGAATTAACCGGATATCCTCCCCCACTTAAGGAAGGAGCTACCGCACCGAGTACGCTCGGTACGCGTGGGTGCCTCATGGCATTCACGTAGAACGGTGTGTGTCCTGTCGAGACATGCACCGAGTTGTTGCTGGCGAACTCCGCCATCGGCAAGCAGTCGCTCCATTGATGGAACGAGTGCGCGTAGCTCTTCATGGTGTCAACCAGCACGCGGTTGACACGCTCTGTTTGTCCGTCGGTCTGCGGGTGATCCGCAGTCGACATGGACAACTGCGTCCCAAGAAGTGTAAACACTTCTTGCCAGAATCGCGCTGTAAAGCGCGGATCCCGATCCGACACGATGTCGAGTGGTGTCTAAACACCATGTCGACAAACAGACATGCCGTCTGTTTGGCTGTCACCTCGGCTGGTACTGCAGCAAGATGCACCATCTTGCTGAAGCGGTCAACAAAGACCACAATACCAGTCCTCCGCTTGTTGTCTTGCGGAAAACCAAAAACGAAGTCCATTGAAATGGACTGCCAGCACTCCGACGGAGTCGGTAGTGATTGAAGCGGAGCCTGCGAGTTGGGCGCAGGCTTCACACGCTGGCATACCTCGCAAGCACGAACGTACTTGCGTACCCATTTGTACTGGTGACTCCAGTAGAAGTCACGCGCGAGAAGCAAGTATGTCTTCTCACGGCCAGGATGTCCCGATGTCGGGGCATCGTGGTACTCATACGTGATCTTGAGCTTCAGCTCATGATCATCCGGCACGACAATGCGATCTGCGTTGTCGTCGACTGCGCTGTAAAGCAGCAGACCATTGTGTACACGATAACGGTGTACACGGGCACGAAGGTGTTTGGCCAGCTTCTGACGAGACTGGTCAGAAGGTGTGGAGAAGTACTCCACCAATTGCTTCGCATCCGCATCATGTGCGTATGCGGCCTTCACGACATCCAGCAAGGACGACGCCAACTGCGTTGGCGTCGGCCTCTTGCACCGCATAATCTGGTCGACGCGAAAGCGCGTCGGCCACGACATTTAACCTTCCAGGTTTGTACTCAACCTGGGAGTTGTAATCAGCAAAGAATGACAGCCACCGTGCCATTCTTTGGGATATGTGCGGCGACTTGATCGCCGTACGCAACGATGCGTGGTCGGTGTAGACCACGAATGGTCTACTCCCAAGTAGATACACTCGAAACTTTGCGAGTGCATACTTCATGGCAAGGAGTTCCTTGTCATGTACCGGGTAATTGCGCTCAGCTGGCTTCAGCTGACGCGATTGGTAGTAAACCACACGATCACGACCTTCGTGATCGAGTTGCATCAGTGCGCATCCGATCGCGAAATCGGATGCATCGCACACAACGTGGAATGGGCGATCTTGGTCGGCCACCGCCAAGATCGGCGCCTCAGTCAAGCCCTGCTTGACTGCTTCGAAGGCCTGCTGACAATCAGCAGTCCATTCCCATGCAGCCTCTTTCTTTAAGAGCTGCGACAGCGGGCGAATCTTGCCCGCGTAGTTGCTCACGTACTTGCACAAGTACGTGGCGAGTCCAAGGAACTGCCGCAGTTCCTTTACGTTTGAAGGCGTAGGCCATTCATTGATCACTCTGACCTTTCCTGGGTCAGGTCGTACGCCGTTCTTCCCCACGAGACAACCCAAGTACGGGTATCTCGGTCGCCCCGAAGATACACTTCTTCAGGTTCGCATAGAGCTTGTGCTTTCGCATGAGCTCAAGCAACTTGCGGAGATGCTCTGTATGCATCTCCACATCCGATCTCCCATTCACAGCCCGGCTGTGAACGAACACATCATCGAAATAGCTCGGTGCGAAGTCGCGCACCGAGCGCAACAAGTGCGTGATGCACCTGTTGAACGTCGCTGGGGCGTTCTTCAGCCCCTGTGGCATCACGAGCCACTCCCAGAGCATGCCGCTCGGAGTGCTTACCGCTATGAGAGGGATATCACTCTCACGCATGAGGATCTGATAGAACCCGTCTCTCAGATCCAGAGTACTGAAGATAGTACTCGAGGTCATCGAATCGATGATCACATCTTTTCGAGGTATCGGCGTCTGTACCGGTACCGTCGCATCGTTCAGCTTGTTACACGCATGAACAATGCGCCACCCGCCCTGTGGTTTCTTCACACAGAACGTAGGCGCGCTGTGCGGGGACTTCGATTCCCGCACTTGTCCTGCATTGCGACGACTTTCAAAGAAGTCGTCGATTGCCTTGACTTGCTCACGCGGCAGTGGCCACTGTCGCGTGACGCAATACTTCGTTCCCGGCACGAGATCAATCTCGTGCTGAACACCCTTATCCTGCGGTAACTCCGCAGGAATGTCGTCCGGGAGTACATCCTTGTACTCACGCAAGACTTTGTAAAAGGGGCTCGCCTTGAGCGAGTCCCAGCCTTGCTCGTCGAAGTGTTCCTTCTTCGACTTCGCGCTGAGGGCGTCCGCGCCCTCAGAGATGAGCTGATTCAGCTCTTCTGCTTCACACGTCATCCTCTCGACGTCCGAGAGGATGCAGATCTGCTCGATGCGTCCATCGTGCAGTTCGCGAGCGAAACGCTTCCAGCTTGTGACTGGGAGCGACATCAACTCCGACGCTAACGTCGGAGGATTATTCAGCCTCATCTTCTTGTATTGGAGACCAATACTCGTACGCGTCAAGACACTCACTGTCTCGACGGTCGTCTCCAACTCCTGTGTCTGCCCGGCAGACACTGCTTGTAGCGTCTCGGTCCCTGACCGAGACTTGCGCAGCTTTTCTCGCTTGCGCCGTTCACTTCTCGTGTGGAGCCCGGCTCCGCGAGTTTCTTCTTGTCCAGGCCCGGCCGTGGACAGTTGTTCCTTGTATTCGCCGGCGGGTTTTACCCGCGGGCGCACGCGTTCAAGCCCGGCTTGATCGCGCACCGCTTCGTCGTGCAGCCCGGCTGCACGCGAGCTCGCAAGCATTTCCGGTGCGGGACGTTTGCAACCGTCCGCACTGCTTGCAGCGTCGGCTCCCAGAGCCGACGCGCCTTCTTTACCTCGACGCCTAACGGCGGAGTGTCTTTCGACCAATTGTGTGTCGACATTACCTGTCGACACTACCGCGTCGCCCCGGACGCTTCGAGACCCTCTCGAATCGGATTGAACCAGGCCCTGCTGATTCGGTTCACATCTTCTCCCAACGACTCTCGCAGTCGTTGGCGTTCGCTTGGGGTGGCCGGAGACAGCCGCATTCCGCGCTGTCTCTGGTGGAGGGCCGCATGCACCACGCGGTGCATGTGCTGCGCCGACAGGGCCATCGCTCTCTGTCGCGCTGCTGCTGCTCCCGAAGCGCATGATCGTGCGCTTCGTCCAGCCGATCACCGGATCATGCCGTGCAAGCCACGGCATGCCCAACACCATATCGAACTTATCGTCCAGTTCCAGGACGATAAGCTCGTCGACGAACTCCTTCTCTTGGTAAGAGAAGCGTACGCGTACGATACGCTTCTCGGTTCTAACAACGACACCCGTTGCTAGCCTCACTTCCAATAGACTTCGAGGTGTTTTCACCTCCTCCAAGTCAAGCCTTGGAAGGCTCTGCAGTCGAACAAAGTTGTTCGGCGCACCACAGTCCACTAGAGCACGAAGAGACTTCTCTCTCTTCGAGCTTACCTTCAGGATGACAAGGTTCGGCTTGTCATCTTGCTTCTTGCAGTGAGATTGACTCTCACTGGGGGCAGCGATCTTCATTGCAGCGTGTCCGATGTCGACACGCTCGATCGCATCACCAGCAGGGCGCCCCGCGCCTGCTGGTCCCTCTAGTTTTTTGTTAGCCCGTGACGATACCAAGTATCGCCACGACGGCTCCTCGCCGCGTGCACAGGTGCTGTGCACTCGCGGGCATAGTGACCGATGTTTCCGCAGCGGAAACAACGCACATTCGTTGATCCACGACGCTGCTGGGAACCAGCAGCGGTCGCACTCGAGAGGTCCATTGGTTCGGGACCTCCCGACGGCCTTACCACCGGTCGTGGCATCAGCCGTGGGGCGTTCACATGCAGTTTAGCCTGCCGCAGGCTAAACTCTTCTTGCATTGCAAGCGCAATTGCAGCCTCGAGAGTATTTGGATACTCTCGGAAGAGATAGGTCTTCACAGGCCCATCTCTAAGGCCTTTCATGAACGTGACGACCTTTGTCGCCTCGTCAATCGGGTTGGTCACGATGTTCGAGACCATGTACCGTGCTCTTTGGGCGTAAGCATGCACGTCATGCTTGCCCTGTTGCAGATCGAGGAACTCCGCCCTCGATCGGAACTCGTTCTGCGGGGGCTCAAACGCTAGTTTGAGCTCCTCCTTGAACTCTTCGTACGTGCTAAAGCACGTAGGATCTGTGAGTCGGCGTCCGTACGCCCAACTCCTCGCTCGTCCGCCAAGACATGACATGGCGAACGCAACCTTCGACAACGGGTCGACGATACGTCGAGCCGTAATGGCAGTGTCGACCTCGACAAGCCAACGGAGGAGAGGCTCCCCCTCTCTTCCAACGTAGCTGCTTACGTGGAGTTTCAATGACTCCACGCGCGGTGTGGCCGATGGCGACACCGAAGTTCGAGCAGCGGTTTCACGCTGTTCCTTCACGATGAAACCCAGAGCAACACCGTGTTGCTCCGTCGGTGATAGCGTTCGCAACATCGTTGCTACCGCCGCTTCCCCAATGACTGTTGACAGTCGTTGGAGGGCCTCCCACTCTGGTTCCGACAGGTGGGGGCAGTCTGCACGCGCAACATGCGTTGCAGATGTGTTTGGGCTACCCACGGACATGTTACTGTCCGAGGGCAGGTTCTCAGCCCCGCGTTCGTATTCCATACGAACGTGTTAGTCGGTCGTTGGACGGACTACAAAGTGCTACCAGGTGTAATGGGTCTGCTTAGACCCACTACTTAAGCTTACACGTGTGCGCACGTGTAGGAGTAATTTACTTAAGTTCAGTATACTTGTATCCACAAGTATACTTAAACCTAGATAAATGAACCAAACGAAAGCTTTGGTGGTAAATGAGAACTGTATTGATTGTAAATGGGGTTTCCTCCTAAAACTGATATTTCTAATGAGAGGTTCTGCCATTGGATGGCTGGCAGAACCCCTATCTATTGAATGACTCTCATTGGTAGGAAGGTGTTACTTTCTACCAGTCATATGCCTTTTGCTATGAATGTGGACCACCCTGTGGTGGTCACCTGAATGTATGCCTTAGTGCATGTTGCACTAAGGTAGGAGGTGAACCGAATGTGTAGCCCCGCTACATGTGCATTGTTGCATGTATCTTATGCTTTGTATTTGGCAAGATGAACTGTGTATACAATGCTTTGGAAGCCAAATCTTGGCGCCCAAATTTTGTTTGTACTCTATAAATTGATGGCTTTGATTTCTTATGTATATTAACTACAATATCTGTATTTTTTAACCTTTATAGTTTCCACGAATAAACGACGCGTGTCAGCCTTCCATTGATTCTCTCTATCCTTTGGAAATCGCGCTAAAATGGCGGAAGTGCCGCCCGGACAAAAGCGCAAGCACGACGAGCCCGACAATGCCAGAAAGCGCCGCCGTGTGCGTTCCAGCGCCGAGAGACCAGCCATCGAGACGGCCAGCAGCCTTGGAGGCGTTGCGGTGTTTAAGACCGTATGGGGGGCGTTAGTAAAAAGCTGGCTGGACATCCAAGCGTCCCTCCAGCAAGTGTCTCGACTCATGGTACAAATACATCCGGCCTGGAGGGAGGCACGATGGCGAGGGGTCGACTACCTCCTGGGTGAAATTGCCGTATTAATGTAAATTGAAGAAATGCGCGCCCGTGAAAACATGGCAGCCGCCACTCAAGCTGCAGGCGACGCAGGAGGTGCTGTCACTGCCGTGGGGATACTGGTGTTAGTAGTGTGACTAACACTGTATGGGTTTGTGTCGTAGGTGGAGGGGGCGAAGACACCGGTGCGCGGTGCCCGCTCGGCAGATGGCGTCGGTCATCGTGTTCGAGGTTGTTCTGCGCGTGGCGGGCGCGGTGATCGTACGGCTCGATGAGCCGCGAGCACCGCCAGTGCTGAAGGTGAGAAGTGCGTCGTGGCGATGGGAGAGGTGGTGAAGTGTCTGACATCGTACTTGTTTGTGTTCTAGGTGGAGGGGTCAGTGGCGGTGGAGACCGCGGTGATTTTGGTGCCCGCGATGGTGGAGCTATTCTCGGTCGGGTAGCTACCGCCGAATCACCGCTGCCAGGGACCGAAACAGGTGGCGGAACGACGCCGTCACGGACACCACCGATCATGCCGCAAGATGTCTACGCGAGAAAGTTGGTGGCGTTCACGCCCGATAAGGAGAAGTGGATGAAGGCGAAGGCCTATCGTCCTATTGGTACTACCTTCATTATTGGTCAGGTGTATCGCCAAGTGAAGAAAGGGAAAAACGCTTCGCTTTTCGAGATTCGCTGGCTGGACAGCCAGTTCCAGAGCGCAGTGGAGCATATCAGTGTTGGGGCTGTGCAGTTTGGCATCAAGAACTACGTTGCACTAACACTTGTGAAGAACCCGGATTGGCGGATACTGGTTCGACCAGATCTTACCGAGGAAATCGCGTTTGAGAAGGACGATTCCGATTGCAAAGAAGAGGTTCTTGAGGCTTTCGACCCCTCGGAGTTGCTTCCAACCAGCCTCACCGAGGTTGAGGCAATCAGACGTATGCGATTTGTTCCGTCTGGAGAAGTTAAAGGACCATCATACCTGTACGAGCATGGCGACGGATCGACGAAAACCTACTTGCGGTCTGAGTTCAAGCATTTGTTTGACCATTCAGCCAGATCAAGCTTCTTCGCCTATATAGCTCTCTACTTTGGCGCCACGTTCTGCATGAAACCAACAAGTACGCTGTGGTGAACAGCGTCCGTGTGGCCACACCGTTCACGCTTGACGAGTTGATGATTTTTCTGGGCATTCTCTTCTACATGGCCACGAATGATGAGGGTGAGTACGCCAACTTCTGGGATCTTCAAGCCGAAGATCTCATTTTCGGTGGAGTTACCACGTTGCTAGACAGTATCATGACCCTACATCACTTCAAGCTGCTGCGTCGGTGTTTGAGCTTCAATGCTTCTCCTAACACATTAGCCCAAGATGCGACAGCGCATCCGACCACTTCTGAACCTGCTGAAGATTACAGGTGGCCAGTACATTCACGTTGGGCGAAATGTAGCTCTCGATGAAGCCAGCGTTGCCTGTCGCTCTCGACAAGGCCGCCACATGATTGTCTACAATCCTATGAAGCCGACTGGTAAGTACCATTTCCGACTCTACATGGTTTGTTGTTCGACGACGTGGATTGCGCTGAACTACAAGCTCCACTGCAATCGCAGCGACGTCGTGGATCGCCTGAGTGGTGTCGTTGATCAAGTTGACGCACAATCGCTCAGAGAGGAGCTGGAGAAAGTGTCGAAAATCCGACAGCATGTGTTGGAGGTGACGGGGCCACTGTTTGGTACGAACCGAATAGTAAACATGGACAATTACTATACATCGGTTCAGCTGGTTTAAGAGCTTCGACTAAAGGGTCTTTATGCGCGAGGCACTATACGTACCAACAGCAAGTATTATCCAGTCCACACTATCTTACACAAAGATGATGTACCCGTGGAGACTGTCGGCAGGCTGTCTCGCACGACCACAGTATGGTGGCCGCGTCATGGTGCGACGGAAATATTGTCAATATGGTCTCAAATGCTGACTCTACAAACGTGACTACTGTAAATGACTGTTTCGCGCTGCAAGCGCGAAACAGTCATTTACAGCCCCTGAGTGTGTCGCTCAGTACAACGCCAACATGCAAGGCGTCGATAGGCTGGACCAAATAAGAGGGCGATTCTCTACTGCGGACGGGCATTCCTACAAACGATGGCACAAGAAGCTGGCCCTCGCGCTAATCGATGTGGCAAGATCTAACGCGTATCTTACGCGGCGGTTGGTAAAGTCTGATCCAGCGACCCGTGATCCCCACAGACACTTTGTCATGGAGCTTGTTGGAGAACGTTTGAACGGGCAATGGAGGAACGTGCCCAGCGACGGACGCATGCTTTACAGTGGAGGAATGCTGGACGACGGAGAGATAGAGCAGGTTGACACTCCTTCATCTCAGCGGCCGGCCGGCAAAGCCGCTGTTATTGCGACGACTGCATGCACTTCGGTGTCCTCTCTACAAATTCACGCGAAGAAGAGCAGGAAGTGTCGTCGTTGTATTGTGTGCAGATGGGAGGGAAGGTACCCGACTGAGGTGACAAACTATTGCCTGACGCACGGTGTTTGGCTGTGCCGGATTGTGCACGACTGTCCAGCCAAGCCCTGGATGTGTCCGTCAACGACGTCAACATGCTGGGACAAGTTCCATCTGTTTTACTACCTCAGCGGGTTATTTACTGACAAAGTAAACGTGCGTCGCCACTCAAATCTTGCAACGTTGAAGGGGAAGCATGAACCTAGACGTGGAGTCGGATTGCGACCAGCTGTTGCCCGCCAAATTGCGTATGGTATCGGCAGCGATCCGACCGCATACGGACTTAGTAGTACAGGCCTTGGCGTTGGTGGACAGACATGTCGTGGTGAGGGTGGGGGCAGTGGCCCCGATGGGCTTGCTGCGTTTGAGCCGATCCGCAATTTCGATTACGGGCTTGGTGACGCTCTCGTACTTGGCGCTGACAGCACCACAGCCCACACTCTTTACACTAGTAGACGTGGCGTCGGGGGCAACACGACCTACGGGACTACATCAGCTATCGGCGGTAGCGCTACCTACGGTGGCGTAGCAGCACTCAGCAGCAGCGTTTCCCACGGACTTAGCAGAGCCCATGGGCTTGCAGCAGCGCTGCCCACGGACTTGGCACCACGAATGTGGTGACGCCACCGCTGGAGCTTGACAGCAGCGTGTCCCACAGAACTGGAGACGCCCACTCACTTGACAGCACACAGGGGCTTTACAACAGCGCTCTTAACGATGGCGTGGCTGCTGTTGGCAGCGCGGGCGTGGAGGCGCGATCGGTGGAGCTTGGCAACAGTCAGCATGGAAACCGCGCTCACGGACTCGGCAACAGAGCTACTGACACACACAATATTAGCACAGCAATATAGGTTTGAAGTCTCCTACGATAGATGTAAATAGGATGGAATGACGACTTCCAGCTACAATATACTTTTACCTGGCGCTCTAAATCCCAGCACTTGCAATAGGGCTCCAAACATGTGGGGCGACGTCTTGGACAAAACAGCGATGTTGAGACGATCACACGTGCCAACGGCATTGCACTAAGTTCTCTCAAAGCTAATAACTTCGCGTCTTCTTCAAACAAGAAAATGTTAGCAAAGATAATGGTAGCTTCACGCATGGGCGCTTGCCTTGAGAGCGAAACATCTCGAACATCAACCGGAATGAGCAACACCTCTCCAAGCCGTGGGTGGTGTCTGAGCTGGTGTTGTATACAGCTCTGTCTAAGTGCGACCAAATCGTGTCGAAGATCGACACCCACGCACGCTCTCACGTCCGTCATAAGCGCCACTTGGACGAGAATGTTTCCAACGCCAGCTCCGACGTCGAGAAAAACGTCCTCCCCTCCGAGGTGTCCAACTGCTTGAAGTATCCTTGAGACTCCCGATGGTAACACTTCACCAGCATTATCAAAGGTACGACCGGGTTGCCGACGAACGTCGTTAGCGCTTATACCTTCAATAATAGACTCGACAGCCTCCGCCGCTTGCTCTGCGTTGAGAGTCTTGGAGCACCTCCCTTCCATCAGTGACGCCGCACAGCCTCCGCGACCACCGCGTCTACCTGTCCCTCGCACTTCACGACCAGCGACGATTGCCTGACGAGCAGCACCATTACATGTGTCGCCGCCCCCAGCATTTTTTTCTACATCCCCCAACAAACATAGCGGTAAGGACATTCTTAGTATATAGCCCCCTGACACGAGACTGAGTGCAATTTCTCGGTTGGAATCAATGGGTGACTAGTGACGTGGATATGTGCTGATATTTGATTGGCTACTGAATTTTTTGAGTACTGGTTATGCGCATTGCGCATGTTGAATGTGGAATTCGGCTGTGTTCCGCGGAGCGGATGCGCTCAGGCTTTAAGATGGGCCCCCCAGATTTGGAAGGTCAGATTAGGCTCCAAACAGCCTGAAACTGGATCTATGTCTGAATCAACCCCGTCCTTAAGCGGGTTAACCCAATGGAGTTGAAAATGCCTATGTGAATGTATCACATATGGTGTCCCGCCTTGTCTAAAGCCTGAGCGTGTGAATGTCCGTGTACCCGGAGTGCACCGTAAGTCACCAGACGCCAGACAAACAAAAAGCCCGTTGAAGAAATGCCGTGTGGACACTCACAATGAAGTATGATTTTGGTCATGAGACTTTGATCACATTAGATGTCTGAACGCAGATGTCTGAACGCAGATGTCTGAACGCGGATGTCTGAACGCATGTATTATACGTGCTCAAGACTATCCTGTACTGTGAGGTTGTACACACTGGTTTCAGCTAAATGTCCAAGTTGAAGAACCCTGAGCGTGAGTTTGAAGTATCTACGTTCAAGAAATTGGAACCTGAAAATGATGTTCAAGGTCAAGTAACTTGAAAGTAGGTTTGAAGAACCCACGTTCAGACAACCCAGAACCCAATGCGAGGATTTGACTCCTTGAAGATGGAAAGTGAACCCACGAAGTGACAGCCAGTATACTCAAGTCAAGTCAAAGTCAGAAGGTCGTCAGGAAGAACACGGAAGAACACAGAAGAACACAGAAGAACACGGAAGAACACAGAAGAACACAGAAGAACGAAGACAGACAGATACCCTTTACGAAGAAGCTAGCGATCGGCTAGCAAAGATAACAATTAGAGTTCGTTTAACCCCCTACTACGCAAGTCGCTCAAAGTAAGTGAGCTTCTGACAAGCAGGACACGGGTCCGCCGTTCAGTTAAGGGCAGTTCGGTGCGGGGCTCTCTACAAGATTCAAGCCCAGTTGCGAGGGGATCATTCACGTAAGTATTTGACGTGATCCTTGCATTCCCTATATTAGTTGGACCCGCTGCGCGTACGGTAAGGGCGGGGTTTTCATTTCATATTAACAAGGCCTTCTTGGGTGATAGTAGCAGTCATCCCCAGGAATATTTGATAGACTGCGTTTGAGATAGGATTGTATTGGTGTGTATTATTTCCCTCATCTGAGGGTGGTGCGCGTGTGAGGAAAAGGCTTCAGGATTGACCAGTATCCTGGGTTCAGCCTCAGTTGACTGGTGTTCAGACCCACCGTTCAAGGGTCTATAAGAATAAGTAACGGCTGCGTGTTGTATATAACTCTGTATTTGTATTGGGTATCTGAAAGTGGTGTTTGTTCCGAGTTCTCGATACCGGTTCCAGACATTGGAGAAGTGCGTTCAGGAAGTGGACGTTACGCTCAGCATTTTCAAGGCCTATTTGTATTTGACAACTCATTGTGGTGATATATCCGGGCTTCCCCCGAAGCAATCGACGCCGATAGGGATTACACAAGGTGCCACGCCACTCTGAATCACGGTTTCAAGGAACCGCGTTCAGGGTTTACACCCCCCAGGCTTAAGTTTCAGGACTAAGTCTAGGCTACCGCTATACACTTGGGCGAGAAAGTTTCATCGACTTCGTCACCCCCCCCCCCCCCCACACACACACACACACACAAGGCAGGTAGCACCTCCAACACTGGAGCTGATTGCTGGATTTGCTTCGCCTTGCCCCGCCACACGATGAGCTTGGACGTGAGGCCGAGGGGGGAGATGCTGGGAAATGCGGGGTGGTAGCGGCGGGATCCCAGGCACGCGCAGAAGGCATCTAGTGAAAAAAACAAGGCGGGAAGCCGCTAATCGACTTCCCGTACGTCCTCTTGAGGCTGGCCAGACGAAGCCGGAGCTCTCGCGCAGCGCGCTTCAGAAAAGGGTTAAAATACAAATATGAAGTATTTTGGATATCTTGTATGTTGGGTAGACGCGACCGAAACCTATTCCTAGAGAGGAGTCCCCACACTAATCGTGTATCTCCATGATATCAAGAGGAAGATCGACGCGTTATACTGGAAAGTGTATCGTTTTGTGGCAAAGTCAGTACAACATAGCGCTAAAGAATGGACTAAGAATTGCAAAGTCAGGCAAACAATGGCCAAAGCTGTGCCTCTGAAAGACAGATGTCGTTTATTAACCCTTTCGCGATACGAGGGCGCATTTTTCGCCCTTTAAGGCATATCCCAAAAGTGGGTGAGAAATGGCCTTCTTAAAGGGCGAAAAATGCGCCCTTTGAGCTTTACAGCTGTTTTCATCTACCTGGTTTTGTTACTACCAATCAAAATGCACGAGTCGGCAGGGCTAGGCCTAATTATTGGGAAGCCGTCGGATATATTCTCCACTGGTTCAAAAATATCGTAAGATATCGTGCCACGTCGCCCACATCAATTGATTTGCCTGCCATAAAACGTGAGTTTGCGCATCTTTTCTTCATCATTCTGAGCATAAAATGTGGAGATCAGATCTCTGCTGTCCGCAATGGGGGCCACAAGTGGCCCCCAGTAGCATACAAAGGCTAAGATGTATGCATCCTATTTGATCGCCAGCCCATACAAAATCAAAGAGCAATGCACATTTGCTTTCCATGATGAGGACCTCGACCACAGCGCCGCCTGCGAGATCAACGGCGGCCCCAACTCGTTCGAGCCCTGTTGTAATGAGTCTGCTTAGACCCACTACTTAAGCTTACACGTGTGTGCACGTGTATGAGGAAGCGTAGGTGTATTTAACTTAAGTTCAGTATACTTGTATCCACAAGTATACTTAAACTAAGACAAAGGGACCGAACGATAGCTTTGGTGCCAAATGAGAACTGTATTGATTGTAAATGGGGTTTCCTCCTAAAACTGATATTTCTAATGAGAGATTCTGCCATCGGATGGCTGGCAGAACCCCTATCTATTGAATGACTTTCATTGGTAGAAAGGTGTTACTTTCTACCAGTCATATGCCTTTTGCTATGAATGTGGACCACCCTGTGGAGTGGTCACCTGAATGTATCCCTTAGTGCATGTTGCACTAAGGTAGGAGGTGAGCCAAATGTGTAGCCCCGCTACACCATCCCCCCGTTAGCATTTGACGTGCCGGTCTCGACACGTCAATCCGTATTTTCTTCGAGAGAACACGTGCTCATTCCCAATGAGCACGCCAACGACGTCTTCGTCCAAGACGCCGGCCGCTTCGGCAACAGCAAGTGCTGTCGTCGCCTCCAAGGCGACGACGGCCGCTGCCTCTGTCACGACCGCAACTGACATCGCCTCGACGGCGATGCCGACAAGCGCGGCAACAGAGAGTCGCCTCTCTGTTGCTGGATACCACTCGAGATGGCATGAGAAACATGCCATCCGAAACAAGACAGGCAAGATCATTGCTGTCAAAACCGGAGTGGATATCTACTCTCCTGGTGGAGAGGGAGTTCCCTTCGACTATGGGAGTGAAGTCGAGGAGGGGGAACGCGAGGGAGACAAGGATACATTGTCTCCGGGCCACACTGACCCCAATGTGGGTCTGCGTCGTCCACGCGAGGACGACTCGAACGCTTCGGGCTCGAAGCGTTCGCGCAGCGGCAGTGGAACACCGCTCGCTGCCGCTGGAGCCTTGTCGACTCCGCGGGATGGAGATGACTCCACTCCATCCGCTGCTGTTGCGGCCTCGCGCACTGAGCGAGTGCGTGAGCCGTGGATGCCGTCTCAGTTTGAGATCAGCAGCCGATTCGGTGCGACCGCGCCACCGAATCTGTACGCGCTGTATTCGTGCAACGCCATCGTTGACGATGACGTCGCGAAGCGATTGCACTTTGATCCGATGACGGACCAAAGGCGCGACTACTACATCGGGCTCTTCCATGAGCTCCGATGGTTTGCGAGCAAGAAGACTTCTCGCAGAAGCAAAGTGCCCGAGTGGCAGGCACTTTGTCAGAGTTGGAGTGCCTTTGTTGAAAACTTCAACAAGAACCCCGCTGGCTATCGCGACCGGATTAGCCAGGCGCGGGAGCGCTACGAGAAGTTCTCGAAGCGTGGTAAACTTGAACGACTGCACCATGGTGCAGTCGGTATTGGACTTCCTTGCGCAGTGCCTTATGACACTGCTTGTGAGTATTGCTACCCTGGAGCATTACGCATCACCGAGCGGGATGTCAACGGGTACACGTCCATGTGTGTACCTGACGACCTCAAGACCCTGCGCGCCAGTTTTCAGGTGCAGGCGTCTTCTAGTGCTGCGAATATCCGCAGCACTTATCCGAGTGCTGTAGGCGACTACAGCGCTCGTCCAAGTTTTACGCCCTTCGGCGGAGGTGGCGGTGGCGGCCTTCGTACGCCGTCACCATTTTCGGAATGTCCTCCATCAGGACATTCCGTGATTCCCACGTATCGTGTTGGGGAGGAAATCCTCTCCAACGAATTCGAAAATGAACCGGACCTTGGGTCTGGTTCCGATGACCAACAATTCGCTGGACGATCCAGCGAGTTGCCCCGCGTGCGTCTCGCAACGGGGGGGAGGGGGGGGGGGGAGATGCCCCGGGTTTGGTCAACCAAACCTTGAGTCTCGCTTGGAGGCTGTTGAGCGTCTCCAAGCGTCGCAGTTCGCTGCTCTGCGTCAGGAGCTGAGCTTGTTAAAGGCTCAGCTCGCGGAGGTTGCGCAGACGACCTCGAACGTAAAGGTCGAGGTCGGGACGAGGCTCTCTGGCGTCTCGAAGCGCGTCGCCGCGCTCGAGAGCGCTTTGGCGAGTCACCAGACGTAGGTGACTCGTGCTGCACGTACGGCTTCAGTCGCCCAACGTAACACGTTGGGTGCAAGCGCATGCTGGACGGTATGTCCAGTGTGTACGCGTTGCCATGCTTCGCCAACACGGTGAATGGCCCAATGAAGCGCGGAGCAAGCAAGCTTGCTCCGAAATCGGAAACTGCATGTTTAGCTAGGTTCTGCGTAGCTAACAGAACTAATGAACCAACTTTGAATTCATTTGTGTTTCCCCTGCCGGTGTTATCGGCATTCAGCTTCTGTCGATCGACAGAAGCTGCTATTGCATCCTGGACAAACCGAATTACGGCTTGTCGGCCCTGGACAAAGTCCATTGCATCCGAGCTGAACCCCTGGTTCAGTTCGTGCTCCTTGTTCGCAGCAGGCCCGGCCTGCGCGTGTTGTTCGTTGTCGTTTGAAGTGTCTACGCCCGTCGTAGACACTGTCTTGTCGTCGCCATGACTACGCGCAGTACGTGCGCGAGTCGTCACAGCTGATACATTGCTTGTATCAGCGTGCTTATCTGGTTGTTTTGAATTAACCGGATATCCTCCCCCACTTAAGGAAGGAGCTACCGCACCGAGTACGCTCGGTACGCGTGGGTGCCTCATGGCATTCACGTAGAACGGTGTGTGTCCTGTCGAGACATGCACCGAGTTGTTGCTGGCGAACTCCGCCATCGGCAAGCAGTCGCTCCATTGATGGAACGAGTGCGCGTAGCTCTTCATGGTGTCAACCAGCACGCGGTTGACACGCTCTGTTTGTCCGTCGGTCTGCGGGTGATCCGCAGTCGACATGGACAACTGCGTCCCAAGAAGTGTAAACACTTCTTGCCAGAATCGCGCTGTAAAGCGCGGATCCCGATCCGACACGATGTCGAGTGGTGTCTAAACACCATGTCGACAAACAGACATGCCGTCTGTTTGGCTGTCACCTCGGCTGGTACTGCAGCAAGATGCACCATCTTGCTGAAGCGGTCAACAAAGACCACAATACCAGTCCTCCGCTTGTTGTCTTGCGGAAAACCAAAAACGAAGTCCATTGAAATGGACTGCCAGCACTCCGACGGAGTCGGTAGTGATTGAAGCGGAGCCTGCGAGTTGGGCGCAGGCTTCACACGCTGGCATACCTCGCAAGCACGAACGTACTTGCGTACCCATTTGTACTGGTGACTCCAGTAGAAGTCACGCGCGAGAAGCAAGTATGTCTTCTCACGGCCAGGATGTCCCGATGTCGGGGCATCGTGGTACTCATACGTGATCTTGAGCTTCAGCTCATGATCATCCGGCACGACAATGCGATCTGCGTTGTCGTCGACTGCGCTGTAAAGCAGCAGACCATTGTGTACACGATAACGGTGTACACGGGCACGAAGGTGTTTGGCCAGCTTCTGACGAGACTTGTCAGAAGGTGTGGAGAAGTACTCCACCAATTGCTTCGCATCCGCATCATGTGCGTATGCGGCCTTCACGACATCCAGCAAGGACGACGCCAACTGCGTTGGCGTCGGCCTCTTGCACCGCATAATCTGGTCGACGCGAAAGCGCGTCGGCCACGACATTTAACCTTCCAGGTTTGTACTCAACCTGGGAGTTGTAATCAGCAAAGAATGACAGCCACCGTGCCATTCTTTGGGATATGTGCGGCGACTTGATCGCCGTACGCAACGATGCGTGGTCGGTGTAGACCACGAATGGTCTACTCCCAAGTAGATACACTCGAAACTTTGCGAGTGCATACTTCATGGCAAGGAGTTCCTTGTCATGTACCGGGTAATTGCGCTCAGCTGGCTTCAGCTGACGCGATTGGTAGTAAACCACACGATCACGACCTTCGTGATCGAGTTGCATCAGTGCGCATCCGATCGCGAAATCGGATGCATCGCACACAACGTGGAATGGGCGATCTTGGTCGGCCACCGCCAAGATCGGCGCCTCAGTCAAGCCCTGCTTGACTGCTTCGAAGGCCTGCTGACAATCAGCAGTCCATTCCCATGCAGCCTCTTTCTTTAAGAGCTGCGACAGCGGGCGAATCTTGCCCGCGTAGTTGCTCACGTACTTGCACAAGTACGTGGCGAGTCCAAGGAACTGCCGCAGTTCCTTTACGTTTGAAGGCGTAGGCCATTCATTGATCACTCTGACCTTTCCTGGGTCAGGTCGTACGCCGTTCTTCCCCACGAGACAACCCAAGTACGGGTATCTCGGTCGCCCCGAAGATACACTTCTTCAGGTTCGCATAGAGCTTGTGCTTTCGCATGAGCTCAAGCAACTTGCGGAGATGCTCTGTATGCATCTCCACATCCGACCTCCCATTCACAGCCCGGCTGTGAATGAACACATCATCGAAATAGCTCGGTGCGAAGTCGCGCACCGAGCGCAACAAGTGCGTGATGCACCTGTTGAACGTCGCTGGGGCGTTCTTCAGCCCCTGTGGCATCACGAGCCACTCCCAGAGCATGCCGCTCGGAGTGCTTACCGCTATGAGAGGGATATCACTCTCACGCATGAGGATCTGATAGAACCCGTCTCTCAGATCCAGAGTACTGAAGATAGTACTCGAGGTCATCGAATCGATGATCACATCTTTTCGAGGTATCGGCGTCTGTACCGGTACCGTCGCATCGTTCAGCTTGTTACACGCATGAACAATGCGCCACCCGCCCTGTGGTTTCTTCACACAGAACGTAGGCGCGCTGTGCGGGGACTTCGATTCCCGCACTTGTCCTGCCTTGTGACGACTTTCAAAGAAGTCGTCGATTGCCTTGACTTGCTCACGCGGCAGTGGCCACTGTCGCGTGACGCAGTACTTCGTTCCCGGCACGAGATCAATCTCGTGCTGAACACCCTTATCCTGCGGTAACTCCGCAGGAATGTCGTCCGGGAGTACATCCTTGTACTCACGCAAGACTTTGTAAAAGGGGCTCGCCTTGAGCGAGTCCCAGCCTTGCTCGTCGAAGTGTTCCTTCTTCGACTTCGCGCTGAGGGCGTCCGCGCCCTCAGAGATGAGCTGATTCAGCTCTTCTGCTTCACACGTCATCCTCTCGACGTCCGAGAGGATGCAGATCTGCTCGATGCGTCCATCGTGCAGTTCGCGAGCGAAACGCTTCCAGCTTGTGACTGGGAGCGACATCAACTCCGACGCTAACGTCGGAGGATTATTCAGCCTCATCTTCTTGTATTGGAGACCAATACTCGTACGCGTCAAGACACTCACTGTCTCGACGGTCGTCTCCAACTCCTGTGTCTGCCCGGCAGACACTGCTTGTAGCGTCTCGGTCCCTGACCGAGACTTGCGCAGCTTTTCTCGCTTGCGCCGTTCACTTCTCGTGTGGAGCCCGGCTCCGCGAGTTTCTTCTTGTCCAGGCCCGGCCGTGGACAGTTGTTCCTTGTATTCGCCGGCGGGTTTTACCCGCGGGCGCACGCGTTCAAGCCCGGCTTGATCGCGCACCGCTTCGTCGTGCAGCCCGGCTGCACGCGAGCTCGCAAGCATTTCCGGTGCGGGACGTTTGCAACCGTCCGCACTGCTTGCAGCGTCGGCTCCCAGAGCCGACGCGCCTTCTTTACCTCGACGCCTAACGGCGGAGTGTCTTTCGACCAATTGTGTGTCGACATTACCTGTCGACACTACCGCGTCGCTCCGGACGCTTCGAGACCCTCTCGAATCGGATTGAACCAGGCCCTGCTGATTCGGTTCACATCTTCTCCCAACGACTCTCGCAGTCGTTGGCGTTCGCTTGGGGTGGCCGGAGACAGCCGCATTCCGCGCTGTCTCTGGTGAAGGGCCGCATGCACCACGCGGTGCATGTGCTGCGCCGACAGGGCCATCGCTCTCTGTCGCGCTGCTGCTGCTCCCGAAGCGCACGATCGTGCGCTTCATCCAGTCGATCACCGGATCATGCCGTGCAAGCCACGGCATGCCCAACACCATATCGAACTTATCGTCCAGTTCCAGGACGATAAGCTCGTCGACGAACTCCTTCTCTTGGTAAGAGAAGCGTACGCGTACGATACGCTTCTCGGTTCTAACAACGACACCCGTTGCTAGCCTCACTTCCAATAGACTTCGAGGTGTTTCCACCTCCTCGAAGTCAAGCCTTGGAAGGCTCTGCAGTCGAACAAAGTTGTTCGGCGCACCACAGTCCACTAGAGCACGAAGAGACTTCTCTCTCTTCGAGCTTACCTTCAGGATGACAAGGTTCGGCTTGTCATCTTGCTTCTTGCAGTGAGATTGACTCTCACTGGGAGCAGCGATCTTCATTGCAGCGTGTCCGATGTCGACACGCTCGATCGCATCACCAGCAGGGCGCCCCGCGCCTGCTGGTCCCTCTAGTTTTTTGTTAGCCCGTGACGATACCAAGTATCGCCACGACGGCTCCTCGCCGCGTGCACAGGTGCTGTGCACTCGCGGGCATAGTGACCGATGTTTCCGCAGCGGAAACAACGCACATTCGTTGATCCACGACGCTGCTGGTTCCCAGCAGCGGTCGCACTCGAGAGGTCCATTGGTTCGGGACCTCCCGACGGCCTTACCACCGGTCGTGGCATCAGCCGTGGGGCGTTCACATGCAGTTTAGCCTGCCGCAGGCTAAACTCTTCTTGCATTGCAAGCGCAATTGCAGCCTCGAGAGTATTTGGATACTCTCGGAAGAGATAGGTCTTCACAGGCCCATCTCTAAGGCCCTTCATGAACGTGACGACCTTTGTCGCCTCGTCAATCGGGTTGGTCACGATGTTCGAGACCATGTACCGTGCTCTTTGGGCGTAAGCATGCACGTCATGCTTGCCCTGTTGCAGATCGAGGAACTCCGCCCTCGATCGGAACTCGTTCTGCGGGGGCTCAAACGCTAGTTTGAGCTCCTCCTTGAACTCTTCGTACGTGCTAAAGCACGTAGGATCTGTGAGTCGGCGTCCGTACGCCCAACTCCTCGCTCGTCCGCCAAGACATGACATGGCGAACGCAACCTTCGACAACGGGTCGACGATACGTCGAGCCGTAATGGCAGTGTCGACCTCGACAAGCCAACGGAGGAGAGGCTCCCCCTCTCTTCCAACGTAGCTGCTTACGTGGAGTTTCAATGACTCCACGCGCGGTGTGGCCGATGGCGACACCGAAGTTCGAGCAGCGGTTTCACGCTGTTCCTTCACGATGAAACCCAGAGCAACACCGTGTTGCTCCGTCGGTGATAGCGTTCGCAACATCGTTGCTACCGCCGCTTCCCCAATGATTGTTGACAGTCGTTGGAGGGCCTCCCACTCTGGTTCCGACAGGTGGGGGCAGTCTTCACGCGCAACATGCGTTGCAGACGTGTTTGGGCTACCCACGGACATGTTACTGTCCGAGGGCAGGTTCTCAGCCCCGCGTTCGTATTCCATACGAACGTGTTAGTCGGTCGTTGGACGGACTACAAAGTGCTACCAGGTGTAATGGGTCTGCTTAGACCCACTACTTAAGCTTATACGTGTGCGCACGTGTAGGAGGAAGCGTAGATGTATTTAACTTAAGTTCAGTATACTTGTATCCGCAAGTATACTTAAACTAAGACAAAGGGACCGAACGATAGCTTTGGTGCCAAATGAGAACTGTATTGATTGTAAATGGGGTTTCCTCCTAAAACTGATATTTCTAATGAGAGGTTCTGCCATTGGATGGCTGGCAGAACCCCTATCTATTGAATGACTCTCATTGGTAGGAAGGTGTTACTTTCTACCAGTCATATGCCTTTTGCTATGAATGTGGACCACCCTGTGGTGGTCACCTGAATGTATGCCTTAGTGCATGTTGCACTAAGGTAGGAGGTGAACCGAATGTGTAGCCCCGCTACACTGCCATTGGATGGCTGGCAGAACCCCTATCTATTGAATGACTCTCATTGGTAGAACGGTGTTACTTTCTACCAGTCATATGCTTTTGCTATGAATGTGGACCACCCTGTGGTGGTCACCTGAATGTATCCCTTAGTGCGTGTTGCACTAAGGTAGGAGGTGAGCCGAATGTGTAGCCCCGCTACACCTTCCACCCTTTCGTCCATCTTCTGCGTGAAGTGGTTGTTGCTCTTTCAGCTATATTCTCCCACAGAGTGGGCGGCATGAAGAAAAAAAAGCGCCTGATGCTGTAAAACGCAGCTGTCAAGGCCTTTGCTGTTGGTCCATATTCACCGTCGTACAGCCTAGGATAGTCTTTTTGCATCGAGTCTGGAGGTCGTGGCTCGTAGAGCTCGATTAGGTAGTCATACGGAAGCTGCTTGATAAGTGGCGCCCACTTGGTTCTTGCCATCTCGCTCAGCAAGGCGCGTGGTACTGTGCCGGTCAATATCTGACCAACGCCACCCACAGCTTTGCTCAGCGTGTCTTCAAAAAGCAGCTCAGGCAAGGGAGGTGCATCCTCGTCAAGACCCAGATAAGACTCTTCTGCTCCGGTAAGCTTCTCCCTGTCCCAGGCAGCTCCTTCGTCATTTTCACCATCTGAGTCTAGTACGGCGTAACCCGCCCCATCGAATTCTACAAACAACAGCATAATATGAGGAAATACAAGTTAGCAAGTGCAGTTATCATATACATACAAGGTTGACGTACCGGGATCTGCTGCCGCTTCTTTCGTTTCTTCATCAAGCGTCGCTCCGACGTCACTACCGCGATGACAGTCTTCGTCAGCCGACGCACAGTCCGTGCTAACGAACTCAGTGTTCAGGTTTCGTCGCGTCTGGGTAGATGACAAGACTGCATAGCGTACAATTGCCGTATCAGTACCAATCCAAAGAAACAAACCCATCCATTCCAGTTCGTACCACTTGCGATGTCATGTTCGGGAGTACCATCCTCGCTTGGGTCTTCAACGTTGTGTTATGGGTCGTGCGGGGATACACCTTGAACAATGGTCACTTTTACGGATAGGTGGTGGCGTGACCGGTCCAGTTGCCTTCAATTCACAGGAAGGTTCCTTGTGATGACCTATACAGGATATCAGACCAATACAAGATTAGATTCCACCCTATCTGGTATCATACACGAAGATAGCATCGTACCGTCTAACAGTGCTCCAGCATGAGCCACATCAATCCTCGTCGGCTTGCTGCCGCTCTTTGGCACCACCACAGTGTCTCGTCGCTCGGCATGCTTAGCTGCAGTAAAATCACAACGTTAGTATGTTTCAGGCGCTACATCACCAATGCAAAGCTTGTAATACTTGCCCAGGTCCATTCGGTCGAGATACTGCATGAGCGCCTCCTCACCGACGAAGTAATCCAGCCCGCAAATGCCCCCCCCCCCCCCCCCCTTCATCCTCTTGCCTGGCTTCAGGTACATGTAGTCGTTTGAGAGCCCGCTGGGTTTGCTGGAAGACCAGCCAAGCTTGCGCAGTTCCCGCCATCGTGCTTGGAACGCCATCTGCACCTGAGCCGACGATTCTGAAAGTGAGAGAAAAAAACGAGTGGCGGCAGATATTTGATGTGCATCACACACCTTTGATCCGATTTTAACACGAATGTCTATGTCCGGCCAATCGGTTTATGTTCAACGGTGGATACATCGTGGGAGGGTGAGGTTAAACCACCTACCCCTTGTTGACTTGACTTCGTATACTTCAATACAAACTTTCAGTCAAAAATCCTTAACGTGGACCGTACACGTTAACGATTTGTGGTAACATGTACGGTCCAGGCACTCGCGTTCAAGGGGTTAGAAGACGAAAAATGCGCCCTCGCACCGCGAAAGGGTTAAGCGGTTATTTATTTCTACAGTAGTGTTTTTCTTGAGTTAACCCCTCCAGCCCGAAGCGATTTTTTTTGTTTCTAAATTGCATATGCACCATTATTTGACTTGATATTTGTATATAAAGGGATGGGGGTAATTGATGGGTCTGGACAAAGTCGAGCGTAAATGGACATGGACAATGCTATGCTGCATTTAAATTATCATTCGGGAGCGAAATATTCCCGGTTAGTTATGCATTATGCAGCATAATGCGGAATGGAAGAGACAGACACAGTACAGAAACGAAATGCATCCCCCGCTTTATACTGCTCGTAGAGCTCCAATTTTCCGAAATTTGAAAAAGGAACTTCCCATACAAAGCTTAATACTCTCAGGCGGGGTGTCACCCTCATGAACTAACGCAATCAGTTGATGCGCTTCCTGTAGGCATAACCAACTTGAATGAAAAAACATATGTACAAGACCCCAACTACTGCCAGATGAGCAAGCGCCCATGAGATCGTGGAAATTTGCGCAAAGACCAACCTCAAGGACTTGGTCTGCATATATTCAGCTTATGGCGCTACTTTTTGAGCCAATATGCAGTTTACCAACTAGTTGTCCGTCCTACGCCGTTTGTTTCTGCTAGCCGGAGCAAGAGGGGTCAGTGGTGGGACGGGTGTACCTGGCGTAGAAGGTGCTCCTCTAATTGGGTCGCCGGTCCGACGCACTCTGATACTTCTTCCAGTGTCCGCAGGAATCAGCTTGCCATTCACCCACTCTCGGTGACAAATATCCCAGCAAGTAATCGCCACCCCACGGATCTGGCGGTGCGGCTTCATGCACAGGAATATCGGCCCAGCCTCGCTGCATTCGTCACAGAAGAAGGATGCCGTCGTTGAGCGCTTGTCCCCGACCCGTAGCAGCGAGCAGATCTTGCACGATCGCTGGCGACGCTTGGGCTGTGTGTCCCTGTCACGCCACTCGTTGAGTTGCCTGTGAGTGTGGGTCGTCTGGTCAGCTCCAGCTGAGGCGGTCGTTGGAGTATCTTGCTGCGTATCCTCCTGCGCTCCAAATGTGTTTTCTTTGTACATGTCGGATGTTCGCATCTGGCAGAGTTGAAGGTGCAGCTTCTTCATGTACTTGACGTGGGTCAACGGGAGAGACGTATTGTGCTTGTGGAAGGCCCTGTGCACGATGTATCCATTCACGATGGCCATGTCGATCAACCCAAGCACGAGTGACGTATAGTATTTTCGGAACCTGACTGCTCGTTGGATAGAGTACCGCTGCAAGCGGAGCTGATCATGAACATTCACGCCTCCCATGAAGGCGTGATAGTCTTTTACTACGCGCGGGCATGGTACTTCCACCTTGTCTACCCGATCCTGGCGAAAAACGCGATCCAGCTCCAGACTTCCTCCCGTGCACAGGAAGTGAACCGGGCGCGAATCCCACCAGCTAATGACCGCCATGTTCGGCACAAGCTTGGATTTGACACACTTGAAGGAGCCACGAGCAATAGTGGCAGGTCGGGACTTCTTCTTCTCAATGACGCCTTTGCAATAACCCAGCCGATGTGTCATTATAGTCCCTACGCAGTAGAACCCCATGAGTAGCAACTGAATCGCCAAAGCCACCGACGTATAGAAGCGATCCACAACCACAAGTCTCATGCCTTGCTTCCGAGCGTCTGGACCGAATACAGCAAGAAGGTTGCGTATTACAGCAGCTGGACCTGACTTCATGCCCGTTGTGTGGGCGTCGCTGGTGTGCTACTTTCTGCTTCAGTATACCTCGAGCCTGCATGAATGCAGTATTAGAAAACCAAAGCAGTCCATGTCAGTAAGCATAATGCAGCATAAGAAAATATTTGAGCCAAAAAAAAACGTACCGAATGGAGTATGCGGTCTCCGCACTGACAGTATGAAGAGTTTGGTTCCCCATTTGTGCGGTTTATCCTTCATGTACACACGCATCTTGTTGAACGAGGAGCGGCTAGGAAGCATTGCTTCATCGAAGGCCAGGTGCGACGGCGCCACGTATCCACGCTCGAACGTCCTTTGGAGCATCTCAACAACTTTGCGAATCTTCCAAGCTCTGTCAGTTGTTGCCCGTGGGTCTCCGTTTGGATTGAAGTGCAGATTGCGCGATATCTCCATGAATCGATCACGTCGCAGCACGGAACCAACGGCCCCTCGCGGAATGGAACCCTCGTCGGTTGTCTTCCAATGGTGACTAAGCTTTCCGTGATTGGGGGCGATCGTTCGGGCAATCAGCAAACCCACAAAGCGACACAACTCATGGGGCTGTATAGACTTCTTCCCTTCCAGCTCTGTCAGGATGTTGCGCTTTGTCTTCTTGGGGAGGTCCGGTTGGAGACGGTGCTTCATGCGGTAGCGGTTGTACCTCTCATCGACACGTAGGGTAGTCATTTCACTCCCCAACTGGTTCGAGCAGACGGCACTGTGCTGCCATAGCACAACCGGCAGGAAGAAGAAGAAAAGCACGACCGGGGAGTTAGCATTGCGTAGCGCTTCTACGGTAGGGCCCGCGTATCCTTGGCGCAATCCCGGGTAAGTTTGCCTGGTATCGACGGGAACGTACGGCATCCGCAAGTACTCCTCGACATTCGGACCTTCGACATCTTCCCAACCCGTCACCGACATTTCGCGCAGGACCTTTTTTCAGGTTGCCATCCAGGATCCGCTCCTCACCACCAAAGCTATCCAGAAAGCGTTCCGCGAACAGCTCTTCTGCAGTAATCTCCGCCTCCGTTGCTTCCGGATCGTCGCCGTCTTCATCCAGGTACGTTTCAGCGCAATCATCATCACTGTCTTCCCCATCAAACAAGTCATCCATCTCCCCATCGTCACCAGATTCCATTGCGCCGTAATCTGCTTCTACTTCTCCCTCGTCAACGTCGTTGAGAGTGTCGCCCTTGTCGACGAGTAGCACATTGCTGTCGTCAACGTCGTCTGCTTCGCTGGCAGCTATACAGCACAACACATCAGATTTGATGTCAGTATACAATGCAGCATAATATGCAGTACTGTATGCAGTATATATGCAGCACGAGATACAGCATAGTATGCAGCTTACCGTGGTCGTTCTCGCTTTCTTCCTCAGCAGATTCAACGGAGGCATCACCAGGCGGCTCGTACTCACTTGCCTCTTCGGCAGACGCGACTGATGCGTCATCAGGTGGAAATGTTTCGTCCAAGTCGGCGTCATCACCCATAGACACCGCGCTTTCATCACCGATGTGCGGTGACGTTGAAATCAGTCCCGATGACTGGAACGTTGGCTGGCTTGAACGTGGTGGGGGAGTCAAGGCCATCGGGCTCTCAGTGACAGCCAGCGAGCGCCGTGTAGGGCGTGTAGAACGAAGCGAATGCACTGGTGTAGACGGTGGGGCTCTTGGATCATCGCTTGGAGCCCCCGCGCTTTCAATCATGTCGCCGTAGATCTCCTGGACGACTTGAGCTGCCCGCGCCATCTCAGCGTCACCACGATTCGACGAAGGAGAAGCCTACGACCGAGTACGAAGCACTAGGTAGACACAAACAGCGTGTGAGTTCATTGGTGGCAGCCACGTCATCGCAAAACTCGTACAATTCGCGTAATACTCGAGAAAAGCTTGCTCCCCCCCCCCCCCGTAAGAAGTCCATTCCTTCAACTCCGTCGGACCTGCACCCGGGCCGAATATACTGCTACCGATCGTCCAGGCTGCGGCTTGGTGGTCGCTTGTTTGTCCATCCTTGCGCTTTCAGCTCTCTCCACACTGAACGGAACGACAGGTCTTGCGCCCTGACGTCACAGTCGCGGACCACCTTTCCTCTCGGCCGCATCATTTTGTTCCAGCTCCAGCTTGTGCGCTTCACTCGAATGTGGTTTTTTTTACCAATGGCTGGCAGCGGCTCCCTGGCAAATCTGTTGCCTCAATTTTAGAAAAATCAACAGCCAATCTCTTGCGGATACACTGATCAGGTTTAGGTACCGCAACAGAAAAAGAGCCAATTCTCAAATTCGTTTCTCTTAACCCCCCAGTACTCGCGCCGATTTTCACGTCAAGTCCTGGTCTTAACATGTTGTTAAAAACAACATGTTAAGGAAAGCTTACATTTGAGGTTTGTATATACCCGCATAGGTGCGATGTCTTTTTCTGAAACCAAAAACTGGATGTCGGTGCATGGACATTGGTGCAGGACGTCTCTGTCCGTTGAGGGTGTATATGACGCCATCGTTTCGACAACCCCAACGCACATGTCGTATATACTACATCTGTTGATGAACTTTCTATCGAGGACGTCCTTTCCATGGTGGGCCGATGAGCAAAATGCAGACATCAATACTTAGTTTCATGGATTGCACACGTAAAATGTATTGCGCTTAGCGTCATGACGCTACAATGCCGCTCACACATCAAGCGAGACACTTGATTACATTTCCTGCGTGGCGTCTTCACCGGCGTCATCCTCAGCGCTTTCCACGTTCTCTGCAGCGTCTTCTTGCTCCTCCGCCATGTCTTCTTGCTCCTCTGCCGCGTCTTCTTCCTCCTCTGCATCGCTAGCTCGGCGTCTCTTCTTCCCGAGGCCCCGCATCTGGATGTCGCGCCCGACGAGAGGACGCAGTCGGTTCTGGCCGTTGTTCCACTAGACGTGCCATATCTGATGGCACGTCAAAGTGTTGCCGGAGTAGTGGCCGGGCCTCACACGATCGCAAAGGTAAACCCTTCAGGTAATAACAACATGTTAGCTACCTCTCATGTGGTATAATACAACATGCCATCTTACCTCTTGTTGCCGTCACTGCAGGCCTCGCAGAAGAAGCGCGTCGCGCAGCGCTCGCCCTTCTTCTGCTTCCGAATGGAGCAGACTTTGCATTGGTGCTAGGGGCGCTTTCGGATGGCACCGACGTACTGCCAATCCGGGAACTCCGTCAGCTTGTGCTCAGTGGGCACAGCACGCATTCGTTCGCCTTGAGCCGGCGGCCCTGGTGACATCATCTAGCAGTAAAATAGAAAGACAATTAGATAACAATGAAATAAAACGAAATACAATAACTCACCGCGTCCGTGAAGTCAGCAGGCGTGAGTTCCAGCATCTGGGCTTGCAGGACGCGCAGGAACTTGGCATAGTCGGGTGGAGGCTCGCCGCGCTGCTTCTGGGCCTCTCGATAGACAATATAGGCGTTCACAATTGCCATATCGACGAGGCCCAGAAAAATCGTCTTGTAGTTCTTGCGGAACACCACAGCCATTTGCAGCGAGTAGCGCTGCAGGCGGAGTTGGTCGTGAATGTCCACGCCCCCCATCCAGCGCTGGTAGTCGCGCATCATGGCTGGACAGGGGACAACAACCTTCCGCCCGCCTCGCAGGCGTCGCTCTGAGCAAGGCATGCATGCACAACACAAGTAGTTAGATAGTAGTCGAACAGCGAATTCCAAGCAAAAACTTACTGCACGACTGCAGCACTTTGCTGCCGCCTGCACACAGAAGGTGTACAGGTTTGCGGTCCCACCACAGCAAGGCAGTGAGAGGGGGGCAGCACTTGGCAACCGCCATTCTGGTGGTGCCGCGCGGGATGTGCGGCGGGCGATTCTCGTACTCGGCCTTGATCACAGGCGGGAAGCCCTGCTTGTTGGTCTGGATCGTGCCGACCGTGTATACGTTCCGGCTCAGCAACTGCAGTGCGAGCTGCACGGAAGTGGAGAAGCGGTCGGTCACGACCGCATGGAACGCCCCGGCCTGGGGCGCCGGCAAGACTTCGTGCAGATTTCGGACGACTGCAGCTGGTCCCGAGTTCGGGTCCGCCGAAAACTTGGTTGGCGACTCTCCGCCAAGCTCACTGGTGTGCTGGTCAGTCCCGCAATAGACCTCCAACCTAACATGTAGTACATACAACATGCCAGTAATTTAGTATGCTGCATATACAACATGTCCAACTTAGCCACACAAAAAAACACCGCGGACTCCATGATGAAGCCGCGGTGGGAAAAAAAACATACAAATATGCAGCACACCCGTGCGCGTACCAAAGACAATACGCAGTGTCAGTACAGCAGGTCATGTACAACTTGGTCCCCCATTTGTGCGGCTTGTCCTTCGGAAACTGCCGCATCACGTTGAAGCGGCTTCGTGACGGGATGACGGCTTCGTCGAAGGCGAAGACCGGAGGTACGTTGTATCCGGCGAGAAACGTCCGCTGCATGGTCTCCACGACTGGTCTCACCTTCCACGCACGATCCGTATCTGCCTTGGCATCCGAGTTGTCCGAGAAATGCAGGTTTTGCATGATCCTGCCAAACCGAGCTTTCGGCATGTAGCGGCCGAACGTACCAGCAGGAACAGCACCGACAGTTGTAGTAGCCCAATTGTAGCGGGGCTACACATTCGGTTCACCTCCTACCTTAGTGCAACATGCACTAAGGCATACATTCAGGTGACCACCACAGGGTGGTCCACATTCATAGCAAAAGGCATATGACTGGTAGAAAGTAACACCTTTCTACCAATGAGAGTCATTCAATAGATAGGGGTTCTGCCAGCCATCCAATGGCAGAACCTCTCATTAGAAATATCAGTTTTAGGAGGAAACCCCATTTACAATCAATACAGTTCTCATTTACCACCAAAGCTTCCGTTTGGTTCATTTGTCTTAGTTTAAGTATACTTGCGGATACAAGTATACTGAACTTAAGTTAAATACATCTACGCTTCCTCCTACACGTGCGCACACGTATAAGCTTAAGTAGTGGGTCTAAGCAGACCCATTACACCTGGTAGCACTTTGTAGTCCGTCCAACGACCGACTAACACGTTCGTATGGAATACGAACGCGGGGCTGAGAACCTGCCCTCGGACAGTAACATGTCCGTGGGTAGCCCAAACACGTCTGCAACGCATGTTGCGCGTGAAGACTGCCCCCACCTGTCGGAACCAGAGTGGGAGGCCCTCCAACGACTGTCAACAATCATTGGGGAAGCGGCGGTAGCAACGATGTTGCGAACGCTATCACCGACGGAGCAACACGGTGTTGCTCTGGGTTTCATCGTGAAGGAACAGCGTGAAACCGCTGCTCGAACTTCGGTGTCGCCATCGGCCACACCGCGCGTGGAGTCATTAAAACTCCACGTCAGCAGCTACGTTGGAAGAGAGGGCGAGCCTCTCCTCCGTTGGCTTGTCGAGGTCGACACTGCCATTGCGGCTCGACGTATCGTCGACCCGTTGTCGAAGGTTGCGTTCGCCATGTCATGTCTTGGCGGACGAGCGAGGAGTTGGGCGTACGGACGCCGACTCACAGATCCTACGTGCTTTAACACGTACGAGGATTTCAAGGAGGAGCTCAAACAAGCGTTTGAGCCCCCGCAGAACGAGTTCCGATCGAGGGCGGAGTTCCTCGATCTGCAACAGGGCAAGCATGACGGTACTTGGTCTCGAACATCGTGACCAACCCGATTGACGAGGCGACAAAGGTCGTCACGTTCATGAAGGGCCTTAGAGATGGGCCTGTGAAGACCTATCTCTTCCGAGAGTATCCAAATACTCTCGAGGCTGCAATTGCGCTTGCAATGCAAGAAGAGTTTAGCCTGCGGCAGGCTAAACTGCATGTGAACGCCCCACGGCTAATGCCACGACCGGTGGCAAGGCCGTCGGGAGGTCCCGAACCAATGGACCTCTCGAGTGCGACCGCTGCTGGGAACCAGCAGCGTCGTGGATCAACGAATGTGCATTGTTTCCGCTGCGGAAACATCGGTCACTATGCCCGCGAGTGCACAGCACCTGTGCACGCGGCGAGGAGCCGTCGTGGCGATACTGGGTATCGTCACGGGCAATCAAAAAACTAAAGGGACCAGCAGGCGCAGGGCGCCCTGCTGGTGATGCGATCGAGCGTGTCGACATCGGACACGCTGCAATGAAGATCGCTGCCCCCAGTGAGAGTCAATCTCACTGCAAGAAACAAGATGACAAGCCGAACCTTGTCATCCTGAAGGTAAGCTCGAAGAGAGAGAAGTCTCTTCGTGCTCTAGTGGACTGTGGTGCGTCGAACAACTTTGTTCGACTGCAGAGCCTTCCAAGGCTTGACTTCGAGGAGGTGGAAACACCTCGAAGTCTATTGGAAGTGAGGCTAGCAACGGGTGTCGTTGTTAGAACCGAGAAGCGTATCGTACGCGTACGCTTCTCTTACCAAGAGAAGGAGTTCGTCGACGAGCTTATCGTCCTGGAACTGGACGATAAGTTCGATATGGTGTTGGGCATGCCGTGGCTTGCACGGCATGATCCGGTGATCGGCTGGACGAAGCGCACGATCATGCGCTTCGGGAGCAGCAGCAGCGCGACAGAGAGCGATGGCCCTGTCGGCGCAGCACATGCACCGCGTGGTGCATGCGGCCCTCCACCAGAGACAGCGCGGAATGCGGCTGTCTCCGGCCACCCCAAGCGAACGCCAACGACTGCGAGAGTCGTTGGGAGAAGATGTGAACCGAATCAGCAGGGCCTGGTTCAATCCGATTCGAGAGGGTCTCGAAGCGTCCGGAGCGACGCGGTAGTGTCGACAGGTAATGTCGACACACAATTGGTCGAAAGACACTCCGCCGTTAGGCGTCGAGGTAAAGAAGGCGCGTCGGCTCTGGGAGCCGACGCTGCAAGCAGTGCGGACGGTTGCAAACGTCCCGCACCGGAAATGCTTGCGAGCTCGCGTGCAGCCGGGCTGCACGACGAAGCGGTGCGCGATCAAGCCGGGCTTGAACGCGTGCGCCCGCGGGTAGAACCCGCCGGCGAATACAAGGAACAACTGTCCACGGCCGGGCCTGGACAAGAAGAAACTCGCGGAGCCGGGCTCCACACGAGAAGTGAACGGCGCAAGCGAGAAAAGCTGCGCAAGTCTCGGTCAGGGACCGAGACGCTACAAGCAGTGTCTGCCGGGCAGACACAGGAGTTGGAGACGACCGTCGAGACAGTGAGTGTCTTGACGCGTACGAGTATTGGTCTCCAATACAAGAAGATGAGACTGGAGAATCCTCCGACGTTAGCGTCGGAGTTGATGTCGCTCCCAGTCACAAGCTGGAAGCGTTTCGCTCGCGAACTGCACGATGGACGCATCGAGCAGATCTGCATCCTCTCGGACGTCGAGAGGATGACGTGTGAAGCAGAAGAGCTGAATCAGCTCATCTCTGAGGGCGCGGACGCCCTCAGCGCGAAGTCGAAGAAGGAACGCTTCGACGAGCAAGGCTGGGACTCGCTCAAGGCGAGCCCCTTTTACAAGGTCTTGCGTGAGTACAAGGATGTACTCCCGGACGGCATTCCTGCGGAGTTACCGCAGGATAAGGGTGTTCAGCACGAGATTGATCTCGTGCCGGGAACGAAGTACTGCGTCACGCGACAGTGGCCACTGCCGCGTGAGCAAGTCAAGGCAATCGACGACTTCTTTGAAAGTCGTCGCAATGCAGGACAAGTGCGGGAATCGAAGTCCCCGCACAGCGCGCCTACGTTCTGTGTGAAGAAACCACAGGGCGGGTGGCGCATCGTTCATGCGTACAACAAGCTGAACGATGCGACGGTACCGGCGCAGACGCCGATACCTCGAAAAGATGTGATCATCGATTCGATGACCTCGAGTACTATCTTCAGTACTCTGGATCTGAGAGACGGGTTCTATCAGATCCTCATGCGTGAGAGTGATATCCCTCTCACGGCGGTAAGCACTCCGAGCGGCATGCTCTGGGAGTGGCTCGTGATGCCGCAGGGGCTGAAGAACGCCCCAGCGACGTTCAACAGGTGCGTCACGCACTTGTTGCGCTCGGTGCGCGACTTCGCACCGAGCTATTTCGATGATGTGTTCGTTCACAGCCGGGCTGTGAATGGGAGATCGGATGTGGAGATGCATACAGAGCATCTCCGCAAGTTGCTTGAGCTCATGCGAAAGCACAAGCTCTACGCGAACCTGAAGAAGTGTATCTTCGGGGCGACCGAGATACCCGTACTTGGGTGTCTCGTGGGGAAGAACGGCGTACGCCCTGACCCAGGAAAGGTCAGAGTGATCAATGAATGGCCTACGCCTTCAAACGTAAAGGAACTGCGGCAGTTCCTTGGACTCGCCACGTACTTGTGCAAGTACGTGAGCAACTACGCGGGCAAGATTCGCCCGCTGTCGCAGCTCTTAAAGAAAGAGGCTGCATGGGAATGGACTGCTGATTGTCAGCAGGCCTTCGAAGCAGTCAAGCAGGGCTTGACTGAGGCGCCGATCTTGGCGGTGGCCGACCAAGATCGCCCATTCCACGTGGTGTGCGATGCATCCGATTTCGCGATCGGATGCGCACTGATGCAACTCGATCACGAAGGTCGTGATCGTGTGGTTTACTACCAATCGCGTCAGCTGAAGCCAGCTGAGCGCAATTACCCGGTACATGACAAGGAACTCCTTGCCATGAAGTATGCACTCGCAAAGTTTCGAGTGTATCTACTTGGGAGTAGACCATTCGTGGTCTACACCGACCACGCATCGTTGCGTACGGCGATCAAGTCGCCGCACATATCACAAAGAATGGCACGGTGGCTGTCATTCTTTGCTGAATACAACTTCCAGGTTGAGTACAAACCTGGAAGGTTGAATGTCGTGGCCGACGCGCTTTCGCGTCGACCAGATTATGCGGTGCAAGAGGCCGACGCCAACGCAGTTGGCGTCGTCAGGACGACTACACCCTCGTCGTCCTTGCTGGACGAAGTGAAGGCCGCATACGCACATGATGCGGATGCGAAGCAATTGGTGGAGTATTTCTCCACACCTTCTGACAAGTCTCGTCAGAAGCTGGCCAAACACCTTCGTGCCCGTGTACACCGTTATCGTGTACACAACGGTCTGCTGCTTTACAGCGCAGTCGACGACAACGCAGATCGCATTGTCGTGCCGGATGATCATGAGCTAAAGCTCAAGATCACGTACGAGTACCACGATGCCCCGACATCGGGACATTCTGGCCGTGAGAAGACATATTTGCTTCTCACGCGTGACTTCTATTGGAGTCACCAGTACAAGTGGGTACGCAAGTACGTTCGTGCTTGCGAGGTATGCCAGCGCGTGAAGCCTGCGCCCAACTCGCAGGCTCCGCTTCAATCACTACCGACTCCGTCGGAGTGCTGGCAGTCCATTTCAATGGACTTTGTTTTTGGTCTTCCGCAAGACAACAAGCGGAGGACTGGTATTGTGGTCTTTGTTGACCGCTTCAGCAAGATGGTGCATCTTGCTGCAGTACCAGCCGAGGTGACAGCCAAACAGACGGCATGTCTGTTTGTCGACATGGTGTTTAGACACCATGGTATGCCACTCGACATCGTGTCGGATCGGGATCCGCGCTTTACAGCGCGATTCTGGCAAGAAGTGTTTACACTTCTTGGGACGCAGTTGTCCATGTCGACTGCGGATCACCCGCAGACCGACGGACAAACAGAGCGTGTCAACCGCGTGCTGGTTGACACCATGAAGAGCTACGCGCACTCGTTCCATCAATGGAGCGACTGCTTGCCGATGGCGGAGTTCGCCATCAACAACTCGGTGCATGTCTCGACAGGACACACACCGTTCTACGTGAATGCCATGAGGCACCCACGCGTACCGAGCGTACTCGGTGCGGTAGCTCCTTCCTTAAGTGGGGGAGGATATCCGGTTAATTCAAAACAACCGGATAAGCACGCTGATACAAGCAATGTATCAGCTGTAACGACTCGCGCACGTACTGCGCGCAGTCATGGCGACGACAAGACAGTGTCCACGACGGGCGTAGACACTTTAAACGACAACGAACATCACGCGCAGGCTGGGCCTGCTGCGAACAAGGAACACGAACTGAACCAGGGGTTCAGCTCGGATGCAATGGACTTTGTCCAGCGTCGACAAGCCGTAATTCGGTTTGTCCAAGATGCAATAGCAGCTTCTGTCGATCGACAGAAGCTGAATGCCGATAACACCGGCAGGGGAAACACAAATGAATTCAAAGTTGTAACGGGCCAGGTGAGTGCCCGTCACTAGCTTACACGTAGCGGTGAGGAAGCGTCCAATAAGCTCAGGTATACTGAGACCAAGTGTTTAGTCTAGGGTAAAATCAACTCTGGTTTATTATTGGGACCGGGGCGGGTGGCCCTCGGATCCATGTGAACCACTCAAATGCAGGTTGACACCTGATTGGTCGAAAATGGGTCTGGCTCCCCACTTTCAACCAATCGCAGGATGACAACGAGGCACACGCTAGCCGCGTGCCTTTGTCTCTACTTTGTAGATCTACCTATATAGATCTACCTACATATGTAAATGGGAGGGGCCCATTACATCACCCCCCTCTTAAGGTTGCACTCACGCTTCCGTGAGTGCGAGCAAAGAAAACTGAAAGAAAAGAAAACTGGGAAACGGCGAGAACGCGGCGTCAACGGGATGGTCTCAACGGCGACGAGCAGCAACCTCTGCGAACCGCAGAGGCACAATCAGAATTGCGCGATCGGAGACAAGATGGAGCGACAGACGGACACGAGCGCAGGGACTCCTGCGGATGGAACACGCGCGAGCAACTCGGCAGCGGAGATAGCGCGGGCAACACCTATGGCGGCGATCGTGGAGGACCCGCCGCTGGAACTCTCCCAGCGGACACGCGCTATGGACCGGGAGCTCAAGCCTCGGGCGTTGTACGATTTGTCGGGAGCGAAGTCTCCAGGATCCCTGGAGGAGATGACGGGCTACTTCCGCCGATTTCGTGCGCTGCGGGGGAAGTCGCTGACGGGTGTCTCGCACGATGCGCTGCAGCGGTCGTGGTGTGCAATGATCGTCCGGTGGAACCGGATGCATCAGGAGGGGAGCAACTTCGTCGCCTGGCTCACCAGTCGCGAGGAGGTCGTCGGTGAACACTCTCTCAGCGAGCTGAGAGCACGCGTCTGCAAGAACGCCTGGGAGTCCGATCATGATTGTTACGTCCACGTGCGCGAAGGCTGCACGTCGTGCGAGAGTTCCGAGCGTTTGTCCGAGGAAGAATGGCTGCGTCGCGTCACTGAGCATCCGCTCAGCGAAAGTGAACAGTCGTGGATCGCCAAATATCGCCGCACGCTCTCCGAGGTGGCCCAGTCTACTAATCGCGGCGTCGGACGCCGCGGGGATACTCAGCGGAGTCCTCCGCCGCCACGGGGACGTGCACGCCGGCGTTCGCGTTCTCGTTCGCCGCAGGACCGTCTGCGGCGTCGTTCTCGTTCACGATCATATTCTCGTATTCGCGGACAACATCCGGGACATCCCGGAGGAGTGCGGCGCGAGGCTCCCACGTATCTTCGTCCGGAGCGAACCCGAGCCAGCGTACTCGGTAACGTCGCGCGGTCGGAACCGCGTGCTTGGAGCGCGTACTCGTACGGGTATGGGCATACGTACGAGGTGGATCTTCGTGCTCCACAATACGGTCCACGATCCAGCGGATATCACCAGCCGAGTCTACAATCGGCGGGGGACCTTCGCGACGATAGAGCTCGCGTCCTGGTCGCCCAGGATGACGTGGACGAGGCAGTGAATTGGGCGCGGGACGCTCAGCTTGATGCTGAGACGGCGGAGGAGCGGGCTCGTCGGGCGGAGGGTGCAGCAGCGGCTGCTCGCCAAACGAGTGCGGAACTGCTGCAACGGACGCGGGAGCTGGAAAGGCGCGTGTTCGGGGCGCCGCAGACGGCAGCACGTCCGCGCGAGCGGACGGATGGCTCGGATGGCTCGATGGCAAGGCGCGCACGTCGGGAGGGACGTCCTGTTCATGCTGCGCCGGCGGATGCTCCGGGGCCGACGGGATTGTAGCTGCGTGGTATTTCTTGAGTCGCCCGACGTAGAACGTCGGGTGTAGTCGTAGGGAAGATGGTATGTCCAGTGTGTAGGCATCACCGATTACCTTCGTAACCCTGAAGGGACCAATAAAGCGCGGCGCGAGTTTGCTCGCGCCAAGATTCGTTACGGCCGAAGAGCGTATGCCGTCTGTCGACAGGAGCACACGATCTCCTGTCGTAAATGTAGCCACGTTCTTGCGCCCACGCTTGTCGGCGTTCTTCTTCTGCTTATCCACTGCTTCTTGCAGTGCATCTCGTACAAATCGGGTGACCGATTGTCGCTGCAGCACGAACTCAGAGACGGCCGCATCATCGACTGGACGCGCCGGAGGCTTCGGCGCGTAGTTAGCTGCGACGGGATCGGTAGCCGGGCCAGGGTTGATTAACGTGCGCGCAGTCCAATCTGTCAGTGAAGACACCGCGTTGTTCGGCGTCGCAAGGGTCCGTCTCGACTTCGCGCGGGTGACTGCATTCAGCGTCACGGACTGGTGGGCTGCACTCGACAAGGGAGCTGGTGGTGGTGGTGTGCCATCCGTGCTCACCACTGGTAATACCGGTATCGGTATCGGTGTGTCTGTGTTCGTACTACCAGCACCATCATTTCCTTCCCCACCCAGAGTGGAGCCACGAGGCATCGTGGGGTGGCCCACGGCGAGCAGAGCGGGAACGCGCGGGTGCCGCGCGTTATTTACAAAAAAAGGGGTCAGACCCGTCGATGCGTGTTCCGCGTTGTTTAGCGCAAACTCGGCAAGCGGCAAAAAGGAGCTCCAACTAGTGAACGAAGTCGCGTAACTTCGAAGGACATCTTCGAGGACTCGGTTGACCCGCTCCGTTTGACCATCCGTCTCCGGATGCGCCGCCGTTGACATGAGCAGCTTCGTTCCCAGAAGTTGGAAGAGACTCGACCAGAATGCCGACGTGAACCGCGGATCGCGGTCAGAGACGATCGATTCAGGTAAGCCGTGGTGTCGAAAGACCGCGTCAACGAAATGCACCGCGGACTCAGCCGCGGTGATCGTGTCGGACACCGGAATGAGATGCACCATCTTGCTGAACCTATCCACAAACACCAAGACGCCAGTCCGACCTTCGGCATCGGGTGGAAGCCCGAAGATGAAGTCCATCGACACTGAGCGCCACGCCTCAGTTGCAATCGGCAGGGGTCGCAGGGGAGCCTGCGACGACTTTGACGGCTTCACGCGCTGGCAAATCTCACAAGTACGGACCCACTTGCGCACCCATTTGTACATGTGGGGCCAGTAGAAGTCGCGGGATACTGCCGCGAACGTCTTTTCGCGGCCCAAGTGACCACCGACAGGGCTGTCGTGGAACTCGTGGATGATCCGAGCGCGCAGATCATCGTCGTTCGGGATGGCGATGCGGGGAGCATCGAATCGATCGATGCTGTACGTCAGCAGATCGCCGTCGAGTTGATATCGGTTAATCTGATTGCGCGTGTTATTCGGCAGCGCGCGGAGTGTTTTATCACTGGGGGGGGAAAGATGTGCGAGGATGGCGGCATATACCGCGTCGTCGTTGTACGCAACGGCGATTTCTTCGCGTAGCGACATTTCTGGGGTCACGTTCATCAGGTTGACACCTGATGTCAAGCACATCGCGCAGTGATCTTCGTCATCCTCGTCTTCGTCAATCACTTGACGACCCCGCGTCGCTCGTGGATCATAGTCTGGACGCCGAGACAGAGCATCGGCGAGGATATTGTTCTTGCCGGGCTTGTAGTGCACGACGAAGTTGTACTCAGCGAAGAACGACAGCCATCGTGCCATGCGTTGAGACAGATGTGGAGACTTCATCGCTGTGCGCAGCGATGCGTGATCCGTGTACACCGCGAACGTCTGTTCTCCGAGCAGGTACACTCTGAATTTGATCAGAGCGTATCGCATCGCAAGAAGTTCCTTGTCGTGGACGGGATAGTTGCGTTCGGCCGGCTTCATCTGTCGTGATTGATAGCTCACGACTCGTTCGCGGCCTTCGTTGTCAAACTGCATGAGCGCGCACCCGATAGCAAAGTCGCTAGCGTCGCAGACGACGTGAAACGGTTTCGCGTCATCTGGGAGCATCAGTATTGGCGCCGAGGCCAAGCTCTTCTTCACCGAGTCGAAGGCTACTTGATGCTCGGGGCGCCACGACCACGTGGCGTCTTTCTTCAACAGCGACGACAGTGGCTGTATCAAGCCGGCATATCCCTTCGTATACTTGTGCAAGTAGTTAGCGAGGCCCAACCACTGACGCAGCTCAGTGGGGTTTGATGGTGGTGGCCACGAGCAAATAGACGACACTTTTTCCGGGTCAGCACGGACTCCGTTTTTGCTCACGTAGCACCCAAGCACCGGAATTTCCGGCGCGCAGAAGACACACTTCTTGAGATTCGCGTAGAGCTTGTTCTCTCTCATCACTTGAAAGACCTGCCTCAAGTGCCGCAGATGCACGTCGATCGCGCTGAGACCCTCTTCAGCGTGACTGTGCACAAAAATGTCATCGAAGTAACTCGGAGCGAAGTCACGAAGCGGGCGTAGCACATGGGACACCATGCGATTAAATGTGGCTGGTGCGTTCTTCAGACCTTGGGGCATCACGAGCCACTCCCAGAGCATACCGCTGGGCGTACTGACTGCCGTGAGAGGTACATCGCTCTCTCTCATGAGGATCTGATAGAAGCCATCGGTCAAGTCGATGGCACTGTAAATGACGCTGCCCGACATGGAGTCCAGTACCATGTCCTTCCACGGGATCGGCGTCTGCGCCGGGATGGTGGCATCGTTCAACTGGTTAAAGGCGTGTACGATGCGCCACCCGCCAGTAGCCTTCTTCACGCAGAAGGTCGGGCTCGAGTGAGGCGAGATGCTCTCACGGACGTGACCGGCTTGGCGGCGGCCTTCGAAGAAGTCGTCGATGGCCTTGACTTGATCGCGCGGCAGTGGCCACTGCCGCGTCACGCAGTACTTCGATCCAGGCACGAGGTCAATCTCGTGGCGCACTCCGCGATCCGCTGGCAGCTCCGCAGGGATCTTGTCTGGGAAGACGTCGGCGAACTCGCGAGCTGTCTCGTAGACCGGATTGCCGGACGCCTTCAGCGATTCCCACGACTGCGCAGCGAAGCGCTCCTCGCGCGCTGACTTTGGTTCAGCGCTTTTCGGGCGCGACGACGTGTCATCATGGGCAATTGCGTTCGTCTCGTCAGACACTGGGTTGGCATCGGTGATCAGGCACACTTGCTCGATGTCACCAGCCTTGAGATCCCGGAGGAAGCTCTTCCAGGAGAGACCTGGCAGGTCCGTGATGGACTTGGCGTCGCGAGGTGGACTCGCGACCTTGATCATTCGAGCGTGGTTGGGAACACCTCCCACATATTCGACTGCACAGACCGACTCGATTGGTGGCGTCGTGAGTTCCACTGGACTGCGGCGCGGCTTCAAACGTCTCCGCGACCGTCGGGATGTCTTCGTGCGTCTCGAGCCCCTGCTCAAGACCGATGTTTCGCTGTCGCCGGACGATACTTCACCCTCCTCTAGGCGCGAGAGGCCATGCTCGACCGCGCCGCTCATACGCGGGAGCAGCTCCTGCTCGACCGCGGTATCGTCATACGGGAGCCCCTGCTCGACCGCCTCGAAGTCATGCGGGAGCCCCTGCTCGACCGCCTCAAAGTCATACGGGAGCCCCTGCTCGACCGCCTCAAAGTCATACGGGAGCCCCTGCTCGACCGCCTCAAAGTCATACGGGAGCCCCTGCTCGACCGTCTCGAAATCATACGGGAGCCCCTGCTCGACCGTCTTGATGGCATGCGGGAGCCCCTGCTCGACCGTCTTGGTGGCATGCGGGAGCCCCTGCTCGACCGCCTCGTTGGCATGCGGGAGCCCCTGCTCGACCGCTTCATCATCATACGGGAGCCCCTGCTCGACCGTCTCGTAAACACGCGGGAGCCCCTGCTCGACCGTCGGGCTTGTCGCTGGGAGCGCCATGCGCTCCGCCGCCTTGTTCCTCGTCCGCGGGAGCCGCGGATGCTCAACCGCTCGCCTCGCGCGCCCGTAACCGGACGGGTGTTCGACGCTGTCGTCATCAGTCAGCAGTACTGCGCAAGTCGTGCAGAGAGGGCCATCGCTCGCTCTGCGCACAACGTGCGTCGTGGACGTCCCGTCCACGACTGTGACATGGGGCCAGTCTCTTGGTGCCACCAAGAGGTGCGTGAAGACTTCGCTCACATCGAAGTCGCGTCGCCGTTTGACTGACCGGGCTAACCAGTCGATCTGGGGCTGATACCGGGACAGCCATGGTATACCCAGGATACAGTCAAACGCGTAGTTCATCTCAAGCACAATGAAGTTGTCATTGCTGCGGAAGCCGTCGAACGTATACGGCAACGAGACTTCTCGTCGCGCGACACGGAACGGCTTTCCATCCGCAAGCTTGACAACGACATCACCAGGCACATCACGCACGGGAACACCCGCGGGTAGGATCGACAGGCATGAAGCGCGGAAGAAATTGTTCGTCGCTCCTGAATCCAGGAGTGCGCGGAGTGGTCGTCGGGCACCGGCGACATAAAGGCTGACAATAATCAGCCTCGAGTCGCCACTAGCAGTGGTGGCATTAAAGTGTGCATAGAGCACAGGGGGGCTAGGAGGTCGGGCTGCCGCCGGGGGACCCGGACCTCCGTTCCAGCCAGTAGGTCGCCCCGCACCTACTGGCCCCGGCCGTTTTTTGGCTGTGCGGCCGGAATCCTCTCGTCGGGCGTGACGTGCTTCATGTGGGCGAGGATCGGAGCTGGCGCGCGGCACACCGCCGCGCGATGACCAGGCTTTCCGCAGCGGAAACAATTCAGCGAGAGGTCATTCTGACCACCGCGGCCTCTCCCAGAAGACGACCACCGTCGGTTCTGCGAAGCCTCGATCGCATCGATCTCCATTGGCTCGGGTACCGACACCCGAGTTTGTGCAGGCATCGTCTTGGCGTATGACGACGTCACCAGGTAGTCCTCGCGTAGCGCGAGAGCGAAGGCTTCTTCCAACGTGGCAGGCTCGGCGCGCGTGAGACAGTACCGCGTCATACCTTCACACATACCAAACACAAAGACATGGACTTGGGAAGCCATGTCGATCGGCTTCGTGACGATACACGATGCAAGGTGTCGCGTTCTCTGGACGTAGTCGCGCATGGCCATCTTGCCTTGCTTTAGGGCGAAGAATGTAGCTCGAACGCGCGACTCATCTTGCGGTGGTTCGAAGGCGAGACGCAGGTCGCTCTGGAGTGCCTCCAGAGTCGGGAACGCGTACTGGTCGACGACAAGTTTGCCGAGAGCCCATTCTTTGGCCTTTCCGGATAAACGGGATAGCAGGAAGTTCACCTTGGCTGATGGCGCCTCGATTAGCCTCGAGGCGATCGCGATGTCGATCTCTCTGAACCAGCGATTCAGAGGTAGGCGATCAGGACCCTCGCCAGAATAGGAGGATGTCTCCATCTTGACGGCATTGTTCCTGGACGCATGCGAGGGAGTTGATACTCGCCGTTTTGCTTCGGCGAGCTCGCGGTCCATGAACTCTTGGATGGCTTGGCGCTGTTGGTCGGGGGTCGCTGAGCTCAGCAGCGACGTGACGACGGTTTCTCCGGACACCGCCGCGAGGCGGTGCAACGCTTGCCACTCGATAGACGTGAGATGGGGGAAGGCCGCGTGTTCCAGGGTCATCACTGGAGGTCCGGCGGGCTGGTCTTCACTCATCTCGAACTTGGTCATGGGAAGGACTACAAAGTGCTACCAGGTGTAACGGGCCAGGTGAGTGCCCGTCACTAGCTTACACGTAGCGGTGAGGAAGCGTCCAATAAGCTCAGGTATACTGAGACCAAGTGTTTAGTCTAGGGTAAAATCAACTCTGGTTTATTATTGGGACCGGGGCGGGTGGCCCTCGGATCCATGTGAACCACTCAAATGCAGGTTGACACCTGATTGGTCGAAAATGGGTCTGGCTCCCCACTTTCAACCAATCGCAGGATGACAACGAGGCACACGCTAGCCGCGTGCCTTTGTCTCTACTTTGTAGATCTACCTATATAGATCTACCTACATATGTAAATGGGAGGGGCCCATTACAAAAGTTGGTTCATTAGTTCTGTTAGCTACTCAGAACCTAGCTAAACATGCAGTTTCCGATTTCGGAGCAAGCAAGCTTGCTCCGCGCTTCATTGGGCCATTCACCGTGTTGGCGAAGCATGGCAACGCGTACACACTGGACATACCGTCCAGCATGCGCTTGCACCCAACGTTTTACGTTGGGCGACTGAAGCCGTACGTGCAGCACGAGTCACCTACGTCTGGTGACTCGCCAAAGCGCTCTCGAGCGCGGCGACGCGCTTCGAGACGCCAGAGAGTCTCGTCCCGACCTCGACCTTTACGTTCGAGGTCGTCTGCGCAACCTCCGCGAGCTGAGCCTTTAACAAGCTCAGCTCCTGACGCAGAGCAGCGAACTGCGACGCTTGGAGACGCTCAACAGCCTCCAAGCGAGACTCAAGGTTTGGTTGACCAAACCCGGGGCGTCTACCCGCCCCCCCCCCACCCCCGTTGCGAGACGCACGCGGGGCAACTCGCTGGATCGTCCAGCGAATTGTTGGTCATCGGAACCAGACCCAAGGTCCGGTTCATTTTCGTTTTCGTTGGAGAGGATTTCCTCCCCAACACGATACGTGGGAATCACGGAATGTCCTGATGGAGGACATTCCGGAAATGGTGACGGCGTACGAAGGCCGCCACCGCCACCTCCGCCGAAGGGCGTAAAACTTGGGCGAGCGCTGTAGTCGCCTACAGCACTCGGATAAGTGCTGCGATTATCCGCAGCACTAGAAGACGCCTGCGCCTGAAAACTGGCGCGCAGGGTCTTGAGGTCGTCAGGTACACACATGGACGTGTACCCGTTGACGTCCCGCTCGGTGATGCGTACTGCTCCAGGGTAGCAATACTCACAAGCAGTGTCATAAGGCACTGCGCAAGGAAGTCCAATACCGACTGCACCATGGTGCAGTCGTTCAAGTTTACCACGCTTCGAGAACTTCTCGTAGCGCTCCCGCGCCTGGCTAATCCGGTCGCGATAGCCAGCGGGGTTCTTGTTGAAGTTTTCAACAAAGGCACTCCAACTTTGACAAAGTGCCTGCCACTCGGGCACTTTGCTTCTGCGAGAAGTCTTCTTGCTGGCAAACCATCGGAGCTCATGGAAGAGCCCGATGTAGTAGTCGCGCCTTTGATTCGTTAACGGATCAAAGTGTACTCGCTTCGCGACGTCATCGTCAACGATGGCGTTGCACGAATACAGCGCGTATAGATTCGGTGGCGCGGTCGCACCGAATCGGCTGCCGATCTCAGACTGAGACGGCATCCACGGCTCGCGCACTGGTTCAGTGCGCGAGGCCGCAACAGCAGCGGATGGAGTGGAGTCATCTCCATCCCGCGGAGTCGACAAGGCTCCAGCGGCAGCGAGCGGTGTTCCACTGCCGCTGCGCGAACGCTTCGAGCTCGAAGCGTTCGAGTCGTCCTCGCGTGGACGACGTAGACCCACATTGGGGTCAGTGTTGCCCGGAGACAAGGTGTCCTTGTCTCCTTCGAGTTCCCCCTCCTCGACTTCACTTCCGTAGTCGAGGGGAACTCCCTCTCCACCCGGAGAGTAGATACCCACTCCGGTTTCGACAGCAATGATCTTGCCTGTCTTGTTTCGGATGGCATGTTTCTCATGCCATCTTGAGTGGTATCTAGCAACAGAGAGGCGACTCTCTGTTGCCGCGCTTGTCGGCATCGCCGTCGAGGCGATGCCAGTAGCGGTCGTGGCTGAGGCAGCGGCCGTCGTCGCCTTGGAGGCGACGACAGCACTTGCTGTTGCCGAAGCGGCCGGCGTCTTGGACGAAGACGTCGTTGGCGTGCTCATTGGGAATGAGCACGTGTTCTCCCGAAGAAAATACGGATTGACGTGTCGAGACCGGCACGTCAAATCCTAACGGGGGGATGGTGTAGCGGGGCTACACATTCGGTTCACCTCCTACCTTAGTGCAACATGCACTAAGGCATACATTCAGGTGACCACCACAGGGTGGTCCACATTCATAGCAAAAGGCATATGACTGGTAGAAAGTAACACCTTTCTACCAATGAGAGTCATTCAATAGATAGGGGTTCTGCCAGCCATCCAATGGCAGAACCTCTCATTAGAAATATCAGTTTTAGGAGGAAACCCCATTTACAATCAATACAGTTCTCATTTACCACCAAAGCTTCCGTTTGGTTCATTTATCTAGGTTTAAGTATACTTGTGGATACAAGTATACTGAACTTAAGTAAATTACTCCTACGCTTCCTCCTACACGTGCGCACACGTGTAAGCTTAAGTAGTGGGTCTAAGCAGACCCATTACACCAATGATCCGACAGACGTTTGGAATGAGGGCACAGCATGCGTGCAGTCAGCAAACCAATACACCTCATAATCTCGTGGCCCTTGATCGGCTTGTGTTGCTTGATCTCCTTCTCCAAAACCTCGTCGCGTGTCACGTCCTTGTCCTGCTCTCTCTGCTTCCGGTGCATCTCGTCGACGCGCTCGTTCAGGTGCTGATCGTAATACCGGTTGCTCTCCTTCGCAATATGAGTCCACAAGCTCCTAGGCATAAAGAAGAACAACAAATCCAAAGGCGAGGTGGCACGCTCAAGCACCTCAGCAGTGGGTCCGTACTCGCCATCGTAGATTCCTGGATACTCGGTATCATCCGGAAACATTTCGGGATCTGAAGTTGTAATATACAACATGAGTGTCAGTATCACATGTTGTATATCATACATGCAAATATTAGCGCGTACCGAGATTCCAGCCGGTCACGCGCATCTCCTTCAAAGCGTTGGTATCCTGCGCCAGCACTGCTTGTTCCGCAGCAGTGAGAAGATCCCAATTTGACGTCGTCTTGCCCCAGTCCCGGGGCAACTTCTCCACCGCCTCCTTCAAATGTTTCCTGGCCAAGCGCTTGGCCTCGTTCTTCCTGCGCCGAGCCATGATTGCTACTCCGTCCCGTCCGCTTTCCTCCAGCGTGTCACTGTCACCTTCCTCCTCCTCCTCCTCCTCGACTTCTTCCAGATCATCGTCTTCTTCTTCCACGGCAGCAATGTCGTTGAAGTCGTGGGTGAAGTACCAGCTCTCTGAGTCAGAGCTTTCACCTTCGACGTCTGAGTCCATACCAACGGACGCATCCACAGCGCAAGACAATCTCGCCGAGACATCCGTGAGGTCTCCAGGACTAGCTGAATCAGGCTCGTCAAGGTCTAGCGCTCTGTAACACACATGGACCAAATATACAACGTGTGTCAGCCATAACATGGTGTATGGTACGACATGTAAAAAAAACATATACAGTACCTCGCAGTGTTTCGCGTCTGCGCTGTCACTTCGAGCGTCGGCGAAGCATCCATTGGCGCTGCAACCGGCACCGCGGTCACCACTGGTACTTCTGACAATTCACTCGCAGGTCCTGCCACCACAGGATCCCTACATGTGCACATGTGTTTGACATACAACATGTGATAGAATTAGCATGTTGTATAAGACAGCATGTACAAGGCTACCGTACCTCGACGTGGTCCGCGTCTGCGGCGACGGCACCGGTCCTACGGGTGCTTGCGCCGGCACCGAAGGCACTTCCTCATCTGACTTAGACCTTGCGAATATAGGTAATAGCGTCAGTAAATCAACACCATTTCATGAAGCACACAAGTACGTACGGCATTCGAGGTGACGAAACCTCACTCTCGTCGTCTGCATCGACAGCGGCTTCGTGCGGACTTGTCTTCCGTTTCTTGCGTAGACGACGCGGCCGTCTTCTTGCTCCTCTTGCCCTTCTTCGTCGCCTTATCCGTCGCAGCCTTCTCTTTCTTCTTCTCCAGTCGGGCAAGTGCAGCAGCACGCGCGTCAGCACCCCGCTTCTCCTCCTTCTCCAACCTCAGTCGCTCCTTCTTCCGCTCCAGTGACTTCTTGGAAGCCTGGGCGGCAGCACGCGAAACCGCCACGGCCTCTTGCGCCGCCTTCTCTTCCCTCGCCGTTAGCTTCTTCGGTCCCGCCGCTTTCTTGCGCTTCGTTGAGTCCGGGCGCTTACCTTTCGCCCGGCCTCCTTTTCCGCCTTGAGACTGCTCGCTGGGTTCCTCCGCCTCCACCTCCTCCTTCCGCTTCTGCAGTGCTGCAAGATACGCAGCCGTCTTGCCCATCGGCGGCCGCCGCGCGGATGGAGCAGCTCGGGCCACACCAGCAGGCCCTGAACGTGTTGGGGCACGTGGTTCGTCCGCCCCGAACTCTGCGTCGTTTGCTCTCTCGCCAGCGAGGTAGCTACGATGCTCAGCGGTGAGTCGCTGGCGCTCCCCCACGGAGCGCCCTTCCAATCGCGCCAGGAACGCTTCGGCTTCGCTGCGCGTTTCACGTCTTGTCATTGCTCGTTCTCAGTCGTTTTCGCGAATGACTTGGAATTTCCCTTGACGACATCGTCAACCACCAATTCGCATCTGGGCGGGAAATCACTGCACCTTTTCAAACCGGTTGTGCTCATCCCCTTCACTTTTTATGGCATTTTTCAGCCTAGCCCTGTGCAAAACTGCAGAAATAGTGCGAAAAGGCATGTTGTCTTTAACAACATGTTATGAAAAGGTGCAACCAGCGACGTTGTAATATACAACCTTGAGTCCTGGGGGGTTAATGTTTGTATACCCACCGGAAAGGGAAAATACGCTAAATACAAACTTCAAGTCAAAAAGGGCCTTATGTAGCATAATGCAGTTTAAGAAAAATATTTAAACCGCATTATGCAGTACGCCGGGCTGGAGGGGTTAAATTGATATGTTTATTTATCCCACGAGTGAAACGAAGAGAGTGATGTGCATTAACCCAGCTAACGAGATTCCAATAACTGAGCTATATTTCCTCAGCTCTGCAAAACAATGAACTTAGTACAATGTGCTTGTTATGATAACCGAACAACTACACAAACACTGAGTGTGATACATTACGCGTGATTCATCTCCTTCTGTACCGTGCGCAGTACGTACGCGATCTCCGCAGCTACAGGACGGTCGCGTGAATCTTGGGACATACACAAATTTGCGAGGTCACGCACGGTGGATGGACACGATGCACTGATCGTTGGACGAAGCTGACCATTCGCCACCATTTGAAGCACTGCCACCTCTTCCAATTTGTTGCCACTGGGACCCACAGCATTGTTGTACGGAAGGTCATGGGTATCGATCTCAGTTAGCAACACTCCAAAGGAGAAAATATCAGCACTTTGATCGTACTCGGTGCTTCCTGAAATTATCTCCGGCGCGACCCATCGCCCAGTACCAACGCCTACTGTCATTGTACCATCCTTCGATCGGTAACGTGTCGTACCAAAGTCTGTCAGCTTCGCGTGTATGTCCGCCGAAATCAACACGTTGCGTGACTTCAGATCGCGATGAACCAATGGAGGATCAAACGAATGCACGTAAACCAGCGCCTCGACCGTATCAATCGCCAACTGGAACTTCGTTGACGTCCAGTAGCGAGGCAGGTAGGATGCTGACAGATACGTACGCAGGTCGCCGTTCTCCATATATTCGAAGAGCGCCTGAAGATCAGACTGAATACTCCACGCTGCCCCGACAAATTTAACAATATTTGGGTGGTCAAACCGTGAAACCATCTTGATCTCGGCCACAAAATCATGTACACGTTCACGCGTTGTCATATCCTCGCGTAACCGTTTCGATGCAATAAGCTGAGCGTTGCGATATCGAACCAGCCAAACAACTCCAAATGCGCCGCTCCCAATCAACCGTACATCCTGGATATCCTCAACGTTCACCTGCAGAGACAGCAGCTCCGGATCCCGCCAAATTGACATATTGTCGTAATTATCGCGGGTGATGCGCACGGTAGGATCCGTCATGACCAGTGCTTCGAGTTTATTCGTGGAACGGGCTTTCCGGCAATACACGATAGAGCCGATAATTGCGAGTACTACAGCACCGCCAACAGCGACCACCACAATAATCACCGTATTGGAGCTCGAGTTGGACCCTGAACCGTTGTTGCTTGACCCGGAACTTCCCGATTTCGAGCTCACCATGAGATCACTGACGCAGACCGTCAGTCCATGCACGGTGCGCTGCGCAGACGTACCGCAGCTGAAGGCCTCCTGAAAATCGGCTGCGGTCAGGTCAAAATCTGTGAGCCCCATAAGAAAGTTGACTTGGTCGGCTGTAAGCGTTGGGGTCTTCAGGGGGTTCCCTGCTAGATACAGGGACGTCAACGATGTCATCGTAAAAATGACGGCAGGGATCTCCGTGAAGCTGTTCTTATCGAGCTCACTAAGTGTATGTTGTTCATGGTGCAATCAGTAAGAGGTGCTTATGCGTGTTAGATCGACCCCGCGAAAAATAACTGTCAGGATGCAGGTACTTACAGAACAACCAGGCTGGGAAAATCTCCTTCGAAGGATGTCATGCTATTTACCGACAGCCCACTGGACAATGCATTGCAATAGACAACGACAGATTAGCTCAGCCAGATAAAGCAGGGGGGGGGGGACTCCGCACAGATTAATGATCTTAGAAGAGCTGATCGAAGAGTTCACGGCTGTGATATAGTTCATGTTGAGATACCTGCCATTAATATGCAAAGATGCAATTTGTTAGCTTGACACGTTTGCACGAAATGCAAAGTAAACAGCAACTTCTACACACGTACAGTGAGGATATCGAAGGTAATGACAGCAGCTCAGTGGGGAACTCGTGCAGCAGCGTATTCGCAAGGTTCAGGTAGGTGATCGAGAACGGAAGAAGGTCTCGAACAGTACCAACCTGTCCTTTTAGGTTAATACACAGAAGCCAAACCTGCACCACTTGTGTCTGGGAGGTCAGCAAGTCATCTGCAAGGTCCAAGCTCACCACCTTGGACTTCAACGTAGAGTCGAAGTTGGTGCCTCCTGCCAGCACCCTACAGTTCCCAATCGTTGCAAATCGAACGTTAGTCCCGAGCAGCACAACTATATCTACTCTCCATTGAACCTACACCGATTTTGTGGCGGAGGGCAAGTCAAGCGCATCGATGCGCGTGATGATGTTGTTGCTGGCCCAGGCATACGTGCTCGTGTTGTCCGGGAGGCTCTGTAAAGTGGCGTCGTACGTGGAATCCTCGGCTCTGGCGGCCAGCTCCTCTTCGCTCTGGTACGCGCCGTACGTGATGAAGAAGACGAAGAGCGACTGATCTGTGGGTTCCTCTCGATAGATGTTGTAGCACACGTAGTTGCAGTTGCCCGTCGCGTCGGCCACGCAGCTGTTGCAGGACGCGCTGTCTGACACGTTGTATGTGAGGCAGGGCTCGTACGAGTCGCACACACCGCCGCAAGACGACGACAGCGTCGAGCTCTGGGTGTCACACGTCTGCGCACTCACCAAAGCGACTTGCAGAGTGACGAGCAACAGGAGCGACGTCCACGTCGTCTGAGGTCCCATGCTGGCCGCCTGCTTCGCTTTCGTCTTGTTCGGCTGCGATTGGATTGTGCAGAAGGCGACGGCGTGGAAGTGTACCCTTGCACTTGCATGTATCCAGAACGACGCACAGTATATGCTGAAACCATTTTTGCTGTTTGAACAGAGGGGCACTTGAAGTCGATTGCGCCGCTGGTATTTCCAGCGGTGACTGGCACTGTGGAACTGTGCTCTTAAATGCCAACAGTATTCGTGCTCTTCGTTCCTACAGCGTTCGGGCGGAGGATATTGCGATAGGCATTCACATCTCGATTCACGGTAATAGCGTAGCCGCCAATGCTGCGTCACGCTGAGGTACAGAGTCATTTCTGCAACGGCGAATTACGCGAGATCCTCCGTTCATGGGCGCAGTGAAGCTAAAAGTAGGCATCCGGGTGAACGTCAAACCTGAGGTCATTCGTGTATCGCTAACGGCGCGATGTTTCAGCGCCTCCTGTGGTGCCTCCTGTGGCGTGCGTTCGACGAGGATGGTATACTCTGCACGTCGAGCAGAAAGAGCGTACTTGCTGCAGCGACTGCAGATGCTGTATCACTTCTTCGAGCAACAGAATCCAGGCATTTCATCCGCTGTGTTTGACGCCCTTGTAGTCGAAAGAGCTCCTCTTCCCTGACTTGCCATCGCATAGGTGCCCGACGCCGCGTGCGAACTGTATATGCAAGTATTCGCCATCCCTGCATTGCGGCAATTCCCGAGCGACATGTTCGACTCTACTTCGTACTTGGCATTTCGGCAGTATAGATGAACATGGTATTTCGCAGTGGCGTTGCTGTGTGGACTTCCAGTTCCATTCTCCTACTCAATATGGTGTGGATCTCGTTAATCGTAGCAGGATTGTGGGCGTGCATGGTGCCTGCATGCCGAGGGAGTGTGCTTTTGGTGCGTCAACGACTGAAACTCCACGCTAACGTTATCTTCATTTATGCAATCTCGAGTCTTGTTGTACTATATCCGTTGTTTTACTAAGCCTTCTTCCCAAAAGTACGCTAGTGCACAATTCTTGCTAAACTTGGCGCTGGAAAACTGATTCTACTGTATATCATACAACACGCCAGTCTTCATTGCTTTCAACGTCGAGGTTCAATGCACTAAGCTTACTTAATTTAAGTATTCGTATCCTGAATGCGACGTCAATCAGTGTGACGATTGCACTCATAGTTGTCGATTTCATGGGGGGTTGTACCGCGCTAAACGGGTTGCGGAGCGCGATGCTACATATCAATGGTCTGGGCATCAAAATGGGCACTGAGACTACACAAGCACACTGTCACCCTCATTACCATCATCGCCCGGATAGTCTCCTTTCGGAACACAGCGACGATCAAGTGGGGCAACGCAATGGTAGAAATGTGGTGCGAATAAAGAAGAGCACACCGATCCGCCTGTACCGCCGTCAGCAGACCGCAGTCCTAAGCCTTGCCTGCCGCCGTTTTATCGCAGACCAAGTGGTGATAAAATGTAGTACACTGCTGATTGAGCAGCTTTCTCTCGTAGAAAGACAGCCGTTTGTATGCGAAGCATGTCGAGTCTACGGCGAGTTGAGTTTCTACTGCTCATTGAGTACATGGAAGTAATGGTTCCTAGCCGTAAATTGTCACGGGTCACAACCATAATCTTTATCTGGTTGCTAGCTCCTGCTGCGCCTTCAGTTCTGTATATGGCGACATCGTACCTCAACGAGGTATCTGAGACCGACCTCGCCAAAACAATTTGCAGCGTATTGGTCTATGGTTCTCTGCAACTACTATCATTTGTACATGTACTACTTCTGGTCGTGCGAAGTCGACAATCCCATCTCACACCAGGGACGATCTTGCGTTTTGTGCTGCTCCGGGTCATTTATTAATTAGCATCCACGGTATGGGATTTGTGTAAGCAGCGATCTATATGGGAGCTGTTTACCATCTGTCAAACCGGGAGTACTTCTCGTATTTGCGAGACATATCAGAACCTGAGCTTGCTAGTACAATGCGTAGTATTATGTTCTACGGAATGCTGCAGCTGCTGTCATACACAGTGGAGCACCACCATGAAAACGCGTACGTGTATCACGCTTGTACGAACCACGAACGTAGCCAGGATAAACGCGATGAGTGCTTTCCCCGAATGAAACTGTGTGTATAGTTGCAATAGTCGTTTTGCCGAGAAGAATCTTTTGTGCTCTACGTTCACGCCAGCCCACGCAGATTCAACGAAGCGGGCAGCTAGCCTCAGCATTCACCAGCCTAACTTCTAGCGCGCCACCCTTCCGATATTTACGGTGGCCCTCAGCTCAATTCTTGGGGTTTCGAAAGTATTTATGGCAGTTGTTATCGCTGCGGTACTTGTTCTCCTGAAAAAGACAAGATGAGGCCATGACGTTTATCATGGTCAACCGTCCAAACCTTCGGCACCTGCTCTAAATTATAACGTTGTCAGGATTGCTTCGTATCTTCATTACGAGCTCACTCGGGCTGGATGCTCACGAAATCCATCACCACGAGAATGTGAGAGTGGAAGACAAGAGCCAAGGTGGAGCTGTGCATACATGTCAGCGCGCATTGTGACCACCTCGTGTTGGAGACAATCACCACCGGCCGTATCACAGCTTTCGCCCTTTTCGCCACAGAAAATCGTCGTCGAGAAGTGCAATAATGCAGGTCATATGTGTACATGTGGTGTGGCACTCAGCGCCGCCTGTCATCTCGACCCACACCGCCGATACTCCGCAGCCGCACGCGTCTCCAGTTTTTAGCGCCCGCCAACATGTTCATGCTCAAGAAGAAGAAACCGCAGGTGGACGCCACCAAGCAGCTGAAGGCTGTGGCCTGGGACCTGTCCAAGGTCGCGCTCGTCTTCGTGGGCATCCGCGCTGCCTCTGTGTTCCTCAACCAAGAGAACTAGACGGCACCTGACAGTGAGAACGCCTCGATAGACTGCAGCTACCAGAAGCAAGAAGCGACTGCTACGAAACAGGAAGCGACGGTGAATAGATGAACAAGACGACGCAAGCGCAATATCGCAGAGGCTTTTCACTGCAATAAAGACCTGGTGCACGCTGAACAACGACGGATAAGAAGCTCTTCTGAATGAGTAGTAGTATGCATGCATATATTCAGTCGTGGAGGCTCTCGGCTCCAGGCAATCTTCTATCAGTCTACTCCTCTTGCTCTTCCTCCTCCTCTTCCTCCTCGGCCATTTCCTCGTCCTCGTCCACCTGCGTGAACGACTCTAATGCGATGTTGCACTTCTCAGCGAGCACACCAAGAGCCTCCGGCAGCAGCTCTTCGGCCTTCATCATGCCCACAGACTCGACGCTAAAGATGAAGTGGTCGCTCTGACGTCCCAGACGAATCTTCTCGTTCCAACCAGGCTCGCGGATGCAGTTCCTGCACATGGTGCATGCACGCTGGTCCTTCACCACAGCTGTAGGGACGCCGCCAATATCTTCAATGTCGAACAGGCCCATCTGACAATCCTCAACGAGATGCTTGGCATCGGCGCCTTCCACTTTTTCCGTGAACTCCACCTTAGGCATCAAGCGGTACGATGCTGTAGCCACGGGGGAGAACTTAGCGTGGTCCTTGCCCAAGCCCTTGCGGCAGTGTGCCTCCAGCGCAATGCTCTGACCAGGTCGCAGCTTCGCGATCAGAATATCTTCGTGCACCGGGCGAATCGAGCCAAAACGCTCCTCCTGGTTGCCCTGCGGCACCCATTCGAGATCACGCGAGTATACTGCATATGACAGAACCGATTACAGGGAAGACGGCAAGCAGCAAGCGTCAGCAAAATGATCGACTCGTTCGCTAAAGCTGCTGAATATATGGGACGTACCAGAAGAGTGAATCGCCTTGGTCGGGTCTTTGGGGTGTTCGGGGTCGTACTTGCAGGTAACGTCAAGCTTGAAGACGATGGTGTTTTCGTCGGTAGCCTCGGCCTCCTCGTTGTCCGGGAAAGCCTGGAACTCGCGTGGGTCCACCTTCAGCGGAACGAGGCCCAAACGGTGAGCCAGCACTTCGTCCTGGATGATGGACGAGTTGTTCCAAATGTACACGTGTTCGATGGCCATAGTGGGCACCTCGGCTAGCAGGATGCGGCGTAGCGCGTTGGCGATGGCGGCATCCACACCGATGAGGTCGAACACGATCTCGTCGTCCGTAAGGCTCTGGATTTTGACCTTCACCTGGCGCTTGGACTGTTCCACGAAGCTGTAGCTGCTCTCGCTCTCCACATCGGGCTGCTCGTCGACAAACACACACACGGTCAGGCTTGTGGCACAGCACGATGGAAGGCGAGCTCCGTACCTGGTGCGGCGCGTCTTGGCCCACACGGATGACCTTGGAAGTCTTGACCATTCTGTCTCTGTCTTGCAGGAGCGGGTGGCGATTATCCAGCGACGGACCAATTGACACGGCGGCGAACAGACACAAAGCCGAAGCGAGGCCACCAGCCATTCGAAAGCATCTGAATTATGTGTGGAGCACATCAAATGGCGCCAATAAAAAGACACATGCTGGTGGTGCGGACCTTGGCATGCTGTCCACACTCGCCAACGTTCGTTTCTGTGTGTATTTTTTTTCAAGTTTTTCAAGTCCTGCTGCTCACTCCCCGTCTGAATGGACCACACACGCCACTCGCTCCTTTATTTACTGTCTCGACGGTCGGTCACTCCATGCATCGTGCGCGCTTCCCTGTCTGGATCTGCTCAGAGGGAAAAGAGCACGAGGCACGAGAGGCTTTTCAACCGCTCCTTCGTCTGGGGCGAGCTACAATCCGAAGCAGTAAAGTCCCTGACGCCTGCCCTGATCTACCTCTCCATCGCGTCAACCAACCCTTCGAGCAACGTGCGTCGGTTAGTGCGTCGAGCCTTACTTGGTGTAGGTGATTTTACGGGTCTTGAGAGGCGCCCATTTCAGGCGCTTGTAGTAGCCCGTCAGTGCGCACAGCCCCAGAAGAGCGATGGCCGTCTGCATGCCCTGCTTCTTCCGCACGTCGTGCTCAGGCTCGGCGGCCCACGCGAGGAAGACCGACACGTCCTTGGCCATCTGCGAGGTCGTGCACGGCGTGCCGTCCTCGTAATCAACCTGGCCGTCCTGCAGCTGGCGTTCCATAGCAATGGCGCCACCGCCAAAGTACGGGTTGTAGTACAGACCCGGCAGCAGCTCCATGCCCTCAGGAGGGTCCACGTAGCCCGTCAACAGGGCAAACAAGTAGTCGGCGCCGGCGTGGCGAGACTTGGCCATCAGCGAAAGATCAGGCGGGATAGCGCCGTTGTTGGCGGCGGCAGCGGCCTCATCGTTCGGGTACGGTCGGGGAAGCGGGTCCGACAGCTTGCCGGGGCGCTCGAACATCTCGCCCTCGTCGTTGGGGCCGTCAACGACGTCAATGTCAGCCGCAATCTCCTTGAGCTCGGCCTCCGTGTGGGTTACGCCCACCAGGTTGCGGAAGCAGATGCGGTCCAGGCTGTGGCACGACGCGCACACCTCACGGTACACCTGGTATCCACGACGCACACTAGCGTAGTCGAACGAGGACAGCGGGCCCTGGTGGTCGAAGCCGTAGTTCAGCGCCTCGATCTGATCGCTACTGAAGGCCGTGACACCCGTCAGCACCGAGCCGCCCAAAAGAGCGCCGGCGCCCACCTGTACAGCACAAATCCAAGCGTAGAGACAAGTGTCGGAGTTAGATATCTGGGCCATCATTTTGGTGGTCCAGCCCGCCTGCTTGGTGCTAGTGACGATGGTGCCGACAGCAACGGCAGCCGGCAACGCCGCATCTAGCACGCAGGATAGGTAGGTGGCATTGGCTACGGACCTTGGCGGCGCGTTGCAGCAGCTTGGCGCGGTTCATCATCTAGCTCGCAGGTCGCTCGGGAGCTTCCGTGTCTGTGTGCGTGTGAGGCGGCTGGAGCGAGTCCCCCCCAGCCGCACATCGACGGCCAAGCCGCGGCCAGTTTAACCTCTCACGAAAAACCTCGGGGGTTTTGGATATAAACACGTCGCCCCTCCTGATATGTTGTTTGGACGGCACAATATGTGGTGAGGTCATCTCTCCTACGTGGTCCACACACCGTTTTGGTGGTCCGAGGATTAAAACTGGCCGGCTACGGTACACTCGTGCGGCTTTTTTGCGCCTTCCCCTCCCGAATCCGATCTATCAGCTTTGACGGACCATACGCATTCCACCGCGATTGAGTGAACATGGTAAGACGAGCAAGCAAATGCCGCGCGCGCGCTGCGCTGCGTTGGATCAGAACCGAGTCCGATGGCCCGTAACCGAAGACGATTGACACGCGTGTCTCTGTTCTCTTCTTTGTAGTCGGCGCTCTTCAGCCTCCAGGGGTTGCTCACGGTCATCTTGCTCTTCATCTGCACCTGCACCTACATCAAGATGAAGTTTCCCACGCTCTTCGACCGCGGACAGCTGCCGGGCAAGCACGAAGGGCTCGGCGGCCTCTGCTGGAAGGCGTCGCGCATCGGAGAGCGCAAGAGTCAATACGTGGCCGGCGCGCTCGTTGTCATGGCCATGCACACGCTCTTCTTCTCGTAGGTCCAGTGCACATGGAGTCGACCGCGTTGGCGCATTCGTATGCGATGCTTTATTTTGTAAGCAACGGCTTCTCGGCTGTCGCGGGCGTATGGTGCGGCGTTTGCAGACGTGGTCTTAAAAACTCGACCAATAATGCACTTACACCTCTTGCGTTTCTTGCTAGCAATGTTAATTGAGAAGTGCTTGGGCACTATGTTTGACGTTTGGAGCTAGGAGATAGACAATACGAGTTGCAAGATTTCTTCGTTGCAGATACAGTAGCTAAATTCGTGCCTACGTGTCTCCAATGCATCACCTTACGCAAGCACATTCTAAAGCGTGTGCGGGACTAATTACATTCTCCTCCGACCGCCGGGCTTCTCTTAGCACCGTCGGGCGCGCATATTGTTGGTCCTCCTGCAGCTGAGCTGAGCTGAGCTCAGTTACAGCGAAGCCTCGAGTAAAATAGTAACTCAGTCACCGAAGTCTTCAGACTGACAAGAAGCATACTTAGTTCTTCTTGGGGGCGGCACCACCAGACGTGCCCATGCCCATAGCCGTCTTGAACGTGTCGTAGATCCACCACTGCGCACCCGTCAGCGTACCGATCATAAGGATACGCGTGCCAAGACCCTTGGTGGCCAGGTTGAACAGACCGGTCTCGCTGGCGATCTGGCCGAATCCCTTGCCCTTGTTTTCGGCCTTGCCCATGAGCGACACAACCGAGTCAGCGGGGTGCGACACAATGGCGCAGATGACACCAGCCAGGTAACCCGAGGCGAAGGTGACGCCGAGCTGGGTGCTCTTCGGGTACGAGCTCTTAGGCTCCGTGAACACGTGCGTGTAGAAAGCCTCCACCACCTTCTCGAAGAAGAAGAACTTGGCCATCGTGTACGGAATCTGGCGCGACCACAGGGGCACCAGCGAGCCGAACGGGAAGCGCGTCTCAGCCGAGTTGGCCTTCATGGCGGCAACAGCGGCGCCGAACTCTACGGGGAACGTGCCAGCAGGCGAGGTCTGCACCTTCACCTTCACCATCTCCATGGGGCAGAGAGCCATGTCGGCGAAGAACTCAGCCGAGGCCGAGCCGGCCAGGTAGATCGCGCCACGGTACTTGTAAGCGTTCTCCTCGCCGGCCATCGTCGAGTACGTGTCCTTGAAGAACTCGTAGAAGCCGAACTTGCACATGCCCTGCATCGAATAGCCGATGGCCGTGGGGGCCCAGCCCTTGAACAGAGCGCTGGCGCCCTCCTCCGAGGCGATGGTCTTGATGCCAGGCATCAGACCGCTGTACTTGGCCGGGTTCACCTGCATGTTGCACTTGACCACATCAAGCGGGGTGATGCCCGTGTGGGTGAGGCCGCAGGACAGGATGCCGCCGATCATGCACTTGCCGTAGTAGGCGTTGTCGTGGATCGGGTCGTGCGAGAGGCGAGCATCCCACTTGGCGGCCGAGGTGGCCAGGACCGAGGCCGGGCGGGCCTTGGGGGCGGCGACCGACGGCACGGCCGGGTTGAGGGACGAGATGACGGGGAAGAAGGCACTCATGGTGAAGAGGCGGCTGGGAGGTCGACGGGTGGATGGCGAATGACGCAAAATCGGGAGGCGGTCGTGAGATCTGAGGCTGAGGAGACGGGAGTTTCAAACAACGTTTAGTGAAGTATAAAACACTGTGTTTTTTAAAGTGGCACAAAACCATGCGAAAGTGTCCACTTCGTCTAGCGAGTGTCCATCTATCTTTATAGCAAGAGCAAGCGCGGCGTAGACTTGAGATTTAGTGTTTCTTTACGGCGCCGCCGGACGTGCCCATGCCCATAGCCGTCTTGAACGTGTCGTAGATCCACCACTGCGCACCCGTCAGCGTACCGATCATAATGATACGCGTGCCAAGACCCTTGGTGGCCAAGTTGAACAGACCGGTCTCGCTAACAATTTGACCGAAACCCTTGCCCTTGTTTGCAGGCTTGCCCATGAGCGATACAACGGAGTCGGCGGGGTGCGACACAATGGCGCAAATGATTCCAGCCAGGTAACCCGAGGCGAAGGTGACGCCGAGCTGCGTACTTTTGGGGTACGAGTCCTTGGGCTCCGTGAACACGTGCGTGTAGAAAGCTTCCACCACCTTCTCGAAGAAGAAGAACTTGGCCATCGTGTACGGAATCTGGCGCGACCACAGGGGCACCAGCGAGCCGAACGGGAAGCGGTTCTCCGGGTTCGCCTTCATGGCCGCGATGGCCGGAGACAGCTTAGTAGGGAACGTGCCAGCAGGCGAGGTCTGCACCTTCACCTTCACCATCTCCATGGGGCAAAGCAGAATGTCAGCGAAGAACTCAGCCGAGGCCGAGCCGGCCAGGTAGATCGCGCCACGGTACTTGTAAGCGTTCTCCTCGCCGGCCATCGTCGAGTACATGTCCTTGAACACATCGTAGAAGCCGAACTTGCACATACCCTGCATCGAGTAACCGAACGCCGTGGGGGCCCAGCCCTTGTAGAGTGCACCGATGCCCTCCTCCGAGGCGATGGTCTTCAAACCGGACAGCAAGCTCTTGTACTTGGCCGGGTTTACCTGCATGTTGCACTTGACCACATCCAGAGGAGTGATACCCGTGTGCGTAATGCCGCAGGACAAGATGCCGCCGACCATACACTTGCCGTAGAACGCGTTGTCGTGAACGGGGTCATGTGAGAGGCGAGCGTCCCACTTGGCAGTCGAGGTGGCAAGCACAGAAGGACGCGCCGAAGAGGTGGCTGGCATTTGCTTCGGCATGGCAGCCGGATTCAGGGCCGAGATGACGGGGAAGAAGGCGCTCATTCTAAAAGCTGTCTGGACGGATAACTCGAGTTCCTTGAGTGCGACGTCCACGGACAAAAGGTGAATGAGCTGGAAACGCGCGCACCTCGCCCCCAGTGTCGAGTCCGAGCCCGCGGGAGACACCCGACCCGGCATCCAGGACCTCTGGCGCTTTATCCAACAAAATCCTTCACAGTGTGAATCACACGTCACACAGGTGCCTTTCTCAGCGTTGTCGCCCTCGCTGCGGCAACTTTACAGAGGATTGCGCGCCCTCAGGCTGGACCTCCAACCCCAAGCACTCTGATCTCCCATCTTGCAAGCTTGCCAAGGCTTGGTGCAGCAATCGCTATATGTTGTTTTAAACTCCATAAGTGTTTTTTATTACAACCTCTTCCGACTCAGAGGAGCCTGGTGGTCACGAAGACGAGAAGCTCCAGACTCCAGACAGACTCCAAACAGAGACTGCTGCACGAGTTGCATGCTGCGCGAACGATGATATGGTACGGCGCCAACCATTTACTTCGAAGTACGTGATCAGGGAAGTGGTGGCGGCAACTTCTGCGCGTTTGCGGTACATGTACACGCGGTCCGTTTCTGCTGTGGTCGTCCGAAAGCACCGCGACTTTCGTTTTCACTGCTTCGAGTGTGCGCGGCAGCTGGGCACGCGCTCAGGATAGCGATGTCTTCACACGCGGGCCCATGCCCTTGGTGCTTGGTCTCCAACCATGGTGGTGTCGAGCAGTGACACGTGCAGCGTGGCGGGAGCGATGAGCGATGAGCTGATCGGCCAATGCACAAAGGGGGAACGTGACGTTCAACGCCGTTCCGAACGATCATGAAGCAGTGCAATGGCAGAACGCCCGGTGGTTTCGTTGCTTTACTATTTGGAGCAAGTGTGTCAATAACGGCGAGAAAGGTCGGTAAGGAAAACCCTTCAGGCACTTGGCGTTCCTGCTGAAGAAGTACAAGTGCAAGCTGCGACGTAGGCCGTATGCAGCAGAATCGCGTGGTGATCCAGCGAGTGTGGCTGCTGCTCGCTTGGGCGGCAATAATGAGTACACCTGTGCTAGCCATCCAGACCAACGTATCGAGCATTTGCTCCCCGTCAGACCCAGTGCCGCTCGTCGTGAAAGGCGATACCACGTACGTCTGTGTCAACGTGAACAATGAGTATCGAACGCTGTTCACACCTGTTGCCGACAAATTCACCGTGCTACGCGTCAGCGACTGTGAGTATAACCTAGTTTTGACTGAAATCGGCAGCCGATCTGTGCACAAGATCTCTAACTCGCGCTTATCCCGCAACCGTACTGTGCAGCCTGGAATGATACCCGTATCGGTGCAAACCCCTCGGGAGCTTTCCTCACCGTCTCGAGTCTCAAGTATCGCACCAACTACAAGCTCTACTCCTCGGCCTCGACAGGCCGCATCTCTCCGTACATGACCGCCATCATCTCCGTGAAGAAGGGCGCCGTGCAAGGTGTGAGCTGGGATGAGGGGTGCTACTTCTGTACAGCGGAAATGTGTGACTATAACCTGTACTCGAAGCCAGAGGAATCGGCAACGGGGCGGCTCAGTGGCCAAGGCAAAACGTGCTACACCCCCGCCGATAGTTGTCTGGCGTCCTCCAACTCAACAGTTGATGTCGGAGACAGCAGCAGCGCTGGTAGCAATGCCACTAGCGCAAACACAACAGCGCAATGCGATCTCACAATCTACGTAGGCTGGACTGGTACGGACAAGAATGGAGACTACTTGGGCAGTGCATCATTGCGTATGTCGCAGTTCTCAAAGTACTCGATCGGCTCGTTCTTCTCGAATATTGGCGCCAGTCTCTCCAAGTTGGCTCCGACGAGCCGCAGTGAAGCTGCAAGCTAAGCCTGCGCAAACAATATAAAGCCTGCGCACGCGAGGGTTAAAACGTTTTGTTCGTGTTGTATCGTGTTTGGGCACAGTTTGAAGTAATGTATGTGCGCTTGATCTATTAAGGCAGGCAGGCAGGCATGCGCGTTGGGATCGACTTCAGCGCGTGGGTGTCTAACGGAAGTCGTGGATTTGGTGGTCAGCACTGTCCTTCACCAGCACAGCATCCAAGTTGTCCCACCAGTGCGGCAGCAGGTTTGAACCGATGAGGTGGAACCACGGTGAAAGCTTACGCGTGGTGTCGTTGAGTAGCGCCGGCAGGTTTTCACGAGCAATAAACTCGACCTGCTCCACCTCATTCTCGTTCACGTTGTCCAGCGACACCTCGCCACGCGCGAAAAGGATGTGGTCCATCTCGTACTCCGTCCAGTTCTCGTCCGACGCAGCCTGCACCAAAGGAAATCGAGGCATTAGCATTTTGTACGAACGCGCGGGTTGAGCCACAAGCAGCGTGCCTTGTACATGACCGTAGAAACGTAAGCCAAGTCCTCAATCGCGAACGTGGTGGTCGGGATTCCGAGCTCGTGCTCCAGCTTGCGGATGGCCGCACGCTTCACACCGACACCATCTTCGAGTTCGCCTTCCGTGAAGAGAGGGTGGCTGCAAAATTCAAAGGATCGGACACAGCGACTTCAAGTCAATCTCTCGTAGGGACAAAGGGCCGAACTTCACGCTGTAGCGGCACTGCTTTACCTGCAGCACGTGTTGGCCCAGAAACCAGGGAACGTGATCTTCTCGCTCGCCCGCTTCTGGATCAGCAGCTCGTTCTTCGAGTTGAAGACGAAGACGCTGAAGGCGCGGTGCAACACGCCATCGTGAATGTGCGCTGTCAGGATCAATGCGACACACCGAAAACTCATTAGTCAGTCTGCTGTACCGGTCATCATAAAGCTCGCCAGTCTTGTTACCATCTTTCTTGCTGATGGGGCCTTGCACCGCGTCCTGTTCGTCCACCTGCACAATCTGCTCCTTCATGAACTCCAGCTGCTCGGCATCGGCGCCAGCCGTGAGCTCCTCGAATGTAACACGCCCAGCAGTTCCAAAGGCAGCCGCGCCGCTGCGCACCGCTGCTCCCATCAGCGCACCACCCGCGCGCGCATTCGCCAGCACCATCTTGTCCTCTTGCTCCGATCGACGATTGGGAATGACGACTACCTCCGGACAATTCTTTTCAACCAACCAAAACTAGCAAAAATAATCCTGCCGCGGAGAATAGCGGCCACGATGGGATCAGCCAAGGCCAAGGCGTCTCGATAGTATATTATAGAGAGAGCTGTGCATGTATGCAGGACGCCCCACGTCCGAGCAGGAGGCCCAGCTACGTAAAGTTAACTTCCTATTCCAGTCTAGCTTCACCGGCGCGCTTGTCGGTCGGTCCGTCAAAGCGCCCACCATTGACAGTGGGCGAGAAGCTTGAGCCGTCCATTTACCGCAGCAACCGACGCGGTGCGAGCGGCCTACTTGTCGTCTGCCTTGCCACTTGGAGGAGCTTCCTCGTCCGGGTCTTTGAGCTCTAACGCCTCCTTGGCCCGGAAAATCTTGGACTGCAGGTAAAAGGAGCCGCCCTTGGCCGGGTCGTTGGCCTCGAAGTATTTTGTGAACTGTTTCTGAATCTCCTCGGAGGACGGCGCTGCGCCGCTCGTGGGGAAGTTGAGAATCTCGCGCGCCTGCTGCTTGGGCATTTGGTTCTTGCGCACGACCGTCTTGGCCGCCATGGCGCCGGTGTTACCTGAGCGCGCGTTGTGCACGGCTTGCTGGTAGGCCTGAACGAAGGCCTTGGACACGATGCCCGCACCCATGACTACCACCTGCGCGACGATTCTGCCCAGCGGTCCCGACATGGCTGTTGTTTGCTGCTGTGTGTGCTGCGTTCCTGCTACCGCTAATGCTGCTGCTCGCCCGTCGACGTCTGGTTCAGAACTCGCCACAGGTTCCTCCCAACTTGCAACACAATCAGAGTTGCACTGGAGATTAGTTGCAAGTTAAGGGTAACTTGTTTTTTGTATGTCGACAAGTCGAAACTGTACTATGTCATATCCGTCAGCGCAGGTTGAAGCTTGCCGGCAGATCGCCGAGCATAGCGTCTAGGAACTCGGACAGCGTTAGTTTGCGCAGGAGCTGCTGCTCCTCGCTCTCGCCTTCCAGAACGGACCACAGCTTGGCCGTCAGGTGCTCCGTGCCCCCGATACGCTGCAGCTCGGCCGTGATTTCGTCCGCTGAAGCATACAAATCGACACTCCACGGATTAGTCGACTCGACGAGCAAGATCTACCGTTCGACGAGCAGCGGGAAACAACACTTCGAGTGCGGGGGGCTTACCTGAGACGGTTTGGCTGCTGTCCGTATCACAGAGCAGGAACTGGGTCAGGTAGTAAAGTTGGTTGAGTTCCAGGTCTTGCGAGTCTAGCAACGTGCGTACGTAGCAGCCCTTGAACTCCTCCCAGCTCACGCTGCCGTCCAAGTCATCGTCGATCTCCCAGATCATCCACTGAACCTCGCCCTGCGGGTGGTGGCAGCAACGGCAGCGTCAGAGCGCTGTATTTATCATCACTGCAGTTGGCGTTTGCTTAGCAGCAGCGGACGTACCTTCGAGGGCACCCGGTTCAAACTCTTCATGCACGAGCTCAGATCTGCTGCGGTGATCACACCGGACGTGTCGCTGTTGCTCGTGACGACCCCCTTCTGCAGCTCCTTGATTTCGCTGCGGAGCTCTTGCATCGTTGGCGCGCTGGCTTTCGCGGCGACGATGGCGGTCGCCGACGCATTGCGGCTACCAGTCCCGCTCTTGGCAAGAGTCTTGCCGCCGCCGCTCGGACCGTCTGGTTCCTCGCTGGCGGCGAGCAGGTTCAGCTCGGCCACCAGGTCCGTCTCATCGAGCGTCTCGGTCGGCGAAGCTTGCTCCTCGTGCGGCCGCTCCTCGAGGTGCTGCGTCACAGCCGACACCGGCGGCCGCCACGCGTTCAGCTCGGCCGTCCGTCTCGCGATGCGCGCCTTGCGGTCGTGCTGCCGCAGGAAGCAGAACACTCGCAGCAGCTTGGCCGCGCTGTCCGCCGGTAGCACGCCGTCCAAGTCCTTATCCATGCACTCGATGCGGCGGTAGACGGCGCTGTGCGCCTTGGGTCGCCGCCAAAGAAACCGATCTTAGTCGACATTTGCCGATCGGATACTCTGATTTGTGTCGCTTCTTCGGGGACTTCCGAGGCCCGCGTTCAGGCACCCCGTAACGAGATAAACGTTGCTTTCGTATCTGCGTCTGCAGCACGCCACCGACTTTCGCTAGCAATGCAGGTGGCGTGCTCGGACTGCAACGGACTTGCCTAGGGTGGCAACGCTGTCACAGGCATTACTCCGTGGCGGGGTTTTACTGAAGGCGACGGCGCATTGGATCTATGTTTTCGAGGCGGCCAACACCTTCAGTGCAGGAAGGCGGCAAGTCGTGTGCACGAAAAGTTCACCTTCAAAACCGGTTCTTGTTCGTTGCGCGTTCGTCGAAAGTGCACACGTAGAACCGAGGCGAAAGGGCTAAAATGGAACAATAGAACGGGAAGCTCGTGTGCATTACAATATCACCTTGAGAATTTACGTGAAGAGATTCTCTGCCCACACCGCGCTACGAGCTGCGTGAACGAGCTTACTAGCGCTAGTACATGTAGCGCCCCGCGGCGTTGGCAGCGCAAGGCGGTGCCAAATCCTTTGGCTCGGGCGTTCGCTCGCTCGTGGAGCCATGTGGCACATGTCTCCCAAAAGTGGGTTCGCCAGCATGGAGGCCCACTGTCAGATGCCACGACTTCAAAAACAAGGGGCATACAAAGCCCAAGTGCAAAATGGAGATGATCCACGGTCCCCGCAAGCGTATCCCGCATCAATGGGCCCGCCATTCGGCATTTACCCGGAAACTGCTAGCGTCGGACGGCCGGGGGGAATAACACGACTAAGAAACAAGAGCGCGCTCTAGTAACGGAACTTCCCAGGCTGCCTTCAGCCAGAGAGCTTCCAACTCGCGAGGCCGATCCATTTCCCGAAAGGCGCGCAACCGCCGCCATGGTGTTCACCGAGATCTCGGCGCTCGTACAGTCGCAGTGGCAGCTGCTGCGCGGCGTGTTCGACGCCGAGGGCCACGAGCGCCGCGTGCAGCAGCGGCAGGAGAAGAAGCAGGCCAAGCAGCAGCGCAAAGCGGCGCGCCGAGCCGCACGACAGGCCCGGCGGGCGCAGCGCAAGCAGCGCCACCAGGAGCACTCGCCGCTGTCCCCGACGCTGGTCGGCGAGCCGACGGACGACGAGGAGCGGCCGGAAACCAGCCCCAGCGCTATCCGCAGTAGCACCGGTAAGCGACCAGAGATCGCGGCCGTCCCCTTGGGGCCAGGCGGCCTGGCCTGGGCTCGCACGGCCGAGGCCCTTTCAGATGTCGCGAACGCAAATGATAGCGCTGTTTTTTTCAAAAGTGAGCCAAGTGAGGGACGACGGGACGCTGCCCGGCCCCCGCAGGACTCAAGTTCAGAATCTGTCGTCGCCGGGGCTGGCTATGAGAAGGCTGAGGTGGCAGAAGTGGCCCCCGCGGTACTGGTAGTCGCGAAGGCCGTCGGTGCCGCGCCACAGGTCCCCATGGCGCTCGCACTTGAGCTTGAAGCGCAGCTGGAGCAGAAGCAGCGTGAGTTCTACGACTCGCTGGGTGGTTACAGTACTGTGGATGAGGAGGACGACGAGCTGCTGGTAGTCGGACGACGCGCGAGTGATGCCAAGCTTCCCCCCAGGTGGACAGTTGCGGGCATCAAGAAGACAGCAGCTCTAACACAAACGGCGGAGAAGGGATTCTTCAAGTTGCCCGAGGCGACAGAACAGGAGGAGGACGGCGGTGCCAGTGCTGATGTGTCCCAGGCAACTTCTTGTGCGTCCACATCCAAGCCAAAAAGACCAAAGACACTCTCCAGCTCATCTGAATTGCAGACGGAGCCCGAAGACGACGAGGTGGATCTGCGTGACAGCGACGCATTCGACGGCTACAGCACGTTTGACGAGGAGGAGGCACGGGGCTTGTTTATCGCTGACCACGAGTTCGACGGGTTCTGTGCGCCGCCGAGCTCGTCTCCAGCTGCAGTTAATCAGACTAACGCGGAGGCTTCAGTTGGAGCTCTTGATACCGAGGTTGCCACTTCCTGGGCTGAGGTTGAGCCGGAGCTAGAGGCGGAGGACAAAACGGAGGCAACTACTGGGCTAGAAGAGCTTGAGACAAAGCAGCCACCAATGACGCATACCTACTTCAACGACGAAAAAATGATGGAGGATGCCGAATCGCTAGTCGTTAAGGACAAGCTGTTTGAAGAGGAACCGACAGAAACCGAGTTCGGAGAAGAAGAGGTGGAGATATTCGAGGTTGTGGAGGAAGTAACGGAAATTGAAGTGGAGATGAAGGATGGAGCCGAAGGGGTGGAGATAGTAGAGGAGGTGATTATCGTGGAGTTTGAAGAGCCCCTACATCCTGTCGACGAGGACATGTTTGGCCAGCAGACTAGTCTGTCACCACTGGATCACCAGTCTTCAGAGCAGCAGGCCTACTCGGCCGCAACTCCTGGAGTTTACTCTCCGGGCACGGTGGATGAGTACGCTTGCTCCATCTACGAAAACCTGCGCGCGAGAGAGCACCGGTACCACGTCACTGAAGATATTTTTGCGAAGCAGCAGAGTGTTAGCCCCAAAATGCGGGCTGTGCTGGTGGACTGGCTCGTCGAAGTGCACCAGCGATTCGAACTCGAAGCACAGACACTGTTCCTGACAGTCAACTACATCGACCGGTACCTGGCACAGGCATCTGTAAAATCCCAACGGTTCCAGCTAGTGGGGGTGGCGGCGTTACTGATTGGTTCCAAGTTTGAGGAGATCTACCCTTGCGATATGGATGATCTGCTGTACATTTGCGAGCGATCCTACTCGAAGGCAGATCTCGTTGATTGCGAGAGAGACCTGCTCAATGTTTTCAAGTTCAATTTGGCCGTTCCAAGTGTGAGCAGCTTCCTTGGTTACTATCTAGACCACTTCGAAGAGGAAGACGAGCTCATTGGTCAAGTAGCCAGCTTCTTCGCAGAGTGTTCACTGCTAGACTTTACCTTCGGCGCCACTTACGAGCCCTCGATTGTTGCGTGTGCGTGCTTGCTGTCGGCCTACTGCTATATCGAGAACCAACCGCCGACTCTTGTCTGGAGCTACCGTCTTGTGGAGATCACGGGCTACGCAGTGGAGGCGATTGTACCCTGTGCGCGAGATCTGTGGCCAATTTTGATTCAACCGAGCGAACTGACCGCCATCGCGACGAAGTACAGTGCCAAAGAGTTTGGTGAGGTCGCACACTTGCCACTAGAAGACTTGGAAGTGCTGCTATGCTGACTGCATGACGAACACCCGATCTCGCCTTGTTTTGGCTCAGCCACTCGTGGCTGTTATTGTAGATATTGTACATATGTGCTCCACCAGCACCACCACCTATGCCAGGGCTAGACTTAAGTATTTTTCAAGTAATGAATCCCCATAAACAACCTACCAATATTCTCGGAAGATCCAACCAGAGCTCATGGCTGTCATATCAAGCGGTCATCAAACACCAGAGTGCAAGCGTAAGGAGCCGGAATCATTTGCATTTACTCGACGGATACTTGGTCGCTTGCTGCCAAACCTTCGTATCGTGTCCATTTTCCAAAGCGTGTGTCGAGGTAGCTCAACGAGATGAGACGTGCCTGCCTAGAAACCATTGCTTGCCGCTTCGCCAAAGAGCTCGTCGATGACTTCGTAGTTGATTCTTCGGCTCTTTAATTTCTGTGCAACGGAAAAAGTGATGTGACGAGGTCAGAAACGCTGGTGGTGAAGATGCTAGGGGTGCTCGGCAGGAGGGGTGCTCACATAAATTGCGTGTTGCGCCGTGTCCGGGGGTGGCGCGTTCACATCTGGGGTTTTCTTTCTTCTCTTCTTCTTCGGGGCATCAGGCGCTGACAAGCCGAGTAGCCGCTTTTGCTCCTATTAGCAGACAAATAGTTTTACGGCCGTGAGTACAGTAAAAAAAAACTCTGCTCGAAAGCACCATGCCACAGCACCCACCTGCTCCTGGATAAAGTCCTTGTTCATCTTCTCCCACAGCAACTTCTTCTTTTCGGCTTCCTCTCGTGTCAACAATAATGAGTTGATTTCGTCGTCATCCAAGTCCGAGAAAGTGTCCAGTGCCTCTTCAGCTTCTCCTTTCTCAGCGCCATCTTGCTTCTCAGCCAGTTTATTCTCCTCGTCTGGGTCATCCGCGTCCTCCACCTGTTCATGATTTTTGTCACTTGACCTTGACCTCCTTCTCTTATCCTGTCCTTTAGTGCTATCGGCTAAGTCGTGTGATCTTCGTCTTCTTGCCACGGCAGAGTCAGCCTCGTCGTCCGCTGAAGTAATAGGGCTAGTGCTGTGCTCTGTTTCACCGTTCATGTCTTCATCGTGATTCTTCTCCTCACTCTTGCTGGTCCTCGCAGACGTGCTATCCTCCTCGAGCGCCATTGTAAGGTCTCGTTCGATCGTCTTATAGAAATTCGCCTCCTCGCGCTTGCGCATAATGTAACGAGCCGATTTCTTACGCACACGAAGCAAAACTTCCTGCGCCGCCAAGCGACTTGCGCGGTTAACAATCTGGTCGTTGGCATTGTCGAATCCGTAGTCAATTTCTTCGTCGTCATCTTCACCCTCTTCGGCTTTGTTCGCCACAGCGCCTTTCGTTCCCACCATAGCGTTGTTGCTGCCGATATGCGCTTCTGCCTGTTTCTTCTTGTAGTACGCATCACCACTCAAGAAGCGGGACATGTCTTCGTCTTTCATTCGTTGCACTTTCTTCTTCAGCATACCCTTTGACAGGGCGCTACCGCTCACCTCGTCATCTTCGCTGTCATCGTCCGAGTCTAGCCCTCCTTTGGTCAAGCGCTTCCGACCTTTCTGTTCCAGCGGCAGCTTTTCCGACTCGAGTAGCAGCATTTCCATAACCTCCTTCTCGCGGTGACGCTGGAAACTGGGCGGGTCGCACTCTACGCGGGACATCTCCAATTTGCCCACTTGGTCGTAGGTCAGTTGAGCCGTTGGGGTGAGCGAAAACTCGTACAGCCGCTGCTTCAGCGTGCGTTCTCCGATGTTGACGACGTCCATGACGTCGTGCAGGCTGCACATGACCGACTGCGAGCGCGCCGCAATCAGCAGCGCCGCGCCACAAATGCCCGACGGGCGTCGACCGGTCTCGATCCAGTCGCGCTTCATGGTAGCCACGAGCCGCAGCGCCGTGGTGGCGATGCTGTGGGTCTTTCCTGCGAAGTTGAGCTGCGAGGCGAAGCGGTGGATGTAGAGCGAAGGGTCGATGAGCGGCAGGTGAATCTGCAGCAACTTGCAGAACTTGAGGAAGACGCCGCCCAGCACGTACACGTTGATCTGCAGCTTGTCCGAGAAGTCGATGAGCAGGTGCGGCGAGCGCTCTCGCCTGCACACAATGTAGAGGCAGGCGGCGATGACTGTCTGCGTCTTGCGGCCATGTGTGAAGTTGCGCTGCAGCGCGAGCGCGAAGAGGCGGAAGGCCGAGTCCACGTAGTGGTCACCGAGACGGAGCATGCCCGCGATCTGGCGGATCTTCTTCTTGCCGTTGGCCAGCGTGTTGGCTCGCGACTCGAGTCCATAGTTGCGACCGCTCGTGCCGATGTTGCCGTAGGACTTGGAGGCGGTGGCCGACACGAACTGTCCCACGACCGAGTGCGCGCCGCCGCCGGACTCCTGGAACTCGACGGATGACACGATATTGTTCTCCTCAAGGATGGTGCCGCAGCTCACGCACACGGCCTCGCCGCTCACATCCACCACGTCGATCTCTGTGCAGGAGCACGTGGGGCAGATGCTGCTGGCCATGGCAGTGTACGCGCTGCTGTTTGATCAAGACGAGTTGGTGGTGAACAACCTATTCCGGCTACAACCCTTTTCGTCACTTACATTTTGTATTGCAGTTACCCTACACATTGTCAGCTAACGCCACACAACTCGCCATGTTTTATTGGTCGGGCTTCGCCACTATCCGCACACTTCGTCCCCGACCAGCAGCAGCCCCTGAACAACTCCCCTTGACCGCACAACTTGAGGCTGGCCAAGAAGCGCGAAGTCTTAGCCGCCACCGCCGCCCGACACACGCAGCCCCGACCGAGCAACTGACGCAGCCATGGCGACGCCCAACTTCCACGCGCCCAACCAGGAGATGCCGCCGGCGGGAGGCTTCAAGCCCGTCATGTTCGTCAAGAACGGCCCGGCCACGCGCGGACCACCGGGATGGTCGCTCTTCCTCGGCACGTTCCTCGTCACGTCCGTGGGCTTCTACCTCGTTGGCCAACACAACAAACACCACCGCGAGGTGGCCAAGGAGGAGCGCGAGAACCGCATTGCGCTGCTTCCGTTCCTGCAGGCCGAGGCGGACGTTGAGTATCTGGAGCAGGAGAAGCACATCTTGGAGAAGGAGCGCCAGGTCATGAAGAACGTGCCTGGCTGGGTGGCCGGCCAGTCGCCGTATCACTCGGACCGCTACCAGACGCCGCTCTGGGCCCAGAAGAAATGAGCAACAAGAACTGAGAGGCACCTGGGGAATGAGCGAGGTGGCAGAACTGTAACAAGACCATGTGAAGGAAAAATACACTCGCACGTTCGCTCGAGGTAGCAGTCCCCTCGAGCTGGCGAGAATAATGCCATCATGAATATTTGCCGCTGCTGCTCTTCAGCCAGGGTCTTTGATTGTGCGATAAGACAATATCTTTTTCGATCGCTTGTCTGTGAGGGCAACAAGTTACTTCTCACAATTCTAGCACGTGACGAAAGCAGGTGCTTGCCTCTCTCGACAGTACGACAAGAAGCTAGCCAGTGTGCTGCTGACTTACAGCCCCTCGTCCATCTCATCTTCAATTTCCTTGGCGAGCTCCTCCTCCTGCTTCTCGCGCTCAAGACGCTCTTCGGCGCTCTCCAGATCTTTCTTGTAGGCATCCGGCGGGTAGCGCATGGCCTTGACAGCTTCGTTGTGCACGTCCAGGCAGAAAGTGATACGCCTCTGAAACGCTGTCTGCGGGTCGTTGGTGGTGTACACATTAACCGTTTCCTTGAGCTGCAGCCAGCCATTCTCATGGTCAATGACAGCATCAATCACACCGTCACGAATCGCCTTGGCACACACAAACTCCGCATTTTGTGCATTCTCCAAAGCGAGTTTCTCGCAAATGTCCGTGAACAGGATCCGAGAGTACGACGTGCTGATCTTGCGCAGACCCGTCTTGATGACGTTGTGGCGCAAGCTGGTCAAAGCATACAGCAGGATATCATCAATCAGTCCGAAACCTGTAGATAAACTCAAACCAAGATTGCCGTGCTTACCGAAGGATCAGCGTGTACGTGTTATCAGCCTTGAAGACCGCATCGTGCTGCGACAAAACCACGTTGAAGTCTTCCAAATTACCAACGCGAACAGCCTGAGTGCATCAACGAACAGATCCAACCACATTAGCTGTCACCTCCCATAAACACAAGCCCCGCACTCAAGATCGTCTAGGATACGCACATTGGTGAGCTGCAGGTACGGCGCCAGCGCCTTGCGAAGATCATCCTGGTTGAACACATTACGCTCGGGCACCTCGCCCATGAGCAGCTGCACGATAACAGCAAGCTTGTACACAGTACGCCGGAAGCCAAACGCCGTGTTGGCCGGGGCCTTGCGGATGGACTGCATCAGCTTCGTGTACGACTCGGTGTACTCGAGCTGCACAGCCTGGATCTTGCCGACGTAGTACAGGTAGCGAACAAACTGGTTGTTGGACACCGTTTCCGGGAACGTCGTCTTACTCACAAACTTGTAGGCCTGTTCGTAAAGGTTGTCCTTCAAATAGTTGCGCAACAGCAGGTTGATAAGCGTCGCCTGTCCAGCCTCATCGTAACGCAGGCACGACGTGCGGTGAGTAGATAGCAGCGTGTTACGAATCGACGGCAGGTCGTGGCCGAACTGCTCGTGGATGTTGGAGTAGTACGTGAACACCTTGGCCTGGAACAGGTCCAGCGTGCGACGGTTGAACTGCTGGCAGCGAGCCACCACCTTGTCCACCGTGTCCAGCGCCTCCTGCGACAGCTTGTACTTCATCAGCGCCGCCAGCACGTACAGGAACAAGTAGATTTCCACTTCAATGAGGTCCACCACAGGCAGCACCACAGTCGCGGTGGTCGCAGCTGTTCCAACAGTCTCCACTTCGGGTGACGCGTCCGTCATCTCCACATCTTCGTCCTTGGCCACAGCAGCTCGAATTTCAGCAGCAGCAGCCTGTGCCTTGGCGTCGATCTTGACCAACAGCGCCAGCAGCGCCGGCTTGGACGCGTTCTGCGCGGGCAGTAGCTGCTCTACGGCCTGCTGCAACTGCGCCACCGACAGCGTCTTACGCAGCTTGCTGGTGGTGCGGAGGATGCGCGGGATCTTCTCCTTGGCGTTAGTCTTGACCACAGTCTCGAGCAAAGTGATGGTCCGCTTCAGTTCTGCAAACAAACATCAAATCAGCATGTCGATGAGAGAAAAAGATCGCGACTGCCCCTCTCGAAGAAACTCTAGGGCCGCGAACCTTCGTAGACGAGCGCTTCTTCGACCACCACCTCCTTGGGGGTGGGTAGACGCGCCTTGTACGCGGGCGTCTGCGAGAACGTGGACTGAGCGCTCATGTCGTTGGGAAGGGGGGCGTGGGGGAAACTCTTCACTTCAGCTGCGCGATCACTCTGCGCTTCGATCTAACTATGTGATGTGACACACATTACAATGTTTTATGAAAGGACCTATGTTATTTCATAACTTGGTTTGGCCTGAAAGCCTATCCCCTCGGAGCCCTGGGACGAACCGAAGGTTCTAACTTTTTATTTTGAACCCGAACCAGGGGGGGGACTTGGTTCGCATACCATACCAAAATATATCCGACCTCCGACCTTTCCGACCATGTATAGAAAATAGTATGCAATACAAAAGTTGAGTGACCCTGTAAAAATATTCGTAAAAAGGTAAATACGTGTTTTGAAATTGATGGCACTGAGCCCACGTGCCCTGCGCAAATTCGTCGACGCGTGTCAGTGCCCGAGTGACCATCCTGGAGGATGAATTGAGGGAGGTGTGCCGAGCATCGGTGCACTGAAGAGGGTTGTCGCTGCCACGAAGAACTGTGGTTGGTTAATGCTCCCTCGGGCACTCCAACGAGTATACCCTGCGCTGAGTTGTACTAACCCCACCTTAGTAGCTCAGTGGTAGAGCCCCCGAAAGGGATGGTCGTTGGGTCCGATTCCCACTTAAGGTATTTCTAATGTTCGACAGCATATTGGCCGGTGCAAGGCAGCGAGTGCGAGCCTATGTGTGGAAGTATGTGTCGATGTGTGACAGTACATGTGTTGCGTTGTGAAGCAGTGTGTGTGTGTGCATGTGTGTGAACTAACGTGTATTATGCAATTTAAAGTGCTGGCGTATTTACGCACTAATCTGTTCCAATATGTTCTGCGTGTAACCAGGGGCAGGGTCTTGGGTGACAGGTGTCTGGAGAAGCTGTTCGTGGCGCCCAATATTGGTGTTGAGTGTTCCAGCACGATGAAGTATGCGTAGATGCTTGAGGACGGCTCCGGAGCCACGGGAGCTGATGTTGTGCTCACCAAGGAACGCGAGAACAGACTCCTCCGCGCGAGCTCCGAGCGACAGTACCTGATCGCGATAGTTCGGTGCAGTTGGATCAAGCGCAAAGCCGTCCTCCAAGTAAAGCTTCATGTACGCAACAAGTTGCTTGGCGTCAGGCTTCTGCTGCTTCGAGATCGGTGCCCGCTATATCCGTGGTTCATGAGCGTACCACGCGTACCAGGTCGCACGAAGGTGAGTCACTGCTGATCTGCGCTGTTTCTTCTTGACGTTACTGATGTCGCTTGTGTCGGTGTCTGGCTTGTGTCGTTTGCGTGTAGCATGGCTAGGATCGTTGTTTAGCTTACCCTCGAGGGCATCCATGCGAGCATCTTGCCGCTTGACGCGCTGGATAAAATGGTTAATGACAGCCGCTTGGTGATCGATGATCTTCTGTTCTGCGCTTGGCTCCATCAGCTGCTTGGATACCACGGTCTGCTGTTGCTGGTGTGTGCTTTGTTACTTAGTGTCTTCACAGGTTAGCTCTGGACTTGCAAGATGCGACGACCACGCCAGTAACTCAGAGAGCGAGCAGCCGGTGTCAGCTACACAGCCTTCAATGCGCTTGACAGCAGGTGCTTCAGCGTTCAAGTCTTTCAACAGCGGATAGTGCCGAAGCACACTCGAGGTAAGCACATCCGGAACCGCTTGATTCACGTTGTGTCGTGTGGTTTCGAGATGGTGACAGGTCGTGAACAGACGGCGCTGGAAGCTAGCGATCATCGCCCTAGTTTGTTTGTCGAACGTTGTCAAGTTTTGGAGCGACACCTTTGCCTCAGCGCTATGTCCACTGAGTATCTTGCTAGCCTTGTGATCTTCCTTGCTTGTGTTGAAGATGTAGTTGAACCCCTTGTTTGTTGTGCTCATATTCCAGGCACTTCTGTCGAAAATCCACCGCGCCGTGAGCTCCCCGCTCCCATTGGCATGCTGTGCACCGCCGCGTCTGAAGGAATGAGACGTCAGCGCAACCTTGACTCCTGCAGCTGCAGCAATTCGGTTCAGCACCCGGTTCACGTGGGAGTAGATGGTGGGCGTCGTCTCCGCCCCAGCAGTCGACGGTGCATCAAGACCTGTGGTGTCTGTAGGATGATTGAGGATCTCGAGCAGCGGGACATCTGGGGAAAGCGAGATCACGGCTTGGTCAGGCAGCTCCGACAGGTTGTCGATGACGTCGGGAGATGGAGCGGTCTGCATCATCAGGGCCAATGCTATCGCGAGCATTGGGCACGTCGTGAAGTCCGTTCCGGGGAAGAGTGACAAGCCCTGCTCTTCGGATGTCTTCATGCGAATGAAGCGCACGAAGAGCACGTTTCCAGCGTCGATGGAGACATTGGGCTTGCGGATGAGCGCGAGATCTGAAGCTCGCCCGAACAGGTGCCACAGCAGACACAGCAGCGCAGCATCTTGGTAGTCACTAGAGCAGCTTGCATGAACATACAAGTACGCCAGCATTCGTTTCAAGTCAGCCTTTGTACATGGTGGTGCCTTGCTAATGAAGCCACCACCGTCACGTTTCATACAAAAATTGTCTAGAGGCTTCCCCATTTTGAGCAACCGTGCTTCCAGTGCAGCTCGGTGCTGTGGAAACTGATCCAACAGCCAAAGTTTAGCTTCCGATAGTACTGCATCGAAGTGTTCCGTGATAGTGGCTTGCCTTTCTTACCCTCTATGAATGCAAGATGCATACCAAACTTGTCCATTACGGACACAAAGCACTTCCCACTCTCGTCACGCTCAATACACACACGTACATACTCCTCTGTCACACCCTCAGACTTCAAAAATCTCATGAATGCTGACACGGCAGTTGCCTTGGCACGCTTCGTGTTTCCAGGGGCTAGCTCCTCCAAACCCATCCTGCAGGTCGGATCGATGGCAAATATGCGAGTGATATGCTTTTGACTTGCCTTTTGAGAGACGATACACATATTTGATGACTGTTTCCGACCGAATACGTCGAAACGGCTGGCCTACAGGACTTGCCTTATACGTGTCATGCTATTGGCCAAAATACGGTACAATGATTGGTTTAAATTGTCCACCTTGGCTCCCATTGGCCTTTATGCTCAATACAAACTCAACGTACAGTCGGATAGATTGTCATATTCAACCATAGCAAAAAATCTCCGACCTCCGACGGGCTCCGACTGGAACAGAGCGAGTCCAAACTGGTGTAAACATTATGTATTTTGTGTTAATTTGTGTAACGGGTTAGGTGATCCAAACTGGGATGTGTAGTGCCAGAGGGCAGATTGGTGGTGGTTTACAGACGGTGTCACAGGCTCTGAAACGGTCTGTGGGCCGAGAAAAACGTGAATAACAGTTTTCAGGCTGAACGAACCACAGAGACATGTGGGCGTCCCGTGGCAGATTGGCAAATGAGCCCCGCTCCAAAAATCGGGGTCCACTATTTGGAGGACCTGGCTCTTTTTACGATAGAATTTACGCGTACATACACGAGCCATTGCCTGACTTGCACAACAGACGTAGGTAAAGCCTCAGAAACGAGGTTAAACTGAAATGGATGGCTTCTAGCTGCCGCAGAGGACGACACAGTCTCACTCTCCTTTTTTTCTTCGTACCGCACAAGCCCCTGACCGTAGGACCGTCCTGACTAGGCTTTTGGATACTTACATGTTTGTACGATATGCGGCCACCACTGCTGATTGTGTGTGGTGTGCTAGCTTGCGCTGAGATTAATATTGCTGTTCCGCAAGGAGGTTAAGCTTTGTGTTTGACGCTGTACTCATATTGCATGTTCGCGTACTCTGTGACGAGTTTAACTTTGCTGTTCCATCCGAAGGTTAAGCTTAGTGTTCATACAGTGCTACCCGCTGCCTAACGCGAAGGCTCGTAATACACCCCATGTTCACCCTTTCACTTATGCTTTAGTGTCGTTCAGCGTGTTATCTTCCACAGCTTCCTCTTCGATAAGGTCTTGCGTACGAGTAGGCGGCGCTCCCCCTCGAAAGCAGCGACAAGCTTCTCGTTCAAGTGCTCCTTCGGCTCCCACGTTGGCTGTCAGTCTACCAAGTAGTACGTCACGCGCTTCTCACGCTTCCAGTTGAGAAGCTTCTCGACGTAGTGGAAAGGTTCAGCCTTGCGCTCTTCGTCAGCGAAATCACCCGGGGTGTCGTCGTCGTCGTAGGCCGAAGGAGTAAGCCTCCTCAAGGCCGACCCTGCGTGTCTTTCGTTCGGCGAGCGAGGCGATGATGACGCTGATGGCTTCGGGCAGCAGGCTTGAGGAGGCGATCGTCGTGTTCATCGTGAGTCGCAGGTGCCGAATAGCGTCGTTGCTAACTCGTATCTTGTGCGTCTTGCTGGCGGTGGCGGGTAGGGTCTTGAACTCTTTCGCAGAGCTGACCTCGTTCTTCTTAGGCCTGAGTGCAGGCATGATGGCAGTGGTGTGTTTCAGGAAGAGTTGAAGACAAAGTGACAAGCGGCACGACAAGCGGGATGCCAAGCCCGAGATGCAATGAATGGAGCTGATGCCGTGGAGGTAAATTTGTGCGTAATTACGTGCTACCTGTTAATCCGATGATGTTTGTCGTATGCACAGGGGCGGGATCCACGATGCGACCAGCGACTTGAAGCTGCTTGTATCGACGAATGCGTTCGTCGAGGTGGCCAGTCTTGTGGGGCTTGCGAAGGGACTTGAGGACGTTCTGAGCTCCTCGGGCTTTGATCTTGTGTTCGGTCAGAAACGACAGCAGCGCTTTCTCAGCGGTTGTACCAAGCTCCAGTACGTCATCTCGGTACTGCGGCGACTTCGGATCAAGGGCGAATCCGTCAGCGAGGAACAACTTCAAGAACGCAGCAACCTGCTTGCTGGTGGATCTCGTGTGCTTCGTGGAGGTGTCCGTTGAGCTCCAGATCCGGGGCTCGTGTGCGTACCAAGTGAACCAGACACCTCTCAGGTTGGTTGCTACGCCCGTACGGCGTCGCTTGGCTGGTGGCTCGTTGATCGCATCCTCACTTCTCTCATGTGCTGTCGGTGGTGTCTTCTGTGTCTTGTTGTATTCTACATCTTCTAGCGTAGAGATTCGAGAGCCCATCGTGCTGTTGAGTTGGACTAACTGCTCAATCACAGCTGCTTGGTGAAGAAATACGGGGTGCTTGGTGATGTCGGCAGTTGCTTCTTGGGTGTTGGTGTTTTGTACTCGTGTTGCAGGTCAGGTGTGATGACCAAGCTAGGAGCTCGTTGACGGAATGGCCTTGCTGGATCGTACCTGCTTCCAGGCGCTTCACAGGAAGGCCGTTCTCATTGAGCTTCTTCAACGAGGGATAGTGGCGCAGCAGGTAAACCATGAGCGTGTCGAGTACAGTACCGTTCACGTTGTACTGTGATGCCTTGAGTCCGTAGGACGCGTTGAAGAGAGCCACCGCTATCGTGTGGATTTTCGTCTGCGTAGCTGAGTCAAAGACATCGAGCGAGAGGACGTGAAGTTCTTGGTCCGGGTCGCGACCACTCAAGGCGCGAGCCACCTGGTGATCTTCGGCCGGTGTATTGAAGACGTACGCGAATGCCTTGTTCGTCGCCGTCATGTTCCAAGCGCCTCGGTCAAAGATCCACTGGGCACGCAAGCCGGCTCCGTTCACGTGCTGCGCCCCTCCACGGCGGAAGGAATGCGATGTCAATTACCTGCCTTCTCTGCAATCCGATCAAGGACGCGGTTGACGTAGCTGTGCACACCAGGCGCTGCATCAGTACTCGTACCATCGCCAGCTTCGCCAGCCGAATCTTGGGGAGGAGTAACGACTTGTGGGTGATCCAGACGGTCGATGAGTGGAGTGGATGGAGACAGAGAAGCTTGGGAACTTTCGTCTGCTCAGGAAGCTGGTTCAACACGGAAATGGTCGGCGCTGTCTGAGTCGCAAGAGCAACCGCTATGGCAAGCAGCGGACACGTGGTGAAGTCATCGTCGGGAAAGAGCGACAGACCTTGCTCTTCCGATGTCTTGATGCGGTTGAAGCGGACGAAGAAGATCTTGCCCGAGCCAACGGACAAATTTGCCTTTCGAAGCATGGTAAGGTCCGATGCGCGCCCAAATAGGAACCACCAGCACCGCGTCTTGGTAGTCAGCAGCAGTAACCGCCGTCGAATATAGGTACTCCATCATTTTCTTGAGCGCCGTCTTCGTGCATGCCGGAGCCTTCTTCACAAACGCCCCCGTCTCGCGCTTCATACAATGACGCTCCAACATCTGGCCCTTCTTGAGCAGGTTCTTGTCAACCAAGGCTCGATGCTGAGGGAACTGTCCCAACAGCCAGTTCTTGGCTTGCCTGACGTACTGCATAACGGAGTGACGAGCAAGTAGCTGGCCCTTGCGGCCCTCCTTGAACGCAAGATAGATGCCGAACTTGTCCACCACTGCCCCCAGCACTTGCGCATCGATGTCGCGCTTCATGCACGTCTCTAGGTAGTCCCAGGCAACCTCCTCGTCTGCCAGGAGCTTGAGAGAGGTGCGCGATGCGTTTTCTCGGGCACGCTTCGTGTTTGCGGGCGCCAGGTCGATGAGGCTCATCTTGGGTCGGAGAGGTTGGAGCTTGAGTGTTATTCGTGAAATATGGGACTGACTGGCGCTTCGTATGGGCGTATCAATATCTGGAGCAGCGCTCCGACTAGATATGTCGGAGAGGCGGGCACAAGCCCTGCAACAGGACAAATGCAATTTGATTGGTTGAAACTCTGTCACTAAACGTTCCTGATTTGGTCAAAATAATCCCTGATCGTTCAATTTGTCAATATTATACATAGTGAATTCAAGTACGGTCGGAGATGTGATGATATTCATCCGTATCGCAAGTGTCATATCCAGCAGCCAAATTCACGGATATTTGCCTGCATGATTATCCTGTCATATATGATAATAACATTTGCAACGTATTTGAGGAATAGTCAGACATCAAATGGGACAGATCTTCCGGACAAAAGGCCAAGGCGAAGTAGGTCTAATGGCATCACTAAATTCAGGAAAGGGGGGGGGGGGGGGGTCCAGCGAAGTCCTACAAGATAATGCTCGAGTCATGCGCATGTGACCACCCGCGTGGGTAGGGAGATATCAAATGCTCCACAAGGTTGATATCAAACTAAACGTCGGCGTATTCAATGCTGTTAGCAACACGGTCAACGTAGTCCTGGTCCTCCGCCACTTCACCCACCTTCTTATCTAGTAGTCCCAGGTTGTCTAAGCGTTCGACGACGTGGTCAATCTACAGCAAGGTTTGTGTCTTCCCTTGCCCATTGCGTAGTGAGATCGAGATAACAAAGTCTGAAGGAGCTTGCATTTCCGTCCAATTAAAGTGTCCCGGTTTGCTGTCCACCAATTTGGTGTCGGATATAACATTTGTTTTCAAGTATGACATTTGCTCTATTCTTATTGGCTAATTTGACGTGTCGGATACAACAAGTTGCTGGATATGATATTTGCGATACGGTACTTTCCTTTCGAACCGAACTGAACTAGGTCGGGAGCTTAGTTCGTTCTGCAAATTGTTGCTTTTGATTGGCTAACATGATCTCATTTTATTGGTCAAAAATGATCTGGCTCGAAATGATTTAGATCTGCCCAGCTGGCGTTTGGCAAGTCATATTGCGGCCTTCCAGGATTGAGCAACACAACCATGAGGATGACCTTCCAATTATCGAGCTGTCTGAACGTCTTGATGGCGACAGGATTGGGGTGGCGCTAGCTCACGTGTCAGCTCAAACAAACAACATTGCTGCCGTCTCAAGATGACAGCGCTTCATCGCGTGTCCTCTTCTTGCCTTCTCCACTGGCCGTTTCTCCGAGCCAATGTTGTGCGCCTTGCTGACGTGCTGGGTGGTTTTTAACATCTTGCCACCGGACATCAAAAACTTGGCGTCCTGTGTTCGGCAAGTTTCACTCGCCATCCACATCCAGATAGCGGTGGCGCTGGGATCCGCCATGTTGACCAAGCGCACGCCCCACTCATACGCGAAAGACATCTCGCTCGGCTTTGCGGGAACGACCCGTTTTCCAGCTGCTGGGTCAAAGGCCTTGATGGCCTCCCGGACGACGATCGGTACGTCAGTCGTCGTGCTGATGAGGCGTGCAGTGACTGCGGAGGTGACTTATGTGTCTTTTATATCACTCCCTCAGTGACACGGCTGCAGAAGATCGCAATAACAGCTAGCAAACCTGCTTTTAGCACAACCGAATTTAAGAAAAATTGCTAAAACTTAGTTCAAATCAGAAAATGAATTATCCAGATCTCTTGGTTGATGTTCCCTTTATTTTCGAAGGAACCTGGTAACCGGCTCAGTATCGACGCTAAATTCGAGCAAGAACTGAAAAACTGCACATTAATGGTTCCGAACCAAGGCCCCGACGGTTTCCGTCTGATTTTGAGTTCGCCAGCGCGAGGTTCGTCCCAGGGGTGGATAAACCAACTAGTCACTCTCGGCTGGAACGAAATTCAGCAACCCGAAGCGCGAAACACTATGGATTTAGGTTCGTGATCACGAATGCCCTTTTGTCCGAACTTGGATTCACGTTTTTTTGTCTTCCTTTGAAAAACCTAGAGAGCCCGTGAAGCAGTCTGGCCAATTCAGGGTTTTCAGGTTCGTTCTGGAGCCCAGATCCTCAGCAAGGTCCGCAACAGTTTCGTTCAAAAGTCGTTTTCTCGCTTTGCTATTGGAGAATAATGGCGGATACCCTTGCGGCTTTCCTTCGCTTAGGGTCGCACCCTACGCCTTTCATGGGTGTGAGAGGTCTCGTGCGCCTTTCGTGGACGTGGGAGTGCTGGTGCGTCTGTCACGTGTGGGTGTGCTACAACAAGACACAAGTATACGATGAGAATACTTTGGTTATGTACGCCGCAGTTCTTACTTCGCGATTTGATCAGTTCCACGCACCCCACCAAGCAATCGCCAGCTTCACCATCCCATCGTCTCCTTCTGCAATGCACCACTGGTTTCAAGACCGTGAACAGAACTCCGATGGTGAGGGCTTTAACCCGTCGACCCTATCTGGTTCGCCTCCAGCCCTCGACGAAAGCAACTGGCAGACATTGCCCAACCCACCGCGGCGAGATGAACAACCGCCACTTGACTACTGATTCGGTTAGAATACAACTCTAAGTGTAACGTGGTCAGGTTGGTTCAAGTGGAAACACTCAGCGAGAAGATATGCGTCCACAGAATACACACCCTGGTTTGGCTGGTATACCTGCAAAGGTTCAGTTTGCTGTGAGCAATTACCAACCCAAAGTAGGTTTTGATCTCAGTGTCCCTGGTCCGTTAGAACGCTCATTCATTTACAAGTGGGGCGTGCGTGTTCGGCATGTAAGTGACTTAATGGTGTGCGAATATATTTGTTAAACGAGTGAGCATTGTCGCTTTAATGAGAGCGTTCATATGGGCATCTAGAGTGGCAAAGCATTTGAAGCAAGTTCACCAAGTAACTTTGGCAAAAGCTTGGCTGGGAGATACGCGTAAACGAACACGTGACGGTGTTGTTACCCGCATCGGAACAGCTGCTCAGACGAAGGAGAGCTATGAACGGATCAGTTTACTTCTGCAGACATACTGGTTGTGCACAACAATCATCCATTTATCATGGGCGAGTGCGAAGGATCTCGACTTTTGCGGGCTGTTGTCACTACAGACAATTTTCTAGCTGTAGCCAACCGCAGGACAATAGCGCACTCGGGCATTGCGCTCTGCGTTTCCGCCAAACGGGACTTGGCCCGTTTTATCACTGATAACTGACTCCCAGGTGTCAAGCGTTTGGTGATGGTCGCTGATTTCTGAACCGCAAAAACACAGGCACAAATCCTTTGGGCTGCGCATAACTTAATTACTGCCGAATGGGAACTTGTGTCAGTTCTCTTGGGCACTATACACTTCCCGCCGCTGTATGGCAAGCGCGAAGGCTGCACTCGAGGCCCTTTCAAGCGTTGGATCGTTCAAATTGTCAGTGACTTTGTGTAGCGGGGCTGCATAGTCGGTTCACCTCCTGCCTTAATGTAACACGCACTAAGGGATACATTCAGGTTGACCACTCCACAGAGTGGTCCACATTCATAGCAAAAGCATATGACTGGTAGAAAGTAACACCTTTCTACCAATGAGAGCCATTCAATAGATAGGGGTTCTGCCATCCATCCAATGGCAGAACCTCTCATTAGAAATATCAGTTTTAGGAGGAAACCCAGTTAACAATCAATACAGTTCTCATTTAGCACCAAAGCTATCGTTCGGTCCCTTTATCTTAGTTTAAGTATACTTGTGGATACAAGCATAATGATTCTAAGTTAAATACTTCTACGCTTCCTCCTACACGTGCGCACTCGTGTAAGCTAAAGTAGTGGGTCTAAGCAGACCCATTACACTTTGAGTTAACGGTGGCCAAGTTCTTTGGCTCAACTACCGATGGGGGTCCTGATGCCCAGCACATGATGAAATTCAACTTGATGTTTTCGTGGGAATGGTGCATTCCTTACCAAGGTGGCATTTGGTGTGATTAGCAATGTGGCTCGCTCAGAAAATCCGGAAATGCTTCAGCTGCTGAAAATGGTCACGATGACAGTTTATCAGGTCCGCAGCGTGAAAGTTATGGGAGATTTGTACGAACAGCTTGCCCGCCGTCTTGGTGCTGGAAATGAGTTGAAGCTGATTGACTATAAGTAGCACCGATTTATGAGTCTGTCACGAGATTTTCAGCGAATTGTCAAGCAGTGGGATATCCTTTGCTTGTGGTACGATGAGCAATCAAAAAATGCTAGGCGAGACAGTCCCCCAATGCCTTATCAGTTCCCATTAGCGGATAGTCACCTTCTTATGGAGCAGTTACTTTCTTTGATGCTGCTTATTTCAGCGCTCAACATGAAATTTTATGCGAAGATAGCCAACCAAACTGACGTGTTTTTTCGCGTACAAAGTGATGGTGACAACATTAGGACCGGAGGTATCGCTACGAAAGCATGACGCCACCCGCAGAATTTCGACGCCATATCACTATAGCACGCTCCTCCCGCTCGTAACTAAGACACGATCATTATTAAGCGATGCCTTTCACTCACGGTTCGTTTTGAGCTACACTGATCGCGAGGTGATGCGTACCTGTTCCCACGTGTGAGAGATGCACATGCTGGTTCATCTTCATGCTAAAAATCCCGACGGCCCAAAACTGGAGATGGCAAAAACGTGCGGCAAATTCAGGAAGCTGAATGACGACGCCATTGAGCGGAATCAACCGGTTGTGAAGACAACGGTGAATCAAAAGCTGCGGTCTATCATGAGAGATTTACTACCACGAAGTGCTCAATGCTCTAATTCCATTCCCTAGCATAGTGAAACGTATAACCCGGGCGCGTTCTCTGAAGACTTATCAGAGCAGACTTGTCAGAGCTATTTGATTTCCCAACGATGACACTAGAGCCGATGACACCACGCGTACTTCATGAAAGTGATCGATGAAGAACTCAAACGCTGGTTTAGAGGCCCAACGCTACTACAGCCAACCGCCAATGGACTCGAGTTAGAGCTTCGTTTGTGGAAGCGTCAACAGGAATCAGGGACTTATCGCTACTTACCTAGTGTAGCCAAGGTTGTTTTCGCTGTTCTCGCATCTTTCGCCCAAATTGAGTGTGACGTTAGCATCAGTGCTTAAGAGCCCGAAGTCAATGTGAATATTTGTTTTATCTTCTTGTTCTTATTCAGTTTAACCCTACGTATCCGCATATACAGCAGCTCTGTAGTATCAATTGGAGTTGATGTGATTATCATGCAAGTGGGTGCATCAATAGAAGCGAGTTATCTCGTAAAATGTCAATATTGTTTTTATGCGGACCCGTGGATTCGTGATTCGACACGACTAGCTACTGTCCGAATCGCATCTGCTCGGGTCCATTCTAGCTGTGATTGATGGGGTTGATCTAGTATGTTCTCTATCTTATAATCGAAGCTCCATTGTCGAAATGATCATGTCATTTTGTTTCGCATACCGCCTTGAACACAAAGCTCCATTGAGCCAATACTTTCGCTTATTCTCGCCTCCATATTCACTAGTCGATCAGCTGCTTGGTATTTCGTGGCCGTCATTGCTGCTTCGAGGTTGTGATGCATCTTCTCTTCAAGTGTTGTCACCTGTTGGTCTACTGTATTCAGAAGATGAGCTTCGCTAGCACGAACTTTATCACCCACAAGTGGTACAAGGTTTCACGTTGCATGATCAACCTTTGTCATATATTCATCGCAAGCCCCAGCTGAATTCGATGCCACTTCGTCGGATTTGGTCTGCATACGAGCCTCCAAAAGAGCAAAATTACCGAATGCGTCATCGCGAGTAGCAGCGATTTGATGTTGAAGCATATCTCGAACTTCCAAAATCCTTGCTTCGGATTTACTTGCTAGGCTGTCATCACACAATTGTCTGGTAATACCAATCTCCTCGCTAATCTTAGATTAACACACATGTCCCTGTAAATCGCCAGTCACCCTCAGACGCGTACCCTCCACGCATCGAAATGCCTACTCGATCAGCTACAACACAGCCACACGCATACACACTTTCGCCGCCCGGCCGCGCTGCTCCGATGCTCGTGTAGCTGCGTGCTGCCGGTTCTTCCTGCCGCTAGCCTGCCACCAGCCTGCCTCCTAACCTCTTTGCCATGCTCGGTCGGACACGCATTCGTTTGCGCTATTTACTTGAAACACTTAAGACGCTCTGGCGCATGCAATGCATGCCGGCAAGATTTCGCCAAAACCACCTCCAATACCTGTAGCTCCCTAGAAAGCGGGATGGTCTTCGGACCTTCAGCATAGTCCTCCAAGCGGCGTCCTTACTCGCGCAGATGGCCTCCTTGCTGTCGCCGCACGCAAGCCAAGTGCGATGGGATATCCCGAGGTCCTGCGCGACAGTATTGACTCGAATCCTCGCCGCTGTGCTGCGCGCCGGTTTCCGCGATGGAGCGTCGTGCACTTGTCTTGTCGTGGGACAGTACGGTGCGCCTTCCTGTTGGCTGGGTAAGCAGGCTTCAGTGTGGCGATTTGTGGCGATTTGTGGCGATTTGTGGCGATTTGTGGCGATTTGTGGCGATTTGTGGCGATTTGTCTGGACCGTACGCGCATGCACATGCTCGTTGGTCGGGTGAATCGGATACTTACTGTTGGCCCTGATGCAAGCTGTGATACGATCCGTCGATTCGGAATCAGCAATGCCATGATCTCTCTGCGCACTGGGGGACGTGGAGCATTGCCGGAGAGGCGTGAATGACCCCCCGAAAAGGCGAGAGGTAAAGGCGTCCATTTGGAATGCAAAATGGATCCGACAGCTGTGAGATTTGAACTCACGCGGGTTACCCCAATAGATTTCTAGTCTATCGCCTTAACCACTCGGCCAAGCTGTCGTTGAAATGGGACCAAAATCACCACACTCATCACATTCCCCCAAACCAACATCTACCCAACACCCCCAACGGCGCGCCAGACGCCCCTCTCCTCCGCATTGCTCGACACCCACACCGACGCCCACACCGACGATGACACCGACGCCGACGCACTCTCATGTCTCTGCACACACGCACACTAGTCTACGCCGGGTGACCATGGATGGCACTCTTCTCGTGCTGGCGCCAGCTTCCGTGTCACCGACGGCTTGGTGCAAGTAGCATACAAGCAGAAGCGTGGCCACGGAGCTTGAAGACAAGAAAAGAAGGCAACAAGGTGTGTAGCTGGCTGGCAAAGCGCCAAACCAAGTGACATTTGCCGAGGAGCAAAAAGGCAAGAAGATATCGGAGGAGGGGATCGAACCCTCGATCTTGAGCGTGTTAAGCTCACGTCCTAACCACTAGACGACACCGACACTCGACGGAATCAATCACCCTCACGCCCCACAATTTTCACATACCATTTACGCCGCACACACAACGCGACTGCTCGCTCCACGCGCACCACACACATGCTTGTGCATCACCCTCAGACGCGTACCCTCCACGCATCGAAATGCCTACTCGATCAGCTACAACACAGCCACACGCATACACACTTTCGCCGCCCGGCCGCGCTGCTCCGATGCTCGTGTAGCTGCGTGCTGCCGGTTCTTCCTGCCGCTAGCCTGCCACCAGCCTGCCTCCTAACCTCTTTGCCATGCTCGGTCGGACACGCATTCGTTTGCGCTATTTACTTGAAACACTTAAGACGCTCTGGCGCATGCAATGCATGCCGGCAAGATTTCGCCAAAACCACCTCCAATACCTGTAGCTCCCTAGAAAGCGGGATGGTCTTCGGACCTTCAGCATAGTCCTCCAAGCGGCGTCCTTACTCGCGCAGATGGCCTCCTTGCTGTCGCCGCACGCAAGCCAAGTGCGATGGGATATCCCGAGGTCCTGCGCGACAGTATTGACTCGAATCCTCGCCGCTGTGCTGCGCGCCGGTTTCCGCGATGGAGCGTCGTGCACTTGTCTTGTCGTGGGACAGTACGGTGCGCCTTCCTGTTGGCTGGGTAAGCAGGCTTCAGTGTGGCGATTTGTGGCGATTTGTGGCGATTTGTGGCGATTTGTGGCGATTTGTGGCGATTTGTCTGGACCGTACGCGCATGCACATGCTCGTTGGTCGGGTGAATGGGATACTTACTGTTGGCCCTGATGCAAGCTGTGATACGATCCGTCGATTCGGAATCAGCAATGCCATGATCTCTCTGCGCACTGGGGGACGTGGAGCATTGCCGGAGAGGCGTGAATGACCCCCCGAAAAGGCGAGAGGTAAAGGCGTCCATTTGGAATGCAAAATGGATCCGACAGCTGTGAGATTTGAACTCACGCGGGTTACCCCAATAGATTTCTAGTCTATCGCCTTAACCACTCGGCCAAGCTGTCGTTGAAATGGGACCAAAATCACCACACTCATCACATTCCCCCAAACCAACATCTACCCAACACCCCCAACGGCGCGCCAGACGCCCCTCTCCTCCGCATTGCTCGACACCCACACCGACGCCCACACCGACGATGACACCGACGCCGACGCACTCTCATGTCTCTGCACACACACGCACTAGTCTACGCCGGGTGACCATGGATGGCACTCTTCTCGTGCTGGCGCCAGCTTCCGTGTCACCGACGGCTTGGTGCAAGTAGCATACAAGCAGAAGCGTGGCCACGGAGCTTGAAGACAAGAAAAGAAGGCAACAAGGTGTGTAGCTGGCTGGCAAAGCGCCAAACCAAGTGACATTTGCCGAGGAGCAAAAAGGCAAGAAGATATCGGAGGAGGGGATCGAACCCTCGATCTTGAGCGTGTTAAGCTCACGTCCTAACCACTAGACGACACCGACACTCGACGGAATCAATCACCCTCACGCCCCACAATTTTCACATACCATTTACGCCGCACACACAACGCGACTGCTCGCTCCACGCGCACCACACACATGCTTGTGCATCACCCTCAGACGCGTACCCTCCACGCATCGAAATGCCTACTCGATCAGCTACAACACAGCCACACGCATACACACTTTCGCCGCCCGGCCGCGCTGCTCCGATGCTCGTGTAGCTGCGTGCTGCCGGTTCTTCCTGCCGCTAGCCTGCCACCAGCCTGCCTCCTAACCTCTTTGCCATGCTCGGTCGGACACGCATTCGTTTGCGCTATTTACTTGAAACACTTAAGACGCTCTGGCGCATGCAATGCATGCCGGCAAGATTTCGCCAAAACCACCTCCAATACCTGTAGCTCCCTAGAAAGCGGGATGGTCTCCGGACCTTCAGCATAGTCCTCCAAGCGGCGTCCTTACTCGCGCAGATGGCCTCCTTGCTGTCGCCGCACGCAAGCCAAGTGCGATGGGATATCCCGAGGTCCTGCGCGACAGTATTGACTCGAATCCTCGCCGCTGTGCTGCGCGCCGGTTTCCGCGATGGAGCGTCGTGCACTTGTCTTGTCGTGGGACAGTACGGTGCGCCTTCCTGTTGGCTGGGTAAGCAGGCTTCAGTGTGGCGATTTGTGGTGATTTGTGGCGATTTGTGGCGATTTGTCTGGACCGTACGCGCATGCACATGCTCGTTGGTCGGGTGAATGGGATACTTACTGTTGGCCCTGATGCAAGCTGTGATACGATCCGTCGATTCGGAATCAGCAATGCCATGATCTCTCTGCGCACTGGGGGACGTGGAGCATTGCCGGAGAGGCGTGAATGACCCCCCGAAAAGGCGAGAGGTAAAGGCGTCCATTTGGAATGCAAAATGGATCCGACAGCTGTGAGATTTGAACTCACGCGGGTTACCCCAATAGATTTCTAGTCTATCGCCTTAACCACTCGGCCAAGCTGTCGTTGAAATGGGACCAAAATCACCACACTCATCACATTCCCCCAAACCAACATCTACCCAACACCCCCAACGGCGCGCCAGACGCCCCTCTCCTCCGCATTGCTCGACACCCACACCGACGCCCACACCGACGATGACACCGACGCCGACGCACTCTCATGTCTCTGCACACACACGCACTAGTCTACGCCGGGTGACCATGGATGGCACTCTTCTCGTGCTGGCGCCAGCTTCCGTGTCACCGACGGCTTGGTGCAAGTAGCATACAAGCAGAAGCGTGGCCACGGAGCTTGAAGACAAGAAAAGAAGGCAACAAGGTGTGTAGCTGGCTGGCAAAGCGCCAAACCAAGTGACATTTGCCGAGGAGCAAAAAGGCAAGAAGATATCGGAGGAGGGGATTGAACCCTCGATCTTGAGCGTGTTAAGCTCACGTCCTAACCACTAGACGACACCGACACTCGACGGAATCAATCACCCTCACGCCCCACAATTTTCACATACCATTTACGCCGCACACACAACGCGACTGCTCGCTCCACGCGCACCACACACATGCTTGTGCATCACCCTCAGACGCGTACCCTCCACGCATCGAAATGCCTACTCGATCAGCTACAACACAGCCACACGCATACACACTTTCGCCGCCCGGCCGCGCTGCTCCGATGCTCGTGTAGCTGCGTGCTGCCGGTTCTTCCTGCCGCTAGCCTGCCACCAGCCTGCCTCCTAACCTCTTTGCCATGCTCGGTCGGACACGCATTCGTTTGCGCTATTTACTTGAAACACTTAAGACGCTCTGGCGCATGCAATGCATGCCGGCAAGATTTCGCCAAAACCACCTCCAATACCTGTAGCTCCCTAGAAAGCGGGATGGTCTCCGGACCTTCAGCATAGTCCTCCAAGCGGCGTCCTTACTCGCGCAGATGGCCTCCTTGCTGTCGCCGCACGCAAGCCAAGTGCGATGGGATATCCCGAGGTCCTGCGCGACAGTATTGACTCGAATCCTCGCCGCTGTGCTGCGCGCCGGTTTCCGCGATGGAGCGTCGTGCACTTGTCTTGTCGTGGGACAGTACGGTGCGCCTTCCTGTTGGCTGGGTAAGCAGGCTTCAGTGTGGCGATTTGTGGTGATTTGTGGCGATTTGTGGCGATTTGTGGCGATTTGTGGCGATTTGTGGCGATTTGTCTGGACCGTACGCGCATGCACATGCTCGTTGGTCGGGTGAATGGGATACTTACTGTTGGCCCTGATGCAAGCTGTGATACGATCCGTCGATTCGGAATCAGCAATGCCATGATCTCTCTGCGCACTGGGGGACGTGGAGCATTGCCGGAGAGGCGTGAATGACCCCCCGAAAAGGCGAGAGGTAAAGGCGTCCATTTGGAATGCAAAATGGATCCGACAGCTGTGAGATTTGAACTCACGCGGGTTACCCCAATAGATTTCTAGTCTATCGCCTTAACCACTCGGCCAAGCTGTCGTTGAAATGGGACCAAAATCACCACACTCATCACATTCCCCCAAACCAACATCTACCCAACACCCCCAACGGCGCGCCAGACGCCCCTCTCCTCCGCATTGCTCGACACCCACACCGACGCCCACACCGACGATGACACCGACGCCGACGCACTCTCATGTCTCTGCACACACACGCACTAGTCTACGCCGGGTGACCATGGATGGCACTCTTCTCGTGCTGGCGCCAGCTTCCGTGTCACCGACGGCTTGGTGCAAGTAGCATACAAGCAGAAGCGTGGCCACGGAGCTTGAAGACAAGAAAAGAAGGCAACAAGGTGTGTAGCTGGCTGGCAAAGCGCCAAACCAAGTGACATTTGCCGAGGAGCAAAAAGGCAAGAAGATATCGGAGGAGGGGATCGAACCCTCGATCTTGAGCGTGTTAAGCTCACGTCCTAACCACTAGACGACACCGACACTCGACGGAATCAATCACCCTCACGCCCCACAATTTTCACATACCATTTACGCCGCACACACAACGCGACTGCTCGCTCCACGCGCACCACACACATGCTTGTGCATCACCCTCAGACGCGTACCCTCCACGCATCGAAATGCCTACTCGATCAGCTACAACACAGCCACACGCATACACACTTTCGCCGCCCGGCCGCGCTGCTCCGATGCTCGTGTAGCTGCGTGCTGCCGGTTCTTCCTGCCGCTAGCCTGCCACCAGCCTGCCTCCTAACCTCTTTGCCATGCTCGGTCGGACACGCATTCGTTTGCGCTATTTACTTGAAACACTTAAGACGCTCTGGCGCATGCAATGCATGCCGGCAAGATTTCGCCAAAACCACCTCCAATACCTGTAGCTCCCTAGAAAGCGGGATGGTCTCCGGACCTTCAGCATAGTCCTCCAAGCGGCGTCCTTACTCGCGCAGATGGCCTCCTTGCTGTCGCCGCACGCAAGCCAAGTGCGATGGGATATCCCGAGGTCCTGCGCGACAGTATTGACTCGAATCCTCGCCGCTGTGCTGCGCGCCGGTTTCCGCGATGGAGCGTCGTGCACTTGTCTTGTCGTGGGACAGTACGGTGCGCCTTCCTGTTGGCTGGGTAAGCAGGCTTCAGTGTGGCGATTTGTGGTGATTTGTGGCGATTTGTGGCGATTTGTGGCGATTTGTGGCGATTTGTGGCGATTTGTCTGGACCGTACGCGCATGCACATGCTCGTTGGTCGGGTGAATGGGATACTTACTGTTGGCCCTGATGCAAGCTGTGATACGATCCGTCGATTCGGAATCAGCAATGCCATGATCTCTCTGCGCACTGGGGGACGTGGAGCATTGCCGGAGAGGCGTGAATGACCCCCCGAAAAGGCGAGAGGTAAAGGCGTCCATTTGGAATGCAAAATGGATCCGACAGCTGTGAGATTTGAACTCACGCGGGTTACCCCAATAGATTTCTAGTCTATCGCCTTAACCACTCGGCCAAGCTGTCGTTGAAATGGGACCAAAATCACCACACTCATCACATTCCCCCAAACCAACATCTACCCAACACCCCCAACGGCGCGCCAGACGCCCCTCTCCTCCGCATTGCTCGACACCCACACCGACGCCCACACCGACGATGACACCGACGCCGACGCACTCTCATGTCTCTGCACACACGCACACTAGTCTACGCCGGGTGACCATGGATGGCACTCTTCTCGTGCTGGCGCCAGCTTCCGTGTCACCGACGGCTTGGTGCAAGTAGCATACAAGCAGAAGCGTGGCCACGGAGCTTGAAGACAAGAAAAGAAGGCAACAAGGTGTGTAGCTGGCTGGCAAAGCGCCAAACCAAGTGACATTTGCCGAGGAGCAAAAAGGCAAGAAGATATCGGAGGAGGGGATCGAACCCTCGATCTTGAGCGTGTTAAGCTCACGTCCTAACCACTAGACGACACCGACACTCGACGGAATCAATCACCCTCACGCCCCACAATTTTCACATACCATTTACGCCGCACACACAACGCGACTGCTCGCTCCACGCGCACCACACACATGCTTGTGCATCACCCTCAGACGCGTACCCTCCACGCATCGAAATGCCTACTCGATCAGCTACAACACAGCCACACGCATACACACTTTCGCCGCCCGGCCGCGCTGCTCCGATGCTCGTGTAGCTGCGTGCTGCCGGTTCTTCCTGCCGCTAGCCTGCCACCAGCCTGCCTCCTAACCTCTTTGCCATGCTCGGTCGGACACGCATTCGTTTGCGCTATTTACTTGAAACACTTAAGACGCTCTGGCGCATGCAATGCATGCCGGCAAGATTTCGCCAAAACCACCTCCAATACCTGTAGCTCCCTAGAAAGCGGGATGGTCTCCGGACCTTCAGCATAGTCCTCCAAGCGGCGTCCTTACTCGCGCAGATGGCCTCCTTGCTGTCGCCGCACGCAAGCCAAGTGCGATGGGATATCCCGAGGTCCTGCGCGACAGTATTGACTCGAATCCTCGCCGCTGTGCTGCGCGCCGGTTTCCGCGATGGAGCGTCGTGCACTTGTCTTGCCGTGGGACAGTACGGTGCGCCTTCCTGTTGGCTGGGTAAGCAGGCTTCAGTGTGGCGATTTGTGGTGATTTGTGGCGATTTGTGGCGATTTGTGGCGATTTGTGGCGATTTGTGGCGATTTGTCTGGACCGTACGCGCATGCACATGCTCGTTGGTCGGGTGAATGGGATACTTACTGTTGGCCCTGATGCAAGCTGTGATACGATCCGTCGATTCGGAATCAGCAATGCCATGATCTCTCTGCGCACTGGGGGACGTGGAGCATTGCCGGAGAGGCGTGAATGACCCCCCGAAAAGGCGAGAGGTAAAGGCGTCCATTTGGAATGCAAAATGGATCCGACAGCTGTGAGATTTGAACTCACGCGGGTTACCCCAATAGATTTCTAGTCTATCGCCTTAACCACTCGGCCAAGCTGTCGTTGAAATGGGACCAAAATCACCACACTCATCACATTCCCCCAAACCAACATCTACCCAACACCCCCAACGGCGCGCCAGACGCCCCTCTCCTCCGCATTGCTCGACGCCCACACCGACGCCCACACCGACGATGACACCGACGCCGACGCACTCTCATGTCTCTGCACACACGCACACTAGTCTACGCCGGGTGACCATGGATGGCACTCTTCTCGTGCTGGCGCTAGCTTCCGTGTCACCGACGGCTTGGTGCAAGTAGCATACAAGCAGAAGCGTGGCCACGGAGCTTGAAGACAAGAAAAGAAGGCAACAAGGTGTGTAGCTGGCTGGCAAAGCGCCAAACCAAGTGACATTTGCCGAGGAGCAAAAAGGCAAGAAGATATCGGAGGAGGGGATCGAACCCTCGATCTTGAGCGTGTTAAGCTCACGTCCTAACCACTAGACGACACCGACACTCGACGGAATCAATCACCCTCACGCCCCACAATTTTCACATACCATTTACGCCGCACACACAACGCGACTGCTCGCTCCACGCGCACCACACACATGCTTGTGCATCACCCTCAGACGCGTACCCTCCACGCATCGAAATGCCTACTCGATCAGCTACAACACAGCCACACGCATACACACTTTCGCCGCCCGGCCGCGCTGCTCCGATGCTCGTGTAGCTGCGTGCTGCCGGTTCTTCCTGCCGCTAGCCTGCCACCAGCCTGCCTCCTAACCTCTTTGCCATGCTCGGTCGGACACGCATTCGTTTGCGCTATTTACTTGAAACACTTAAGACGCTCTGGCGCATGCAATGCATGCCGGCAAGATTTCGCCAAAACCACCTCCAATACCTGTAGCTCCCTAGAAAGCGGGATGGTCTTCGGACCTTCAGCATAGTCCTCCAAGCGGCGTCCTTACTCGCGCAGATGGCCTCCTTGCTGTCGCCGCACGCAAGCCAAGTGCGATGGGATATCCCGAGGTCCTGCGCGACAGTATTGACTCGAATCCTCGCCGCTGTGCTGCGCGCCGGTTTCCGCGATGGAGCGTCGTGCACTTGTCTTGCCGTGGGACAGTACGGTGCGCCTTCCTGTTGGCTGGGTAAGCAGGCTTCAGTGTGGCGATTTGTGGCGATTTGTGGCGATTTGTGGCGATTTGTGGCGATTTGTCTGGACCGTACGCGCATGCACATGCTCGTTGGTCGGGTGAATGGGATACTTACTGTTGGCCCTGATGCAAGCTGTGATACGATCCGTCGATTCGGAATCAGCAATGCCATGATCTCTCTGCGCACTGGGGGACGTGGAGCATTGCCGGAGAGGCGTGAATGACCCCCCGAAAAGGCGAGAGGTAAAGGCGTCCATTTGGAATGCAAAATGGATCCGACAGCTGTGAGATTTGAACTCACGCGGGTTACCCCAATAGATTTCTAGTCTATCGCCTTAACCACTCGGCCAAGCTGTCGTTGAAATGGGACCAAAATCACCACACTCATCACATTCCCCCAAACCAACATCTACCCAACACCCCCAACGGCGCGCCAGACGCCCCTCTCCTCCGCATTGCTCGACACCCACACCGACGCCCACACCGACGATGACACCGACGCCGACGCACTCTCATGTCTCTGCACACACGCACACTAGTCTACGCCGGGTGACCATGGATGGCACTCTTCTCGTGCTGGCGCCAGCTTCCGTGTCACCGACGGCTTGGTGCAAGTAGCATACAAGCAGAAGCGTGGCCACGGAGCTTGAAGACAAGAAAAGAAGGCAACAAGGTGTGTAGCTGGCTGGCAAAGCGCCAAACCAAGTGACATTTGCCGAGGAGCAAAAAGGCAAGAAGATATCGGAGGAGGGGATCGAACCCTCGATCTTGAGCGTGTTAAGCTCACGTCCTAACCACTAGACGACACCGACACTCGACGGAATCAATCACCCTCACGCCCCACAATTTTCACATACCATTTACGCCGCACACACAACGCGACTGCTCGCTCCACGCGCACCACACACATGCTTGTGCATCACCCTCAGACGCGTACCCTCCACGCATCGAAATGCCTACTCGATCAGCTACAACACAGCCACACGCATACACACTTTCGCCGCCCGGCCGCGCTGCTCCGATGCTCGTGTAGCTGCGTGCTGCCGGTTCTTCCTGCCGCTAGCCTGCCACCAGCCTGCCTCCTAACCTCTTTGCCATGCTCGGTCGGACACGCATTCGTTTGCGCTATTTACTTGAAACACTTAAGACGCTCTGGCGCATGCAATGCATGCCGGCAAGATTTCGCCAAAACCACCTCCAATACCTGTAGCTCCCTAGAAAGCGGGATGGTCTCCGGACCTTCAGCATAGTCCTCCAAGCGGCGCCCTTACTCGCGCAGATGGCCTCCTTGCTGTCGCCGCACGCAAGCCAAGTGCGATGGGATATCCCGAGGTCCTGCGCGACAGTATTGACTCGAATCCTCGCCGCTGTGCTGCGCGCCGGTTTCCGCGATGGAGCGTCGTGCACTTGTCTTGTCGTGGGACAGTACGGTGCGCCTTCCTGTTGGCTGGGTAAGCAGGCTTCAGTGTGGCGATTTGTGGTGATTTGTGGCGATTTGTGGCGATTTGTGGCGATTTGTGGCGATTTGTGGCGATTTGTGGCGATTTGTCTGGACCGTACGCGCATGCACATGCTCGTTGGTCGGGTGAATGGGATACCTACTGTTGGCCCTGATGCAAGCTGTGATACGACCCGTCGATTCGGAATCAGCAATGCCATGATCTCTCTGCGCACTGGGGGACGTGGAGCATTGCCGGAGAGGCGTGAATGACCCCCCGAAAAGGCGAGAGGTAAAGGCGTCCATTTGGAATGCAAAATGGATCCGACAGCTGTGAGATTTGAACTCACGCGGGTTACCCCAATAGATTTCTAGTCTATCGCCTTAACCACTCGGCCAAGCTGTCGTTGAAATGGGACCAAAATCACCACACTCATCACATTCCCCCAAACCAACATCTACCCAACACCCCCAACGGCGCGCCAGACGCCCCTCTCCTCCGCATTGCTCGACGCCCACACCGACGCCCACACCGACGATGACACCGACGCCGACGCACTCTCATGTCTCTGCACACACGCACACTAGTCTACGCCGGGTGACCATGGATGGCACTCTTCTCGTGCTGGCGCCAGCTTCCGTGTCACCGACGGCTTGGTGCAAGTAGCATACAAGCAGAAGCGTGGCCACGGAGCTTGAAGACAAGAAAAGAAGGCAACAAGGTGTGTAGCTGGCTGGCAAAGCGCCAAACCAAGTGACATTTGCCGAGGAGCAAAAAGGCAAGAAGATATCGGAGGAGGGGATCGAACCCTCGATCTTGAGCGTGTTAAGCTCACGTCCTAACCACTAGACGACACCGACACTCGACGGAATCAATCACCCTCACGCCCCACAATTTTCACATACCATTTACGCCGCACACACAACGCGACTGCTCGCTCCACGCGCACCACACACATGCTTGTGCATCACCCTCAGACGCGTACCCTCCACGCATCGAAATGCCTACTCGATCAGCTACAACACAGCCACACGCATACACACTTTCGCCGCCCGGCCGCGCTGCTCCGATGCTCGTGTAGCTGCGTGCTGCCGGTTCTTCCTGCCGCTAGCCTGCCACCAGCCTGCCTCCTAACCTCTTTGCCATGCTCGGTCGGACACGCATTCGTTTGCGCTATTTACTTGAAACACTTAAGACGCTCTGGCGCATGCAATGCATGCCGGCAAGATTTCGCCAAAACCACCTCCAATACCTGTAGCTCCCTAGAAAGCGGGATGGTCTCCGGACCTTCAGCATAGTCCTCCAAGCGGCGTCCTTACTCGCGCAGATGGCCTCCTTGCTGTCGCCGCACGCAAGCCAAGTGCGATGGGATATCCCGAGGTCCTGCGCGACAGTAGGAGCCCATGTTTCTGTGTAAAGGAGTGCTGGAAGCGTTCACGATGGGGTATTGCCTCTCGTGACGTGTTGTGATGGATCAAGTAAACGATGCAGACGACAGACGATGTATGATGACGAGAGGGAGGGAGCGAGAGGGGGGGGGGGGTCCAGCGAAGTCCTACAAGATAATGCTCGAGTCATGCGCATGTGACCACCCGCGTGGGTAGGGAGATATCAAATGCTCCACAAGGTTGATATCAAACTGAACGTCGGCGTATTCAATGCTGTTAACAACACGGTCAACGTAGTCCTGGTCCTCCGCCACTTCACCCACCTTCTTATCTAGTAGTCCCAGGTTGTCTAAGCGTTCGACGACGTGGTCAATCTACAGCAAGGTTTGTGTCTTCCCTTGCCCATTGCGTAGTGAGATCGAGATAACAAAGCCTGAAGGAGCTTGCATTTCCGTCCAATTAAAGTGTCCCGGTTTGCTGTCCACCAATTTGGTGTCGGATATAACATTTGTTTTCAAGTATGACATTTGCTCTATTCTTATTGGCTAATTTGACGTGTCGGATACAACAAGTTGCTGGATATGACATTTGCGATACGGTAGATGCAAAAGCGTTACCTCCTTGACTGCGAAGAGGATGTCAATCAGATGACGCGAGATAGTCTCCAAGAGTACAACATTGTACTCGTTCAGAACCATGGTTCTCATCGCGCTGAGAGTGTACAAGCAGCACTCGTTCAGCCACTCTTCCAACGAGGCCTTAATTTCGGTCGTGACCTTTGTGGCTCGCACGTCTCCGCGAGGAAGACCCTCGGCAAGGCCGCTGCTCACGAGGTGCTCGGCAGTCTGCCGAGGGAAGCCGTTGTGGCGATCCACCGCGCGCCAGTCGTCTCCGGAGCGGTATGCGTTACACCTTAATCGGGCATGTGGTCAATTCGGAAGCGCTGCAAAACCCCCACAAATCGCCACACTGAAGCCTGCTTACCCAGCCAACAGGAAGGCGCACCGTACTGTCCCACGACAAGACAAGTGCACGACGCTCCATCACGGAAACCGGCGCGCAGCACAGCGGCGAGGATTCGAGTCAATACTGTCGCGCAGGACCTCGGGATATCCCATCGCACTTGGCTTGCGTGCGGCGACAGCAAGGAGGCCATCTGCGCGAGTAAGGACGCCGCTTGGAGGACTATGCTGAAGGTCCGAAGACCATCCCGCTTTCTAGGGAGCTACAGGTATTGGAGGTGGTTTTGGCGAAATCTTGCCGGCATGCATTGCATGCGCCAGAGCGTCTTAAGTGTTTCAAGTAAATAGCGCAAACGAATGCGTGTCCGACCGAGCATGGCAAAGAGGTTAGGAGGCAGGCTGGTGGCAGGCTAGCGGCAGGAAGAACCGGCAGCACGCAGCTACACGAGCATCGGAGCAGCGCGGCCGGGCGGCGAAAGTGTGTATGCGTGTGGCTGTGTTGTAGCTGATCGAGTAGGCATTTCGATGCGTGGAGGGTACGCGTCTGAGGGTGATGCACAAGCATGTGTGTGGTGCGCGTGGAGCGAGCAGTCGCGTTGTGTGTGCGGCGTAAATGGTATGTGAAAATTGTGGGGCGTGAGGGTGATTGATTCCGTCGAGTGTCGGTGTCGTCTAGTGGTTAGGACGTGAGCTTAACACGCTCAAGATCGAGGGTTCGATCCCCTCCTCCGATATCTTCTTGCCTTTTTGCTCCTCGGCAAATGTCACTTGGTTTGGCGCTTTGCCAGCCAGCTACACACCTTGTTGCCTTCTTTTCTTGTCTTCAAGCTCCGTGGCCACGCTTCTGCTTGTATGCTACTTGCACCAAGCCGTCGGTGACACGGAAGCTGGCGCCAGCACGAGAAGAGTGCCATCCATGGTCACCCGGCGTAGACTAGTGTGCGTGTGTGCAGAGACATGAGAGTGCGTCGGCGTCGGTGTCATCGTCGGTGTGGGCGTCGGTGTGGGCGTCGAGCAATGCGGAGGAGAGGGGCGTCTGGCGCGCCGTTGGGGGTGTTGGGTAGATGTTGGTTTGGGGGAATGTGATGAGTGTGGTGATTTTGGTCCCATTTCAACGACAGCTTGGCCGAGTGGTTAAGGCGATAGACTAGAAATCTATTGGGGTAACCCGCGTGAGTTCAAATCTCACAGCTGTCGGATCCATTTTGCATTCCAAATGGACGCCTTTACCTCTCGCCTTTTCGGGGGGTCATTCACGCCTCTCCGGCAATGCTCCACGTCCCCCAGTGCGCAGAGAGATCATGGCATTGCTGATTCCGAATCGACGGATCGTATCACAGCTTGCATCAGGGCCAACAGTAAGTATCCGATTCACCCGACCAACGAGCATGTGCATGCGCGTACGGTCCAGACAAATCGCCACAAATCGCCACAAATCGCCACAAATCGCCACAAATCGCCACAAATCGCCACAAATCGCCACAAATCGCCACACTGAAGCCTGCTTACCCAGCCAACAGGAAGGCGCACCGTACTGTCCCACGACAAGACCTCCACCGAGTCCAGCTCGACCCCGGCCTCCATTGTGTCCGACTCGCCTCCCACTTCAGCACCGTGGTGTCCATCGTCGGTGCCTTCGACATGCAGCATGGACGCCTTCTCTTCGGTGACCAGGCCCCCTCCTCCCAATCGAGCAACTCATCGTTAGCTCTCACTTTTGCACAAATTGAGAGTACAACAAGAGAAGTCACCGTGCAAGATGTACGGGATGCATGCGTGTCGTCCAAAACGCAGCGCGCATATCGAGGGAGCTTGGCAGTTATATCTCGGTGGATCCGATCAACTAAAGGCGACGAAGAATCGACGTATTTTACAGGCACAGGTCACCTCGACCTCACGCACTTTTCTTCGGGAGATTTTGAGACTTTCCTGTTAGAGAAGAGGAAACGTGTCAGTGTGGGGAGACTAAGTGGGTATCGCAGCGCAATAAAGGATCTTTATCGACGTCGAGAAATTCCACTTCCTGCAGCTTACGAGAAGGGAATGGCTACATTCTTTTCAGGGTTCAGACGCATGGAGGCTTCAAAGCTTCAGTCGGGGTCACCAAAGGAGTCCGGATACCGTTTTTGTTGTATCGAGGGCTGTGCCGCGCCACACTAGCTCAACAGGATGGCGGCTTTGCCCACATGTTTCTCATAGCCCAATGGAACTTGATGAACCGATCGGAGTACTATGCATCGAAAGCATGAGCAGCCACGACGATAGTGTTGGGTGCATCATGTACAAGTCGAAGACCAATCAGGAGGGCAGTGGCCCTAAAGACCCCCGTCACATGTATGCAAACCCTCTTAGCCCGGAAACATGCTGGATAACAGCCTTCGCGCTCTATTTAGCATGCAGACCAACACAGTTACCAGGTCCTCTGTTTCCTGGATCAGAGCAGAAAGCTACATTCTCCGCAATCTTGTCGCCGAGCTCAAGCACCAGACGCATTATGGAACGCATTCAATTCGGAAAGGTGTTGCGATTTTCGCTTGCAGTGGTTCTACTGATGGACCGTCCATCGCTAGCGTTGCTTACGTGTAGGATGGTCGCTCGGAGGCGTCCAAGATCGCTACATCAGATACAAAGCTGCGGGAGATCAGTTTTTGTTGCAGGGCTCCCTCTAAACCGTCCAGCATTTGCCATGCTGCCGCCGCACTTCAAATCCTACGAGAGCTCTGCTCTATGCTCCTGTGTTCGAGAGATGCATCCATCACAACACGAAGTCAGCGGGCTTAGTGATATTCTTAAGTTGTGCACAGCATCTTTGGTACAGCATTCGGTGTTTCTTCGTGAGGCACTACCGCAATCGCACCCACTGCTATCTACTGCTCTGTTTCGGAACAAAGCAATGCTGGCTGGGATTTCGGGAGCTTTGGCCGCTGGTGATGAAACGTGGATGACCCCCACCGGAATTACACCACATATGGAACTGTACAAGCAGCTTCAAGATGTCCAGCGATCTATTGACAATCTACCACCAGTTCTTATTGATGACATGAGTGAACTAATAGAGAGCAAGGGGGTTACAGCAGGCAATATCACTCGAGATGTCTTAGAAAGAACTATGGAAAGCGCACTGGAATGCGCCGATCTTGCTCATGCTCAAGCAGAGGCAACACAACTATCATCACCAGAATCATGTTCGAGTATGGCGCATTGTTACAACAAACGGCAAATTCCACGTGCTTCCAGAGACGTTTGAGTTCCCCAAGATAGGGGTGTTTGGAACGTGGCAGTTGTGGTGGTTTGGCGACAGGACAAAAGGCTACCCACCGTTGAAGCGAAGTCCGCACGCATTATCTTCCTCGTGAGCGAATGCGAAAAACATTTTCGGACTGGACAAACCTAATAAAACGTATTGCTGAATCAGCAGCAGAGGTAGGCTACGAAACTGGATTAGACATGACTGAACAGCAGGCACAAAACAATATTTAGGATAGGGATGGAGAACTTGCCTCTCCTAGCTTCGACTCGCAAGCGCCGAGTATCCGAACTGTCCCTCAGAGCTACGCTCCGCCTTGCTCGTCAAGCATCTTCTAAGCGCTCTCGAAGTCCACCGTGACTGGAGAAAAGTTCGTATGGCTCCACCAATAGTAAAAGAGACTTCGTTGCCCGCAAGAATTCCTACGTTTTTCCTAGATAAGTGAATATACAGCTCGCACAAAGTCGAGGAAAAAACCAAGGAGTGAATACTGGCAGCAAAGTTTGGAGTTTTCAAGACGGTTGGTGTCGCGACGGATGTATTTGAAGACAGGTTTAATGATTTGATCCTGGAGGTGGGTCATCAAGTGCAGTTGCTGCACAACATTGTATGTACTGGTATCCAGAACATGTTTCTTGTATACACGTCGACCACTGCTGTTATACGGGGTCGTTCACAGTTTCGCCGAAAATCGCGCTTCCTGGACACACTGAACGTGAGGACCAAAGATTGCCAACCCTAGACCGACCCTTGAAAATACCCAGAGACGTGAATCGAGCTCCACCACCCTCCATAAAAGACCCTGGTCTTGTGATTTACCTAATCGACGTGCCCCGAGCATCAGGTTGATGGAGAAGGAGCGTCAACGCTCGTTCGTCTTCGCCGGCTTGAGTGATCGTGGTAAGATTTTGACCTAAAGGTTAAATAGTAACATAGTGCGAAGACAGCAAACTTGCATTTCATGCCCAATTTTAACCATTGTCGATGTGGACACTTCCAAACGGAACGCCAAATTTGATCCTTTTGTTTGTCCCCCAAACAATTGTTGGCGAAATCTACCTCATGTTTATTTGAAACGTTTTAGCGTTTAAAAGCGCTAAAACGTTTCAAATAAACAGTTAAAAAAATTTCTGCGAAATAAAGTACAATAGCAGTTAGCCGAATATTCGACACAAGCATTTCTTCGAAACGACGCCAAAGATACATTTCCCTAGAGTTCATCATGCCTCGCATTACGGTGGAGCTTCTGCGCAAGAGGGCAGAGCACAATGAAGGCATTATCTCCAGCCTCGAGGAGATTTCGCTGCACCAAGAGGAGCTGGAGAAGGTCGAGGTGATCGGTACTTTGTGTCGCAAGCTGCGGATTCTGTACCTGCAAAACAACATCATCGAAAAGATAGAGGACTTGACGCACATGAAGGAGCTGCGGTACCTCAACTTGGCGCTCAACAACGTCAGCAAGATCGAGGGCTTGCACAGCTGCGAGTTCCTCAATAAGCTGGACCTCACTGTCAACTTCGTGGACTTTGACACTCTGGAAGACAGCGTCGACCATCTCAAGTCTCTACACCACCTCCGAGAGCTCTACATGCTCGGCAATCCCTGCCAGTCCGACTGGGAAACGGGCTTCAGGCAGTACGTCATCGCCTCGCTGCCTCAGCTGGAGATCTTGGATGGCAAAGAAATCCAGCGCAGCGACCGGATCAAGGCACTCCAGGTGTTTCGAGAGAGGCAGCAGTACGTTCGGAGAGAAGCCAAGAAGGTTTTAGCCAAGAAGGAGCTCGATCGAGAGAGCCCTGCAACAGATGAAGCGGTGATTGAAGTGGTGGGCGGACAAGCGACTGACATTTCAGAGGCTCAGGCAGCAGAGAAGGTGGGGAAGAAGTCTGTGATGGCGTCGACGGAGAAGGTGCCATATACGCCGCACACTCGTCGCGAGATGTACCTGGAGATGGCGGAGCAGAAGGAGGAAGAAGAGGCTCGGCGACGCGAAAACCAACCGAAAGAACGGAACACCGAGGTTGAGCACGAGGAGACACTGCGGAAGGCTCGAATGAAAGAAGAGCGGGCGGACGGGTCCATTCGGCAGTGCAATGAAGGCAAGTGGGAGTTCCGTCTGACTGACGAAATTCTCGACATTGTTTTGGAAGTAGATCTGCCTCGATTCCTTGACACGTCGCTCGTGGATGTGGATGTTCATCCTTCGTACGTCTCCATCGTGGCCAAGAACAAGGTTCTGCGTCTCAAGTTCCCTGAACTGGTTCATTCGGACGCTGGGAAAGCTGAGAGATCGAAGATCACAGGCACTCTTCGCTTGACGCTGCCAAAAGCCCACGTTACCCCGACGCAACAGCTACGTGCGCAACTTTATCGCGAAGAGCAAGAGAAGGACAAAACTGCAAAGAAGAAGCCGTGTACGAAGACAAAGACCACTACACGGCCCTCGAAGATCTCGGACGAGGTAAGACGGATCTATTTGCTTACGACTTATCTACAGCATTCATGTTATTTTTCTACGAATGCCTCCAGCTGCTTCAAGCTGTAAACCATCTTTTGCCAGGCCAACGACATGGCGGCGCTGTCAATATCCGCGGCCTGGTCAAGAAAGACGATGGCGACGACAATAATGCTTCTCATGGGCGGTTGCAGATGACACCGCTAGTTACCAAAACATCTGCGAATCACGCGATAGCAGCAGGCCCAGAAGTTGAGTTGGAGGCGGACGAAGACGCTCCCCCGCTTATTTTCTAAATGAAAACCTGCACGTTTCCTTGACTGAAAAAACATGGCCACGAATGCCTCAGTATGGATGCTGCTTTATTTTTGCATGCCGTCTCAAGCGAGTTAAACGGACTTCAAATAGTTCAACGGCTTGGAAAAGTCCAACCAACAACTGCCAGTTGAGAATTTGCCGGAGACACCACTGCGTAGTCAACATCAAAGCCATGAACAGATCGGACCACTGTAACTCACGTGGGAAGTCGAAGCCACCCCTATCACCGCAGTCGCTGGCCTCGCAGAACTATGCGTGTCTGGGCGGAATCACACCGCTGTTGGTGCACCAACTCACAGACACAGAGTCGGTAGGGTGGGTGACCGAAATGACCTTCATCAGAGCCGACACGCCGAGTCAGTTGCGTCAACGGTTTATCCAGATCCAAGTCGTCGATCAGAGGTTCAAGGAGCCATCCTGGATGCATCCCAACATTGGCGGCGAGGCTCAGTATGTTCAAGGGCGAGCTGACGAGATCGCAGCTATTCACGAAGAGCTCGACGCACACGAGAAAGAAAACAAACTGGGAGAGTGGACAGCCACATCTATCGGTGGCAATGACATTATGTCCAGTGTGTTATTCTCCACGGGGCAAACCATCGCAAAAGCCGGGAAATTGGCACCCGTGACCCAGTTGCTCGTCGCTATTGTGATTTACTGTCTTCGCTGGGTGTTCGAAGAGGTCATGAGTGCTGTGCCACTGAATGGAGGCTGCTACACTGCGATATTGAACTCGGGGCCGAAGAAAGTGGCGGCCATCGCTGCAGTTTTCAGCATTTTGTCGTATCTGGCAACGGGAGTGGTGAATGGAGTATCGGCCATGAACTACGTGAACGAGTCTCTGTTTGAGCTGCCCGTGATGATCTGCTCCATTGGACTGTTGGCCATGTTCGCGCTTCTGTGTCTAATGGGCATCGCGGAGAGTGCTTTCGTGGCACTGATCCTCTTTTTGTTCCACATGTTCACGCTCACCCTGCTAGCAATTTTTAGCATTGTGTACATCGTGCAGCACCCCTCTGTCTTCATGGACAACATGAACACATCGCTCCCTGATGTGACGATGTTTGGGAATGCTGTACAAGGTGGTACTGTCTGCTCGGCCCTGTTTCTAGGCTACGGAACCGCAATGTTGAGTGTGACGGGGTTCGAGAGCTCTTCGCAGTACGTGGAGGAACAAGCCGCCGGTATGTTCCCGAAAACCCTGCGCAACATGTGGGTCTTGTCCAGCACTTTCAACGTCATGTACTCATTGCTGGCGCTGGCAGTTGTGCCGCTTGACACGATCATCTCGAACCAGTCGACGCTGCTGTCGTACATGGGAAGGTTGAGTGGCGGTCGGTGGCTGGAGATTCTCGTAGCAATCGACGCGTTTGGCGTGTTGGCTGGCGCGGTTTTGACGGCCTATGTTGGAATTGTTGGTTTATTCCAGCGGTTGGCCATTGACCGTGTACTTCCTGGCTTCTTGCTCAAACAGAACTCGTGTCGTGGAACGAACCACTTTATTATTTTAGCCTTCTTCATCGTGTCTGCGAGCCTCGTGTTGATCTTGGATGCTGAAGTGACGGTGTTGTCTGGTGTCTTCGCGCTCGCTTTCTTGTGCGTGCTGCTGTCGTTCACGAGTGCCTGTTTGTTACTCAAGATTTATCGCGAGGAAATCCCGCGCAAAAGAACAACATCGTGGACCAACGCTTGCTTCTGCCTGGGTATGATCACGTTGGGAATTCTTGCGAATGCGTTCTCCGATATCAAGGCGCTGTCGTATTTCTTCATCTACTTCGCCGTCTTCTTCCTGGTCGTGTTCCTGATGCTGACCCGCGTGAGTCTGCTCAAGGGATTACTCTACATTTCGCGCAAGCTGTTGCTGCACTTCCGAGGTCACAGTGAGTCAGTATCCATGCAGCAGCTCTCGGTTCAGGGCCAGGCTTTTGTCGGCAGTGTGAAGATTGCCAAGACGATCGAGACGATCAAGAACACGCCTGTGGTCTTCTTCTGCAAGGTGGCCAACTTGCCCAAGATCAACGAGGCGGTGCGGTACGTGATGCAGAACGAGCACACGTACTGCCTGCGACTCGTTCACGTGTGCGAGCCGGATGCGCCTGTGCCGCGTGAGTTTGAAGACGTGGTGAACTTGTTTGACCACATTTACCCGTCGATCAAGATCGATTTCATCGCCGTGACGGGAGCGTTTGACCCGGCGATGGTGCAGTGGCTGTCGAGATCGATGGCTGTCCCTACGAACATGATGTTCATGCGTCAACCCGCTAACGAGAACATCCACCGCGTGTCGGCGCTTGGCGTTCGTGTCATCACTGAATAATGAGTGCATGCTGGACCAGAATTGGCGAATCCTACGAAAAACACAACAAGAGAAAAATTTGCAGTAGGTGATTCTATCCCGTGGCTGGCAGACACTGAATTATTTTACTGAGACCACCAGCAAGTCTTGATTTATGCTATTGCGCTCCTTCCTCGACATCTTCGCGTCGGCGGAACATATTAAGCGAAATTGGATATAGAAAACCTTCACAGCGAAAGTCGAAACTAACTTGATGAGCTTCGGAATATGCTTCCATAAGCACAGTCATCGCGGCATAGATTGCGTGCATGGTACACAAGCAATCTTCACGAGCGGCTGCCGAAACTGCACCCACGACTGGGAACAACGAAGACCTGCATGCACGTTTGCAGAACGGATGCAGGCTCGCCAAATAGCGGCAAAAAATATTCGCGTCAAGTCGGCAAACTGACCACGCAGACGGTGGCGGAGAGTAGAGGTCTCTCTCCTGTTTACAACTGCTCATCATCGATCTGAAGTGCGTCCACTTGACACTCGGGCGATCACCACAGGCTGTGGTCCACAGCAATCCATCGCCCACCAACGCCGTGAGCAGAGGCGACAGTCCCATCCTCTCCCGCCGCAGAATCTCTTTCGTGCCCACGACGTTTTGCAACGAGGACAAGAATAATCTACCAAATGTGCACTCTCAAGCATTGTTTTGAAGACCATATCTTGGGCTCGTTCCTTCCTGCATGTATTATGTATTATATCAAACAGCAGCGTTTCGGATATCTTACCCGAACCTTCCAGTTCACTTGCCAAGTTGGCAGCCCCTGATTCCTGTTGCCGCGTTTATTGCCGAATAACGATGGCTTCAAACGCGCAATGGCCAGCCAAGACTGTGCCGCCTACCCACCAAAACGTAGTCTGGACAAAGTAAACAAGCGACGCGTCTCTCCCTTCAGTTTTCAGCTGGACGACATACGATCCTCAGTTGGCAATTTGCTCTGAGGTGTTCAAGTGCCTCATTCCGTAGTGAAAGTCATGCCCACGTCCAGCAGAGAGCTCCGTCTGGACTTGCTGTCTCCGCAGTCGCCAGCGGGAGACTACGCGCCCCTGAGCGGCATCTCGTCGCTGGCCGTGCACCCGCCCCCAGACTTGGACTGGGTGAGCGAGATGAACTTCCTGCGCGCCGAGACGCCGAGCCAACTGCGCCAGCGGTTCATCCAGATCCAAGTCACGGACCGGCGGTTCAAGGAGCCGTCCTGGATGCACCCCAACATCGGGGGCGAGGCGCAGTTCGTGCAGGGTAGCACAGACGAGATCCACGCCATTCGAGAGGAGCTCGAGACCAACGACAAGAAGGACAAGCTGGGAGAGTGGACGGCCACGTCCATCAGCGGCAACGCCATCCTGTCCAGCGTCTTGTTCTCAGCGGGCCAAACCATCGCCAAGGCGGGAAAGTTGGCGCCCGTCACGCAGCTGTTCGTGGTGACGGTGGTCTACTGCCTTCGCTGGGTGCTGGAGGAGGTCATGAGCGCTGTCCCGTTGAACGGAGGCTTCTACACGGCCATGCTCAACTCGGCGCCCAAGAAAGTTGCGGCCATTTGTGCCGTGTTTAGTATGCTCTCGTACTTGTCGACGGCGGTGGTGAACGGCGTCTCGGCCATGAACTACGTGAACGAGTCCCTGGTGGAGATCCCCGTGACGGTCTGCTCCATCGCGTTGCTCGTGGTCTTTGCGCTGCTGTGTCTCATGGGCATCGCTGAGAGCGCGTTCGTGGCGCTCGTCATCTTTGTCTTCCACACCTTCACGCTCACCCTGTTGGCCATCTTTAGTCTCGTTTACGTGGCGCAGCACCCCTCCATCTTCGCCGACAACATGGACACGTCGCTCCCGGACGTGACGATCCTCGGCGGCGCTGCAGACGCCAGCAACGTCGCGTCGGCTCTGTTCCTGGGTTACGGCACGGCGATGCTGGGGGTGACGGGGTTCGAGAGCTCTTCGCAGTACGTGGAGGAACAAGCCGCCGGTATGTTCCCGAAAACCCTGCGCAACATGTGGGTCTTGTCCAGCACTTTCAACGTCATGTACTCATTTCTGGCGCTGGCAGTTGTGCCGCTTGACACGATCATCTCGAACCAGTCGACGCTGCTGTCGTACATGGGAAGGTTGAGTGGCGGTCGGTGGCTGGAGATTCTCGTAGCAATCGACGCGTTTGGCGTGTTGGCTGGCGCGGTTTTGACGGCGTACGTTGGCATTAATGGGCTCTTCCAGCGCCTGGCAATCGATAGAGTGCTACCCAGCTTCCTACTCAAGGTGAATTCGTGCCGCGGCACGAACCACTTTATCATCTTGGTGTTCTGCGTCGTGGCTTCGAGTCTCGTATTCATCTTGGATGCCGAAGTGACGGTGTTGTCTGGTGTCTTCGCGCTCGCGTTCCTCTGCGTGCTGCTGTCGTTCACGATTGCTTGTCTGCTACTGAAGATCGGCCGTGAAGAAATCCCGCGCAAAAGAACAACGTCGTGGTTCAACACTTGCTTCTGCCTGGGTATGATCACGTTGGGAATTCTTGCGAATGCGTTCTCCGATATCAAGGCGCTGTCGTATTTCTTCATCTACTTCGCCGTCTTCTTCCTGGTCGTGTTCCTGATGCTGACCCGCGTGAGTCTGCTCAAGGGATTACTCTACATTTCGCGCAAGCTGTTGCTGCACTTCCGAGGTCACAGTGAGTCAGTATCCATGCAGCAGCTCTCGGTTCAGGGCCAGGCTTTTGTCGGCAGTGTGAAGATTGCCAAGACGATCGAGACGATCAAGAACACGCCTGTGGTCTTCTTCTGCAAGGTGGCCAACTTGCCCAAGATCAACGAGGCGGTGCGGTACGTGATGCAGAACGAGCACACGTACTGCCTGCGACTCGTTCACGTGTGCGAGCCGAAGGCGCCTGTGCCGCGTGAGTTTGAGCACGTGGTGAACTTGTTTGACCACATTTACCCGTCGATCAAGATCGATTTCATCGCCGTGACGGGAGCGTTTGACCCGGCGATGGTGCAGTGGCTGTCGAAATCGATGGCTGTTCCTACGAACATGATGTTCATGCGTCAACCCGCTAACGAGAACATCCACCGCGTGTCGGCGCTTGGCGTGCGTGTCATTACGGATTAGACGTTCACGAGTCTACTTCGGCTAGCGAGTGGACTTGCTAAGTTAAAGAGAGAGCTCGAGTTTGCTGTTTCGTGTCAAGGATGATCGCACCGCTTTCCGGTATCCGGATACTGTACCTACATGTTCACGTACATGTACACGGATGGTTTGGAAATTGACTTTCGGTTCGCAGTGGTAGACTGCCGCAATGATTGCCAGTTTGCGACAGGTACTGGTACAAAAGCTCACGTGTGATAGGCAGGCACTCTGCAATCATGGGATGTGACTCCGATTAGCATGTCCGACTGCCAGTCGGCGACTGGGGAGTTGGTCATTGTCCATTTCTCCAGTTCAGACTGAGAGCGCAGTCGCCGCCGCGTCACTCTGCAGCGGCATGTCGTCGCCTCTTTTCATCTTGGCAGTGTTCCTCGCAATAACTGCAGCAGCTGAGCACCGCAACACGCTGCACAACTTGCAGAATGAGACGATGACAGAATGGCCATCATTGCGCTTCCATTTCACCATCAAGCGCGACGCCATGCAAGTTCACGGCCACTCCGAGTTCTCTGTGCTGGCTAACCCTGTTGTGTCCACCAATGGCGATAACAGTGACAGCGTGCTGTACGACACCTTTGCTACGTTCGAGGAGGACTCGATGATGCACACCTACACACTCGTAGACGGTATCGCGTACGTCTCCGAGAGCTCTGTGGACGATATCAGCGTTGACCCTTTGGTGAAATGCGTGGAGTCAGGAGTTCTGATTCCAATCAACTCGATCGTGTTGGCACTCAACGAGGCTGTTCCTGTCTCGAGTATCTCATCGAAAAGTAGCGGAACCATCGAGTGTTCCAGTGGGAACACGTTCAAAGCCACAGTAAACGGTTTTGATCTCGGATTGTGTTTCTCGGATTCTTCCGGATTCACGATGTATGGCAACGATATGAATATCGCCGTGGAGTATTTGGAGAGTCGTGAAGACATTGCCGCGCCAACGATCAAGAGTGACGTGAAGAATGAGTGCGAAAAAGTGGCGTCGGCTAGCTCAGTGACATCGATCGGGAGGTCATTTCTGACTGGGGCATCGATTTCTCTCGAGGATACGAGAGAACTGCGAGCTGCGTTCGATTTCGATTTCTCGATTGGTGATGATGATACGTGCTCGTGCAAGTCTACGCCACGCCCATGCATCTTTATCCACGGGTTAGGAATCCTCCAAGAGGCGCCGGAAAACCTGGACACGTTCCCTACCAAGTATTGGGGCAACTCGACCGTGACTGCTCATGCTCCATGCTGCTCGTCAATTAAATTTGCGCTGCTGAATACGATGAATAACTCCTGGACGGACGATGCCCAGCAGCAGAAAGTGTGCGATCGAGTTCTTGCGGTTAGCGAAACCAGTCAAGGAACTGCAATTTCAGACACCATCATCATCACGCACTCCATGGGCAATCTCATACTGGCTGGTGCAATTGCTTCAGGCAAGTGCAGCCTTGACTCTAACGTGTCGTGGGTGGGCTTATCAGCGCCAATGCGGGGGAGTATGGCCTCCAACTACTTCCAGGATTCCTGCAAGAACGAGACGAACGCATATGTCGAAAAATTAGTGGCGAAGACCGGCTATTGCCCCGCAGACGACGGTATCATCTCTCTTGCGTACGAGGGAGACGAATACAGCTCTACCGAACTAGATGCAGCGTATGCGGCTGCGCAGCAGGTTTATCGGCGACACGTGACAGCCGTAATGTGCAGCGACGGGTTTTCCGGCCTGCGGTCAGATCGGCAATGGTGGTATTGGGTGCTAGGCATCGTCATCCCCCATAAATCCTTCGACAGCGATGGCATGGTGGAGCTCGATAGCTGCGCCGGTGGATTCTCCCATTTAATGTTTGGAGACACCTACAAGGATCGATTCTACGTGACAAAACTCAACCACGCAGACACAGCGTTCCGGAATGGCGACGCACTCTTCAATAAGGCAAAAATGCCTGTGAAGTGGTTCGAGTGTCTTCTGTAGTTGACAGCTAAAGGATAAAGCAACAAGAAGATAAAATTATTATGAAGCTCGCGGATTTTCGTTGGGTTTTGCTTTGGGAGGGGGGGGGGGGAGGAAAACATCTTCACATGTCAAGTCGTGATCTGGATATGCTCGACCGACGACTTCAAGTGGCACAAAGGTTGAACGTAGCGCGCCAACAAAGCTGAAGATAAGCGGTTGACCAGCAAAAAATTCGAGTTGAGCTCACTGTCAATTTCAACACGAGGCCTTCTCTCCCGGATGGGACGTCACCAATTCACTAATGCGTAGAAGTTCTGTAGAACTTAATCATGCTCACGAGGAGCGTAAGTCTCTAGTATTGGTGCTCTATGACACCTTCGTCCCGTTCACTGAAGGCACAACAGTGTACGATTACACGGTGGTGGACAACGCGTCCTGCATGGACGACAGTTCTGGGGATGTGCGGAGTCAGATGTCTTGGTTTTGATCGATGCTATCGTGTCGGCACTGAGCGAGGCTGTATCTGTGTCAAGTACCTCTACCAGCAGCGGAAGTATGATCAAGTGCTCCAGCGGTAATTCTTCCAACGCTACGGTGCTTCGGGTTGTGCTTCTCAGACTCGTCGGGTTTAACTCCCCCCCCCATTCACCGATGTCAGAGGGTACGACAAGTCTGAAATCCAGAGGCGACTGCTCAACGGATGTCACGTCACGCGACCTGCATGACGAGACTGAGCACCGTCCAAGTTTGCTTCAAGACAAGACGTAGCAGAAAAGTTTACTAGTGTCGTCGTGTGCCTATCTGGAGGTGGGGAGGGTTGCATGGTGATAACCGGCTCAGGCATTAGCCCTTTCGGACTCTGTAGGCTACGTACCTATAGGAAGAAGTAAATGGCGAAGCAGTGGCAACGTCTTATTCAGTTATACCAATCGGGCATTTACTGCTGACTGGTGGGTTGTTACCCGACGAGGGCACGAGAACGCTAAAACCCGCGCTTGATTTCTCGTTGAATGAGGCGTCTGCAAGTCAACACCGTGAACTTGCATCTTTATTAACGGCTAAGGAATCAGGACACGGGGACTCCAGAAAACCAACACTCTTTACTAAGTATTGGTTGATCACAGTGAATCATGCCTGGACGGAGGATGCCCAGCAGCAGAAAGTTTGCGTTGCAGCGAGCAAGACTCCATGCAGTCAAAAATCAATGATTTCTGACACCATCATTGTCACTCACTCCATGGGAGCTCTGGTGCTGGGTGGCGCAATCGCTTCAGGAAAGTGCCATCTTTGCTGTAAACATAACAAGAGAGGGCATGGACTCTGGATCAGAGCGGTCTCTTGTGTACGAAAATGAGGAATACAGTTCTGTAAACCTCATTTTCGTAAGCAAGAGACCGCGGACGCATGTGGCAGGGGTGATGTGCAGACCGGGCTCATTTCGGCAGTTCTGGCTGCTGGGTGTGGTTCGCAAGAATCCAGCCAAACGACGGCATGGTCGAGCTCCACAACTGCGCTGCCGGGATCCCGACATGCGTGTCAAACTCAACCACCTCGGCGTGGCCCTCCAGAGTGGTGACGCACTCCTGATGCGAAGATGCCAGTGCCATGGTTCGAGTGTTTTTTTTGTAGGTAAGCGTAGGTATCGATCATTTCCCAGCCTGATACATTTCACCCGAAAGCAGACTCGCTGAACGGCGGCATAATATCGATGCCGTGTCAAAGCCCATGATAAACCACCTGATGCCACCGAACCGAATACCAAGCCCCTGGAATTCCTATGTCCCAAGCATCCTCAATGTCAGTTGAGTGGCTGGTTGGGCACAACTCTTGACGGCGTCAATGATCAACCGCAGATCATCCGTCACCCTTACACTGTTCGAATTGCCTCCTAACTGTCGATTGCCTATTCATAAAAACACCATCACCATGTCGTCTCCTCTGCTGCCTTCGCTTGTAGTCATGTTTGCAGCCTTCCTCGCATTCGCAGCTGGCCAGAGCAACTTAGTGCAGGATGGCACGACAGCCGGATGGCCGTCCCTGCAGTTCCGCTTCACGATCAAGCGCAGCGCCATGGAAGTTCATGGTGAGTCCGACTTCTCCGTGCTGGCCAACCCTATCATGTCTTCGCTCAGTGATCCCAGTGACAACGCCAGTGTGCTCTACGACACCTTCACTGCGTTTGCGGAAGATGACATCCTCTACAACTACTCGCTCGTGGACGGCGTTGCATACGTTTCTCGTGGCTTTTTGAATGGCAGCAGTGTCAACAACCCCCCGGTGAAGTGCATGGGTGCGAATATTCTGCCCCCAGTGAACTCGATCGTGGCAGCGCTCAGCGACGCGAAGCCCATTTCGACTATTTTGACGAGCAATGGCAGTACGATCCCATGCTCGAGTGGCAATTCTTTCAAGACTTCGGTGAATGGCATCGATTTTGGACTGTGCTTTTCGGGCTCGGCAGGATTCACGATGTATGGTAGCGACATGGATATCACGGTGGAGTACGTCACGAAGCACATGCATATTCAGGCTCCGACCCTGAGCGAGGATGTGAAAAATACGTGTGAGAAAGTGTCATCACCCAGCTCCGTGACATCGATCGGAACGTCCTTGCTCACCGGAGAATCCATTCCCTCCAGCGCTACGAGGGAGCTGGAAGCTGCGTTTGAATTTTCTCTAGAGGAGTCGTGTTCATGCCAGTCGATGCCGCGCCCGTGCATCTTCATCCATGGTCTCGGAGTTATTACCGAGGAGAAGGAGAATCTCGACTCACACGCATACTGGGGCAATTTGACGGGCCACACGCCATGCTGCTCGTCGACGAAGTACGCGATGCTGAACACGGTGAACAACTCCTGGACCGACGACATCCAGCAGCAGAAAGTTTGCGATCACGTGCTGGAAGCGAGCGATACCAGCGAGGGAACCACTATTTCTGACACCATTATCATCACGCACTCTATGGGCGGCCTCATGTTGGCAGGAGCGATCGCGAATGAAAGGTGCAGCCTGGCTTCGAGCGCGACATGGGTCAGCACCGGAGCACCAATGACAGGAAGCATGGCATCGAACTACTTTCAGGAATCCTGCAAGGACGAGACCAATCGGTTCATGGAGAAATTTGTCGAAACGACTGGCTATTGCCCCGCAGACGATGGAATCAAGTCTCTGGCTTATCAACGCGAGAGCTACAGTACAGCAGCACTGGATAGGGCATACACGGCTGCACAGAAGGCATATCGACAAAATGTGGATGCCGTGATGTGCAGCGATGCGTATTCAGGAATTCTTTCGTCGTACCAGGTAGGCTTCTGGGTGCTGGGCAGTGTGGTCTCTCACAAATCGAAAAAAAATGACGGCATGGTGGAGTTCCACAGTTGCGGCGGCGGGTTTCCTGCATCCAAATTCGGCAATGATTACCACGATCGCTTCTATCGAGCGAAGCTCAACCACTATGATGTGGCGTTTAAGGCCGGTGATGCACTTCTCGATAAGACGAAGATGCCGGTGAAGTGGTTTGAGTGCCTGCTGTAGGGTTCATGTGTAAAGTTAATAGACTACCGTATACTCGTAGTAGTATAACTACATTTCCGACGTCCTAAACGTACTTTGTATGTCGTGGTTCGAAGCTACATGTATTTAACCGGGCCTCTGCTTCTTTTTGTTTAGTTTGTGAATAGTGTCAATGTCAAAGTTGATTCTTTGCGGCTTTCAGTCAAGGGAGGCGGTCATGTAGGCTCTTCGGGAGAATATGCTGATCCGAACTTTGCTTCAAAGCGGGAGGAGACTAAACCTTCGACAGTAATGTGGAGCGCGATCCACTGAAGCGCGGGCTCGAGGATTCCTGGGGGTTAGATCTGATGTGGCGATTGCTATGTGAGAACTCATATTGACAATTGCTACGTCATTCCTCGTTATTGGAAACAAGCAGCGCACAACTCACCATTCCAACTATTTATTTTGCCGTTCGGGACGCTCGAAACATTTGGAATCGTTCCGAATACAAGAAGTAGATATTGAAGTCGTTTCTCCTTTTTTCATTTTGAATCGAGAGCGCGCGAAAGCCAGGTTTAGTTCTTTTCCGACATTCATAGGCATGGTTATGTGCAGTAGTGGGTCGTTCAGAGTCTTGTCGAAGTGCCTACTACTTTGTTGGACGCTTGCCAAGGTGGTTCCGTACAAATCGGACGATAATGGCGGCATAGTGGAGTTCCAGAGTTGGGCTGCAGGCATTCCGCGGTCTGAGTTTGGCGATACCTGTTATGATGGCTTCTACACGCCGATACAACATTTGAGGATGGCGATTCACCCTTGAACGATACGAAGAAGCCCGTGAAGCAGTTTGAGTGCCTGCTGTGGGTAGAATAAACCTTCGATGGCGCCGCAAGTGCATGCTGAGCCTTATCGATCGTGATATTAAGAGAATATGAAATGTGAACTACCGATGAGAGCAAAACCACCGGACTCGTTCAGACTCGTTCAGACTCGAGAGACAAATGAAAGTACTGCTACACCTCAGAATCAAGTGATAGCAATTTCCAATACAGAAATACGAACATCTCTGTAAATTTGCTGTTGTTTGGTAAACGTACTGCCTTGGTGGCCTGCGGTCGTTTTAGAGCGAAACAAGCACACGAATTGATAAGGCAGAAACGCTTTCACAGTCGATGACCTCTTACTTTTTTTCTTACACGTGCATTGGTATCTCCAGCACTGTCCACCCGGGCGTACCGTGTTCCGTCAAGGTGTCCTCCGCCGCACAACCTCGAAATAATCCGGTGGCGTACATCGCGGTCTTGGCGGCGATGGTGTAATATCGTTCAGAAAGTCCTGAGCTATCTGCTTCAACTTGGCTAGTTAGAGCCTACCACTTGCACTGAGTTGCAATAGGTTCGGTGCCTTAGAGCGCGTGGGGTGTTCGTATAGAAGCTTGTATGTTTATGAAGGCATCAAATTATGGCTGAGTACCATGTTGATTGACTCGCAAATTGTTCACTTCTGACCTCGAGCCCAGGACGACATCAACTACTCTGCAAGCGTCACCACCTGCACATGCAACGTCGATTATTTTGTTTACAGCTTTTTTCTCACAATCACCAGCAAGAACAAGTCAACAAGAAATCGTGATCCCTTTGAGGCACTTGGAGCCACGCACTTTCAGACGCCAACTTCAGTGTCGAGTGTCTGTCGTACGAAGACTACTTTGATGATAAGCAACGGTGTTACGGTAGACGATTTTTTACTTTTTACTTTACGGAGGGTTCCATGTAGTTTGGCAAATATACAGAAGCTCTCGCTTCGTATGCAGGTCGGAATGCTGTTTCGTGCTTAGTTCTTCACTGCCATAATATGGTTTCGGGATGCTTGGGTGCGGAACTGCATTCCTTCGCAACGAATATCACCGGAAGTTGGCAAATTCATCCGGTGATCACGCTCAGGCGATGCTTATAGCGCAAACTTGGCCTTCTTGAGACTGCGGCCGTTGTCTGCAAAGGAAATCGTGCGCTTCCGAATAACTGGAGCTTGTGTGCAATTCTCCATTGGGGAGTAGAGCGGGATGCTCTTCTCCACATCACATGGGTCTGACGGACTCGATGGGCTCTGCTCACCCTTGCCTTGGCCCTTCACGATGACCACGCAGTCATCGATCCAAGCCGTGGTCTGCTCCACAAAGGCTGCGTCAATAGAAGGCGAGCCGTCCACGATCGGGAACAGAACCTCAGCATCCATCTCGACCGGCTTGAAGTCATCGTCCTGCGGCTCGGACGTCATGGGCTCTGGCAGAACAGGCCCACGCACGCAGATCTCGCTGGGCTCGTTCGCTTCCGTCTTGTCGGAGTGGAAGATGGCGACCAACTCGACCAGTGCACGAGGGAGCGCACCGGTGTCAACAAATGGGGCCGTGTAGGCTGACAGCACGTGTCTTGCGGCATCTAGTAGGGTTAAAAGAAGCAACTATCTCATGAGTTCAAAGGCTCAAGAGTCAACATACACACAAAAATGCATCCAGTGCAGCACCTTTCAAGACGTCCACTGGCGTCTCCAGCACTGTCCACCAGGGCGCACCGAGTTCCGTCACGGTGTCCTCTGCCACACAGCCTTGAAACAGACCGGCAGCGTACACCGCAGCTTTGGCCGCCAGCGGAGCGTCCACTGCCAGACACGTCCACGTGATGGCGCTGTCGTTCAGGAAGCTCCAGGCCGTCTGCTTCAACGTGAATTGCAAACTGTCCCCCATGTGTGGCAGCGATACAACTTTGTCCACCTCGGCCGCGATGTAACAGAAAGAGTGGTCCACTTCCAGCTCGAAGGCGAGTGCAAGCAGCACATCCCCCTCCAACTGAAGAAGCTTGCCGGCTACTTCCGATGACACAACCTCTGACGTGGTCAGCGCTTTCGCCAGTCGGCAAGCGTCCACGCCCTGCGTCTCGTGGTCCTCGGCCTTGGCGGCTAGCAGCAGGCACGCAGCCGCCACGTAGCGCTCGTCACTCGTGTCCAGCGACCGCCGCATGAAGAAGCGGTGCAGGAACACGCAGGCGGCGCGTTGTGTGGCCAGCGACACGTGCAGCGCGGCTGCCAAGCGGGCGATGAGGCGGCAGGCTTCGCTGCGCCGCTCTAGCTCCGAGGCGAGCGAGACTCCGTCGCGGCGAGACGGAGAGCGCTGCAGCTCGGAGGCGGAGAAGAGCCAGTCGGAAGCCATGGGGCCGAGCCGTGAGGGGCCTGGGGGCGAGGAGGTGGAGCGAGGCAGGAGACGACGGGGCTTGGCTGGTGGTTGGTGTCGGGCTTCTTGGCTGGAAATGGCTGAGGCGGTGACGACCGACCATTGGTCAGAGCTTAGAGGAATTTAAACCAATCAATGGCACGGTTTTCAGCCAATCAATGACGAGTAGACTTGAAGAAAATAAGTGGCACTGGCTTTTTGACGAGGCCAACATTGAATTTTGAAGTTGAAGTTTCCTGATACTACGGCAAACACAGCTCATCGCAGTGCGGAAACTATCCACAAAAGAGTTCATTATTACACCTTTACAGGAGCAGACTCTGTCAGCTAGTCCTCGCTCTCACTGACAGTTCCTGCTTCAGTGCCGCGAGCCGAGCCGCCTTGGCTTGAATACGCCCGAGGATCTTCACCTTCTGCGCCGCCATCCTTTCCACCTCGGCCAGCACAGTGGCCTCCATCTCTGCGATTTGGTCCTCGAGTGAAAGTTCAATGGAAGGTTTCTTCATCCGCAGACTGCGAGCCATCCTCATCGTAGAAAAAAGGTGGCGCTGATCACCAACGTCAGTTCCTCGCTGCAAGTTCCCTGATCGCCACGCAGCTTGCAGAAGCTTTGCTGCATTTTGACGCGTTTCCTTCTCCCACCACCCGAGCTCGATGAGATACCTGACCTGCTTCTCGCTTGGCGAGAGGTCGAGGAAATTGAAGAAAAGCGACTGGATTAGCGCCACGATGAGCACGCCGCAGAACATACCGCCCATGACTGAGAACGCGCGACCAAGATACGTCACGGGAAAGTAGTCGCCCAATCCGGTCCCAGACTGCACACACACAAACATCAGTTCTTGAAGAAAGCTCATCCAACTAATATTCGACTGCACGGTCTTACCAGCGTCACGACAGTGAACCACACCGATTTCCAGTAGTTGTCAAATGCAGCTTGAATTGGTCGCTCCAAGACACGCACAATTGCAGCAGTGAGCAGCGTGTTCAGCACCGTCAGAGGCAGCAGCACATTCAACGGGTGAAGTTTGAAGATGGCCTTGAAATGGAAAAACGGCTTCATGGCGTCTACACCGTTCAGCGATCCCACGAGCGAGATCCACGGTGAGTGTAAAGCAGATGAACTGCGCACGAACCGCGCCAACAAGTACAGCCTCGCAGCCATGAACACACCTGCATCACAATATCCACTTCTCAGCAACCAAAGCTTCGAAACTACAGCTAAAATCACCATTCGCGCACCTAACACTTCCACAGGGTATTGGTACACCAAATAGCAGGAATTGCCATGCCTCACACCAGTAGTTCCTCGCCCCAATGGCTCGCAGATCGAATTATCCTCAGCACTCGGAGCTCCGTGTAGTTGCACGATCTCAAACTGCCCGACAACCCCTGGCGGGATGTGGAAGCTGCAGACAAACAGCTCCAGCAGCAGCAGCAACGGTCTCCATAGTGAAAACCTGGCGCTTTTGGACGGGACGGCACTCTGCAACTGGTTCACGCGTCCGTCACAGCGATACCTGAGCACCAGCAGCGTGGCCAGCAAGACAGTGGACGCCGACACGAAACTCTTGAGTACCAGCACCAGCAGCTCCGATTTTGCAGAAATGTTGTCATTCCGTTGCACAATTTCGTTCTCCATGAGCATCAAAGCAATGCCCAGCAGCCCCACAACACAGGAAAAGAGCTCATAGCGTCGACGCCGTCGGAATTGCTGGAAATATCAGGAGTTTAGACGGCAAACACACAAATTAGACGCATTTCGTAGTGCTCGCGGGTTGTATGAGGGCCGTCACCTGCTGGAGATCGAGGAGGAACTGGACGGGAGGGGGCTGGGCGCTGGGACTCGCCGTCTTGGCGAGAGCCTGCGCCTCCAGACGCATCAACGCGAAATCTCAGATAAAGCAATATCAAAGACCATTTTTGACCAATGGAATAGAAGTTGAAGTGAAGTTACCTTTTTGTTGAAAATGTGCATTTTAGTATATCTAAGCAGTGATGACACGCACTCCAGCCGTCGACACACGCTCGGCCGACAGAATATCTGGCTGCGTGATGAACATCATGTTGCGCGGCACGTTCATCGTACGGGACAGCCACTCGATCATCGCAGGACCGAACTCGCCGTGCACCGACACGAAGTCCACGCGGATCTTCGGGTACATGCTGTCGAACAGCGTCGCCATCTCGCGGAACGAAGCCAGCACGGGCGCGTCCGCCTCCTCGTCCGCGAACACGTGCACGATGCGCAGCGTGTGGGTCTGCTCGTTACGGCGCACGTAGATGATGGCCTTGTTGATAATGGTGAGGTCCGGGACCTTGCAGAAGAAGACGATGGGTGCGTCGCGAATGCTGACGATGGTGCGGGCGATCGTCCGTCCGCCACGAGCGCCCGTGTGCTCCACCTCAGGAGTGCCATCCTCCGCCATTCCGGCAAATGCCTCTTTTCCCGTGCGCGAAGGACACACGCTCTGCAAAAACACCAACACCACACGAAGGATCGTGACACGCTCAAACATGATGAACATCGCAAACATCACCACGATGAAGTAGATGGAGAAGTACATGAGCACCGACGGATCACCAAGCAAGTTGGAGAAAATGCCCACCACCACGAGAAGGAACCCGACGATTACAATGGCCCACGACGCGTGGATGTCGCGCGGGATTTCGGAGCGCTTACCCTTGAGTAGCATGCAGGCACACGAAAACATGGCCATGAGTCCAAGGAACGCGTACGTGTAGACGCCGTTCACTGTCGTAGCGTCGGCATTCAGGATCAACACAAGGCTCGACGATAGCAAGAAGTAGAGGCCGATGATGTAGTGGTTGGTGCCACGCAACTTGTTCTTCTTGGACAGGAATGCCGGCAGCACACGATCGCTCGCTAGGCGCTGGACAAGACCACAAATACCGACGTACGACGTCAGCACGGCACCACAGAGCACGACGAACGCATCGATGCAGACCCACGTCTCGAACCAACTCCCAACGGCCACCAGTCCGACCTTCGCCAGCAGGGCTTCTTCGTGCGCGTAGATGCCGTCGTCGCCGCCAAGTGGGAGCACCGCCAGGATGCCTCCGCCCAAACCGAGGTTGAAGAAGGTCACGAGTGCCCACATGTTGCGAAGCGTCTTGCGGAAGACACCAGGGGCCTGCTCCTCCACGTAGTTGGACGACGACTCGAAGCCCGTGATACCCAGCATGGACGCGCCAAAGCCGAAGAAAATGGCCGTGAACACATTGCCATCAAGCATGGAGCCCGCGAAGTCCACCTCCGGCAGTTCAGTGTGCATGTTGTCACTGAAAACGTGCGGGTGTTGAACACCGTAGACGATGCATGACACAAAGAGAATACTGAGCACGACGATGTGGTGCAAGAAAATGACAACAGCCACACGCGAGCTTTCAGCGGTGCCCATAGCCGAGAGGAGGGCAAACGCGCCGAGGAGAATGATCGTGCAGCCGACAATGGGGATCTCTACTTGGTTGTTGAGGTAGCGCACACCCGACGTGGCCGACACGACGCCCGTGGCCACGTACGACAAGATACTCAAACAGGCAGCCACTGCAGCTGTGCGCTTGGATGTGGTGTTGAGCAAAGCATTGTAGGTACCGCCATTCAACGGGATGGCGGTGACGACCTCTTCGTAGATGAAGCGGAACGAAAACAGCACGGCCGACACCAGCACCAGCGGAATGAGCATCAACTTGCCAGATTTTGCGGCGACCGACGATGCCGAATACAGCACACTCGACAGAATGTCGTTGCCGCATATGGCCGTCGCTGGGAGTTCGCCCAACAACGTACGAGGCTCATCGAGCTCAACTTGGATGTTGGCCAGTTCAGATGGAGGAACCTGCACGTGCTCCGATGTACCGAAGCCTGGGAACTGCCACGTCGGACCCCTGGGGCCGCTGTCCACAACCTCGAGCTCAATCTTGCGACGACGTAAGTTGATGGCACGCGAACTTGTCACGGAACTCACCAGCTTTGGTGAGGACGCCTCTCGATAAAACGCTGTGGGCGACGAAGCCAACAGGGACCCAGTGGCGTTGGTCGTTTCCTCCATGGTTGCTGAGAGCTAGGCGGAAAGAGAAGTGAATTGGTGCTGAAGCGTTTAAGCACCACGGGTTCCAACGCCTTGAATCTTACCACCCAATCCAAGGCAGAGAGAAGCACATGCCCGATTGGGGCGTTAAATTTACTGGAGCCCCTCGACAGCCGTTTAGTTTTTTTCGATCCACTCGTGGTCTAGCCGGCATGAGACCAGAAGGTTTCGAATCCGTTTGGCTTGGCCTCCGATATTTTTAAGCTATGATACCGGTAGACGGTGGCTCGCTGGCAGGATAACATGGATAATGTTAGGTTATCCAGCGTCATGTGCACATGTAAATTGGAATTCACGCTTGGTGACGTCGCGAGTATCATAGGTAATAGTGGGGGCAGAGGTAGACATTTTCCTGGTGGTTTGCCATACGACTGCTGTTTCACGAAATTGTTTGCATGGCCGTCAATAGGCTCATGCTTGTCAATTTGTCTCTCGCTACAATCGAATTGAAATGCGTATCAAAGGAACACCTACGCTGTAATGACTCGCACGCCTGCCGTCGACACACGTTCGGCCGACAAGAAGTCTGGCTGCGTGATGAACATCATGTTGCGCGGCACGTTCATTTTTCTGGAAAGCCACTCGATCATCGCTGGGCCAAACTCGCCGTGCACCGACACGAAGTCCACGCGAATTTTCGGGTACATGCTGTCGAACAGCGCTGCCATCTCACGGAATGCGTTAAACACTGGGCCATCCTCTTCCTCGTCCGCGAACACGTGCACGATACGCAGATTCTGCGTTTGTTCATTTCTCCGGACGTAAATGATGGCTTTGTTCAGGATCGTCAGGTCTGGCGTCTTGCAGAAAAACACAATCGGCGCGCTGCGAATGCTCACAATGGTTCGAGCAATGGTGTGGCCACCGCGTGCACCAGTGTGTTCCACTTGGGCCGATTGGTGCGTAGCAAGACCAATTGCAGCAGCCTTGCCGTACCGCGAGGGCGCGAGGTTTTTCAGAATGACTAGGACACTCCGAAGAATCATCACACGCTCGAACATGACGAAAATGACGAGAGCCACTACGATGAAGTACAGCGCGAAGTACATCAGCACCGACGGATCACCGAGTAAATTCGCGAAAATGGCAATAACAACCAAAAGGAAACCCAGCACCACGACGGCCCATGGCGCATGGATGTCCGTCGGAATCTCCGATCGCTTGCCCTTCAGCAGCATGCACGCGCACGAAAAGAGCGCCATAAGGCCCAGGAATGCGTATGTATAAACGCCGTTGACTGTGGTGGCGTCCGCATTCAGGATAAGCACAAGACTCGATGACAGCAGGAAGTAGATCCCAATGATGTAGTGGTTAGTGCCCCGCGCCTTGTTAGTTTTCGCCAGGAAAGACGGCAGCACACGATCGGTAGACAACCGCCGCACGAGACCGCAAATGCCAACGTACGAGGTCAGCACGGCACCACACAGTACCACAAACGCGTCGATGCAAATCCACGACTCGAACCAACTTCCCAACGCCTCTCGACCAACCTTCGCTAGAAGGGCATCCGCGTTGTTGTAAATGCCTTTTTTGCCGCCGAGTGGTAGCACTGCAAGGATGCTTGCTCCCAGGCCCACGTTGAAAACTGTCACTAGCGCCCACATGTTGCGGAGTGTCTTGCGGAAGACACCCGGTTGCTGCTCCTCCACGTAGTTCGACGACGACTCGAACCCTGTGATACCGAGCATAGACGCACCAAAGCCGAAGAAAATGGCCGTGAAGACGTTGCCATTCAGCGTTGACCCTGCAAAATCCACCGCTGGGTACTCGGTGTGCATGTTGTCGTGGAACACGTGCGGGTACTGAATGCCATACACGACACTCGCCACGAAGAGGATCGATAACACCACAATGTGGTGTAGGAAGATGACCACCGCCACCCGCGAACTGTCGGAGATCCCCATCACGGCCAGCAGCGCGAAAGCTCCGAGCAGAACGATCGTCGACCCAACAATGGGGATGTTCACTTGGTTGTTCAGATAGCGCACACTGTTGGTGGCCGAGACGACGCCCGTGGCCAAGTACGACAAGATGCCCAAGCACGCCGCAAAGGCAGCAGTGCGCTTGGACGTGGTGTTGAGCAGGGCGTTGTAGGTGCCGCCGTTCATGGGGATGGCTGTGACGACCTCCTCGTAGATGAAGCGGAAGAAAAAGAGCACACACGAGACCAGGAGCAGTGGAATGGGCATGAGTTTGCCCGACTTGGCCGCCACCGACGACGCTGTGTACAGTACACTGGACAGTATGTCGTTACCGGAGATGGCGGTGGCTGGCAGCTGTCCGAGCAGCTTCCGGGGTTCCTGAAGCTCCTTCTGAATTTCCACGAGCTCGTCATGCGGGACTTGTACGTGCTGAGACGAGCCCGAGCCTGGGAATTGCCACGTCGGGCCTCTGGGCGCGCCCTCCACGATCTCGATCTCGATCTTGCGGCGTCGGAGGTTCACGGGTCGAGAGCTGGTGCCTTCGCTTGACAGGCGAGGCGAGAAGGCCTCCCGGTAGCTGGTGCTCGGGATCTGGAGGCCATTGGCGAATTCTTCGTCGACCGCCATGGCTACTGAGACTGGAAGACGGACGGGACTTGACTTGGACGCTGCCGATTCCGAACTGACCGCCGAAGGAACTTGGCGTTCTCGAAGCTGCTCGTCCCAGCTTTTGGATACTTTTCAAAAGTTTTGAGTTCCACCACCTGATTACAGATGGCTTCGCCCGCCTCACCGGGTACATGCGGAGCTTTGCGCACTGCTGTTTGTTTACCACCAGAGGTGATTCACCTCCCTTGTAGGCACTGATCAACGGCGGAAGGGACCGGATCCATGCATCGGTAGTATCCTCTGCAGTACATTAGTTGTAAGTGCCTCTATCACAACCACGAAGGTAAGCTTCGCATAAGAAAATCTTGACTGTATTCACAAGCTAACTCATAGTCGCTACATCGATCATGCAGTGATTACGCGCACGCCGGCCGTCGACACACGCTCGGCCGAGATGAGGTCGGGTTGCGTGATGAACATCATGTTGCGCGGCACGTTCATCGTACGGGACAGCCACTCGATCATCGCAGGACCGAACTCGCCGTGCACCGACACGAAGTCCACGCGGATCTTCGGGTACATGCTGTCGAACAGCGTCGCCATCTCGCGGAACGAAGCCAGCACGGGCGCGTCCGCCTCCTCGTCCGCGAACACGTGCACGATGCGCAGCGTGTGGGTCTGCTCGTTACGGCGCACGTAGATGATGGCCTTGTTGATAATGGTGAGGTCCGGGACCTTGCAGAAGAAGACGATGGGTGCGTCGCGAATGCTGACGATGGTGCGGGCGATCGTCCGTCCGCCACGAGCGCCCGTGTGCTCCATTTCAGACGAGCTGTTCGGTGTGAGGCCGACTGCAGCAGCCTTGCCGTAGCGGGAGGGCGCCATCTTCTTCAGCAGAATCAATGAGAAGCGCAGGATCGTGACGCGCTCGAACATGACGAACATCGCAGACATCACCACGATGAAGTAGATTGCGAAGTACATGAGAACCGACGGGTCACCAAGCAAGTTGGCGAAAATGGCAACCACGACGAGGATGAAGCCGATCACAACAGCAGCCCACGGGGCGTGGATGTCGCGCGGGATCTCCGACCGCTTGCCCTTGAGCAGCATGCATGCGCACGAGAACATTGCCATGAGTCCGAGGAACGCGTACGTGTAGACACCGTTGACTGTAGTGGCATCAGCGTTCAGGATGAGCACGAGGCTTGACGACAGCAGGAAGTAGAGACCGATGATGTAGTGGTTGGTGCCGCGCAGCTCGTTGGTCTTCGCAAGGAATGCTGGCAGGACTCGGTCCGTGGAAAGACGGCGCACGAGACCGCAGATGCCGACATACGAGGTCAGAACAGCACCGCAGAGCACGACGAAGGCGTCAACACAGATCCACGACTCGAACCAGCTTCCAATGGACTCGCGTCCAACGTTGGCCAACAAAGCTTCCGAGCTGTCGTAGATGCCACCTTCGCCCTCCAGCGGCAGCACCGCGAGAATGCCAACGCCAAGACCCACGTTGAAGAAGGTCACGAGTGCCCACATGTTGCGAAGCGTCTTGCGGAAGACACCAGGGGCCTGCTCCTCCACGTAGTTGGACGACGACTCGAAGCCCGTGATACCCAGCATGGACGCGCCAAAGCCGAAGAAAATGGCCGTGAAGACGTTACCGTCCAACATGGAACCGGCAAAGTCCACCTCGGGGAAGCCGACGTGCATGTTGTCCTGGAAGACGTCTGGGTGTTGGATGCCGTACACGACACACGACACGAAGAGGATCACGAGGACGACGATGTGGTGCAGGAAGATGAAGACGGCCACGCGCGAGCTCTCGGCGATGCCCACGAAGGCCAGAACCGCAAAGGCTCCGAGCAGGACAATGGTCGAGCCGACGATGGGGATGCTGATCTGAATGTTGAGGTAGCGCACCCCCGACGTGGCCGACACAACGCCCGTGGCCACGTACGACAAGATACTCAGACAGGCGGCCACTGCAGCCGTGCGCTTGGACGTGGTGTTGAGCAGTGCGTTGTAGGTGCCGCCGTTCATGGGGATGGCAGTCACCACTTCCTCGTAGATGAAGCGGAAGAAGAAGAGCACACACGACACGAGCAGCAGCGGGACCGGCATGAGTTTGCCGGCCTTAGCAGCCACGGACGACGCCGAGTAGAGGACGCTGGACAGGATGTCGTTGCCGCAAATAGCGGTGGCCGGCAGGTGGCCTAGCAGCTTCCGAGGCTGCTCGAGCTCCGTCTGGATCTCGTCCAGCTCCCCCTGCGGCACCTGCACATGCTGGGACGAGCCCGAGCCGGGGAACTGCCACGTGGGGCCCTTGGGGGCGCCCTCCACGATCTCGATCTCGATCTTGCGACGCCGCAGGTTCACGGCCCGGGAGCTCGTGCCGGAGCTGGGCACCCGCGGCGAGGCCAGCTCCATGTAGGCCGTGGCCGGCACCTGGAGGCTGCCCGGGATGCTTCCGCCTTCTCCTGCGCTCGAGACCATTGGACTTGGACTGGGGACTTGACGGACGCACTTGACTCGGACGCGGCGAAAAGCGGAATGGCAACCGCTGAAGCGGGTGCGCTTCGCTTACTGGAGCGCGCTTAAACTTGTCCGAGCCACTTCAATACTGTAGCAGGGGACAGGCTGTCGGGTGTAAATGTATACTTGGGCCGAGTCACGGGATCATTTTGCAGGCTTTGAGGCGGGCGGTTTAACAGTTTGAACGAGACTGCGGCTCGTGCCATCCGTCCTGCTCGCCACCTGGACGGCACTCGCCTTCTCTGCCCCAGCAATTCCTCAGGGCTTTGACAGACCAACTCATTGGCACCGCACAATGCAGACGCTCGAGAAGACTGCGGCAGTTGCTTCCGTCCGGATGCGGGCATGCTCGGCTTCCGGATGGGGTGTGGACGTCGCCCCGCCCGCCGCAGCAAGGTGCGAGAATGTTTGCCAGGCGAGTCACTCCTCCCGCCAGACGCTAGGAAACCAGCGGACGACATGGGTTCGCCCAATCTCACTTGACACCCGGCGCCGAAAAAGGGCAGCGCGATGCCTCGTCACATGTTAAAATCCAGTGCCGACTCGCGAGCCAAAGTGATTGCAGCGTCCAGCAATCGATGCGGACCGAGCAATTGCCGACCAGGACTCGCAGTGCCACTCGCCTTCCACGCGGCCGCACTATCCAGGTCGCGTTCCAGTGTCACCAGCTCTGTGGGGCTTTCAAAAGTGGATCCCGGATAGGCTTCGACAACTGGGCTACGTGTACCGGTAGATGCACTCCGACAGCCGTAGTGTGTGGGTGCTTGGTCGCCGCGTTACCCCGGCGTTTGTTATCGGCCAGCACAGCCCGTGCACGAAATATTGCCGGCAGATTTGGTTCCGGCGGGGATGGTACATGGTACACGTAGAAATTCGACTAAGATTGGCTCTCTGCCGCATCTGCCTTTTCAGTGAATGCATTCTGAAGACTCTTCCCTTCGCTCCACTGCTCTCTGTCAAGTTTTCCCGCATGAATTTTAGAGTGGACGGAGTGACAACCGCTTGACAACTGTTGGAACGTTTCCTTCGGCTTTGCCTGCCGGTCTTCGGGTCGTTCTCAGAGGAGCGACCGACCCCCTTTCGCCCACGGGAGGGCCGACGCGCTCCTTTCCATCCGAGTCGCTGGTATCCGAAACGAGCTGCCCCAGCAGGATGTCACCTAGCCTGGAGAGGGGGTGGCGCGGCGGATTCGGCGATAGTACCGAGCCCCACCACTGCTCCCGTAGTGGGCGCTGATAGTAAAGCAGAGCACCCACGCCCTTGTAGTCTAGTGAGCAATCGGAAAACGCAGTTCTCAGTTCTGTTCTATTCCTCATTTCACCGAGTCAATCCCAAGTCAAGTCAAGCCAAGCCTACGTGAAAGCCATGGACAGCTACCTCGAAGTCGCCTCCCCGGTTCCGATCCTGGCCAGCGGGCTCAACGTGCGCCGTCGCAAGATCGAGGTTGAAGTGGAGGAAGGCGCGGCGCGGGGCCCAACCTGGCAGTTCCCACGCTCCGGCACCTCACAGCACGTGCACGTGCCCGATGCCGAACTGGCGGACATCCAACACCAGTTGGACCAACCGCGCAAGCTGCTGACGGAGTGGCCAGCCACGTCCATCAGCGGCAACGACATCTTGGGGAGCGTGCTGTACGCCGCTTCGTCGGTGGTCGCCAAGGCGGGCAAGCTCATGCCGGTCTCGCTCCTCATGGTTGCTACCGTGCTCTACTTTTTCCGCTTCATCTACGAGGAAGTGGTGACTGCCATCCCCATGAACGGCGGCACCTACAACGCTCTACTCAACACCACGTCCAAGCGCGCGGCTGCCGTTGCTGCGTGCTTGAGTATCTTGTCGTACGTGGCCACGGGCGTCGTGTCGGCCACGTCAGGAGTACACTACCTCGACACCCAAATCGACATTCCCATCGTGCTTTGCACCATTGCACTGTTGTTCGCGTTTGCGCTGCTGGCACTTGTCGGCATTGCGGAAAACTCCCGTGTGGCGCTCGCCATTTTCCTTCACCACATCGTTGTGTTGAGCGTGCTTGTGGTGTCATGCGCTGTGTATGCCATCAAAAACCCGCACATTATCCGTGACAACATGAACACGGAATTCCCTGAGGTGGACTTTGCCGGGACCATGTTGACTGGCAATGCGTTCACTGCAGTCTTCTTTGGCTTCGGATCTGCCATGCTCGGTGTCACGGGCTTTGAGTCGTCATCGAACTACGTGGAGGAACAAGGCCCCGGTGTCTTCCGAAAGACCCTACGCAATATGTGGGCTTTGTCTTCCGTCTTCAACGTCTCACTCGGAGTCGGTATCCTCGCCGTGCTTCCGCTTGGAGGTGATGACGGTATCTACGCAAGCGCCGACGCCCTACTGTCCAAGGCAGCGGAAGTGTCCATGGGAAGCTGGTTTGGCACCTGGGTCAGCGTGGACGCCTTCATTGTGCTTTCCGGCTCCGTGCTGACGTCGTACGTGGGTATCTGTGGTCTGGTGCGCCGCCTCTCGACGGATCGCGTCCTGCCGAGCTTTCTGGCCAAGACGAACAAGCTGCGAGGCACGAACCACTACATCATCGGAACGTACTTCCTGCTGGCTTCCAGCCTTGTGCTGGTGCTCAACGCCGACACAACCATCATGAACGGTGTCTACACGTACTCGTTCCTGAGTCTGATGGCACTTTTTGCGAGTGCTGCGATGCTGCTGAAGGCCAAGCGGTCCGAGATCCCACGCGACGTGTCTGCGCCGTGGCCTGTACTCGTGCTCGGCTTCGTGATGGTGGTGGTTGCGATCTTTGCCAACTTGCTGGGCGATCCGTCGGTGCTGATGTACTTTGCGCTGTATTTCATCGCGGTGGCCTTCGTCATGTTCGTCATGTTCGAGCGCGTCACGATTCTTCGCTGCATCCTCGCTCTCATGAAGAAGACGGCACCTTCGCAGTACGCGAAGCAGACGGCTACCAATTACTTCCGCACTCGTGACACGCCCGAGGTGGAGCACACGGGTGCTCGAGGTGGCCGAACCATCGCTCGAGCCATCGTGAGTATCCGCAGCGCTCCCATCGTCTTCTTCTGCAAGCGGCCGGACCTCACGATCATCAACAAGGTGATCACGTACGTGCGCCGCAACGAGCAGACCCACACGCTTCGCATCGTGCACGTGTTCTCGGACGAAGAGACGGACGCACCGGTGCTCAAGGCGTTCCGGAACTTGGCGGTGCTGTTCGACAGCATGTACCCGAAGATCCGCATCGACTTCGTGTCGGTACAGGGCGAGTTCAAACCCGCGACCATCGAGTGGCTGTCCCGTACGATGGACGTGCCGTGCAACATGATGTTCATCACGCAGCCCGACATGGTCTCGGCCGAGCGCGTCTCGTCCGTCGGTGTCCGCGTGATCACAGCATAGCTTTTGCTTGGAGGAGTTGCAAACCTCATGGAATAAGGAGGAAGTCGAATATGAGTTCATTGAAGTGCAAACGTTTGTTGTTTGTGTGCTCTTGTCGTCGTTGTGACTGGGTCAACCAACATCGAAGTGGGTTTCACTCTGGATTTTCAGGTCAAAAAATGTGGGTGAGTTGAGTTGAACGGTACTCGTCTCATTTTTACTTTTGCGTGCTGCCACGTCCAACGTTCGCTGTCGAAGACCAGCATGGCCGCAGCAAGCGTGAGGCGTCGAACGATTGAGATAGAAGTGGTGGAGAGTCCGTTAGACAGCCCAGGGTGGCCGATTCCCAGCCTTGGCTCCTCTCACGTGCGAATACCTGAGGCAGACATCGCGTGCATCCAGATAGACCACCCCCACGCATTGCTACCCGAGTGGCCTGCCACTGCCATCATTGGCAACGATTTCCTGGGCAGTGTACTGTACTCCACGTCCAACGTCGCCACCCGAGCTGGAAAACTCACTCCTGTCCCGCTCCTCATGGTGTCCATTGTCGTACAACTATTCAAGCTCATGTACATCGAGGTGATCACCGTTATCCCCATGAACGGCGGCACCTACAACGCTCTACTCAACACAACCTCGAAGCGCGTGGCGGCTGTGGCTGCCTGTTTGGGCATTGTGTCGTACGTGGCTACCGGCGTCGTATCCGCTGTATCGGCCGTTCAATACCTGGCCACCCAAGTGAACATCTCAGTTGTACCCTGGACGATATCCATTTTCTTCGTGTTCGGACTTCTCGCATTTATGGGTATCACCTCAAGCTCTCGCGTTGCACTCGCAATCTTCCTTCACCACATCATGCTGCTAAGTGTGCTGGCGACGTCGTTCATGGTGTATGGCATTCAACACCCCAACGTTTTTCGCGATAACATGAAAACGGAGTTCCCTGACGTTAACTTGGCAGGATCAACACTGAGTGGCAACGCATTCACAGCACTGTTCTTTGGCTACAGCGCCGCAATGCTCGGTATCACGGGCTTTGAGTCGTCATCGAACTACGTGGAGGAACAAGGCCCCGGTGTATTTCGGAAAACTCTACGCAACGCTGCGCTCCCGACCACCGTCTTCAACGTCTCACTCGGAGTCGGTATCCTCGCCGTGCTTCCGCTTGGAGGTGATGACGGTATCTACGCAAGCGCCGACGCCCTACTGTCCAAGGCAGCGGAAGTGTCCATGGGAAGCTGGTTTGGCACCTGGGTCAGCGTGGACGCCTTCATTGTGCTTTCCGGCTCCGTGCTGACGTCGTACGTGGGTATCTGTGGTCTGGTGCGCCGCCTCTCGACGGATCGCGTCCTGCCGAGCTTTCTGGCCAAGACGAACAAGCTGCGAGGCACGAACCACTACATCATCGGAACGTACTTCCTGCTGGCTTCCAGCCTTGTGCTGGTGCTCAACGCCGACACAACCATCATGAACGGTGTCTACACGTACTCGTTCCTGAGTCTGATGGCACTTTTTGCGAGTGCTGCGATGCTGCTGAAGGCCAAGCGGTCCGAGATCCCACGCGATGTGTCTGCGCCGTGGCCTGTACTCGTGCTCGGCTTCGTGATGGTGGTGGTTGCGATCTTTGCCAACTTGCTGGGCGATCCGTCGGTGCTGATGTACTTTGCGCTGTATTTCATCGCGGTGGCCTTCGTCATGTTCGTCATGTTCGAGCGCGTCACGATTCTTCGCTGCATCCTCGCTCTCATGAAGAAGACGGCGCCTTCGCAGTACGCGAAGCAGACGGCTACCAGTTACTTCCGCACTCGTGACACGCCCGAGGTGGAGCACACGGGTGCTCGAGGTGGCCGAACCATCGCTCGAGCCATCGTGAGTATCCGCAGCGCTCCCATCGTCTTCTTCTGCAAGCGGCCGGACCTCACGATCATCAACAAGGTGATCACGTACGTGCGCCGGAACGAGCAGACCCACACGCTTCGCATCGTGCACGTGTTCTCGGACGAAGAGACGGACGCGCCGGTGCTCAAGGCGTTCCGGAACTTGGCGGCGCTGTTCGACAGCATGTACCCGAAGATCCGCATCGACTTCGTGTCGGTGCAGGGCGAGTTCAAACCCGCGACCATCGAGTGGCTGTCCAAGAAGATGGACGTGCCGTGCAACATGATGTTCATCACGCAGCCCGACATGGTCTCGGCCGAGCGCGTCTCGTCCGTCGGTGTCCGCGTGATCACAGCCTGAGCTTCTGTGCAACAACCACCGCACATTCGTCGCTTCAACTTGCGTTTCCTGTAAATGTAGCTCGAAGTAAGTAGTAATGCCTTTATAATAGCTCATAAACGCACAATACGTGTGTAATTTGCACATTCGAGCAGCTCATTAGCCGTTATTCCGGAGGTTGAGGACGCTGCTGCCATGGGTGTCACGAGGCGGGCGCTGGGGTCCGAGGTCAAGTCGTTGCAGTATTTCCTGAACCGCACAGCCGTGCTGAACCAGTACCGTGAGTTCCTGCGCACGACGAAGCCGCTGGCCGCCGACGTGCGGCTGGACGTGCGGCGCCAGATCCGCTCGGGCTTCGACGCCTGCCGCTTCGAGGAGGACGAGCGCCGCGTGAGTCTCTTGCTGCGGCTGGCGGGCGATCAGCTTAAGATGGTGAGCGACCTGGTGGATACGGCGGTGGCGCAGCAACGCAGCGCGGATGGTGCGCGCGACTGGAAGAAGGGCGATTGGGCCGCGTCCGAGCAGAAGGCGGCGGCTGTGAACACGCAGGACACGTGGATGGACCCGCCGTCGGACGGTGAGGATGGCAAGGAGGACGTCAAAGGACGCGTGGGCGCTGGCTGGCCCTGGAAGAGCGGCAAGCGCACAGACAAACTCAACCTGGAAGGCATCAAGCGGCGCTGACCTACAGCTGCGAACTTTTGCTACTGGGAGCTGCTGGATACATCTAGACGACTACACACATAGATAGAGAAGACGTGACAGAGTCTGCACTGCTAGAGACGCAGGAAGCAGCACCTTCATCGCTGCCGCATAGACATTAAATGCTACAGGCCTTGATATGCCAATCGTAATCGAGTACGACAGGGATACTCGATATCTCGGGTATTTTCGCCCCCAGAAATCAACTTTGACAGTCAGCAAGAAGCAGAGAAATACTTCAAGTGTCATCCTCATGCCGTCGTCCCCAGTGCACGCCAACGGGCAGGCGGCCATCCTGAAGGTTGCAACCTGCCGCCAATACAGCAGAACTGAACGCTTAGCTCCCAGCTGACCTGTGTCTCGATTGCCTCCTTTTGTGGCTGCAGCACACGAACATCACGCTCAACTCGACGTTCACGACGGCGCTCGTGATGCCCTCGCTCAACGAGAACCTGCTGCAGAGGGTGCGCCCACTAGCGTAACTTAACCCCCTAGCGCAGTTCTAACTGATGGTTTGACTCCAGGACGTGTTCGACTACGACTTCAGCCGCGAGCGCATCTTCTTGGAGATCGCAGACGCTGAGATCGCTGCCATGCGCAAGGCCGAGGAAGAGGAAAAGGTGGCAGCAAGCGAGAAGGACGACTCGGACGACGAGCTGGCGCGACAGGTAACGTGTAACTTTACGTGCAGTGGCTAAATAACCAACCTGACGACAAACTCTTTTTTTCTTCGTGCAGAGTGCAAAGCTGTCGCTGTCGAGCAGCATGAGCAGCACAGGCCACCAGGACGCCACTCCAACCAAACCTCGCAGCACTAGTGAAGAAGACGTAGCAGCCGCCATCTCGGCGTCTCTCCGTGAATACTAAGCGTCAATACAGAGCTCGCAACCAATTCGAGACTGATGAAAACCCACTGCTGGCAATTGGTACGTATCATTTGATTATCTTTGCTGCCATTACCGCACGGGGTTGTCTGGGTGCACCATGTTGTATGCCAGCCAGTACAGTCGCCCGTAGTCCACGAAGATCTCCTCTCCTAACCGGATGTCTCTCATGGCGACGACAAGGGCCTTGTCCTCCTGCGGCCGCTTGTCGAAGTGAACGTTGAAGCCCCCGCGGTGGCCTCTGCAGTCGTTGATGTACCGTGCCAGAACCTCCGGACAATTGAGCGCGTCGATGTATTTGCCATCGCCCAACTTCATGAGGAACGACTTGTCCGGCAGCTTCCAGGCTTCGCGATTGGGTAGCACCACCCCCGTGTACTCGCAGACAATGGACCCTTGAGGATGTTTCCTCGTGGCAAAAAGACCCTTGCCAGCACCCGGGATTGTAGAGTCGCGGACCTCCACGCCGTCGTGAAGAGGTAGAGCGTATCCATAACGTAGAACGCCACCTTCGTCCATTATTGTCGGCTGTGCCACGCATCGTTACATGACGAGAGAACTGTATACATTCGTATAGGTACGGATTAGATATGACGTTCCTATTGGTCAGAAGTCATTTTTTGCTGGTAGAGCAATTTGCGATCACCCAGCCGCCATGACGTCCACGCGCAAGTTCTGCTGCGACGACCTGTTCCGCTTCAACAACGTGAATCTGGACGTGCTCACGGAGACGGTGCGTGTCTTGACTACATCTCCATGCTCTTTTCATCTCTCTACGACGTGTGTTGACGGAGCTATGACTGTTTATGTGGAGCAGTACAACATGTCGTTCTACCAGCAGTATATGACCAAGTGGCCGGACTACTTTCTGGTGCAAGAGGACCCGAACGACACCATCATGGGCTACAGTGCGTTACGCTCTCCAATCCGCTGCGATTGCACCCATTGCGGCCTCATTTGATCAGTAGCAAGCTCTAAATTGCTGTGTTCTACCTTTGCCCTACCTTGTTCTACCTGCTTCAGTCATGGGCAAGGCGGAGGGCCAAGGCACCAACTGGCACGGACACGTGACGGCGGTGACGGTGGCTCCGGAGTTCCGCCGCCTCGGTCTGGCCAAGAAGCTCATGGACTACCTGGAGAACGTGTCGGTAGAACTCTATGACGGCTACTTCGTGGACCTGTTCGTGCGCGTCTCCAACTCGCTGGCCATCAGCATGTACGAGAAGTTCGGCTACTCGGTTTATAGACGTGTGCTTGGATATTACTCAAGCGCCGAGGACGGGGAGGACGCATTTGGTACGGCATTGTGGTGGTGGAGGCTGACTGAAGACCGGGTACTGACGTCTGTTGATTGATGCAGATATGAGGAAGGCGCTTCCTCGAGACGTGCATAAGAAGTCGATCATACCATTGCCGCATCCGATCACACCAGATCAACTGTAGCGCGAGAGATTTCCATTCGGAGTGAAGGGGTTTTTCGCTCAGGAGGTCACGCAGCCAGGTGCGCAGGTATCGGAATTTGCTCTGCTATAGCGTATAAATGAGATACCAGCGTTCGTGCTTTTCCTGTGTTGGTGCATCACCTTATCAGGTCTTGAAGAGAGTCACGAAACACCGACGTGAGTACGCAAATAGGGCAATAGATTAATTTTGTTTTGCTGCTTCTCTTTATCCCCCAGGTTCAAGCACTGTTGTCCTGAAGGTTTTGCATCGCCACTTGCAGTTTGCCGACAGCAAACACCATAACCACACGTGCGACGTATATGACACAGATATGTTCATTCCTGCTCTGGAGCTTCGATGACGAACGCAGTGGGTGCGTGGACGATGGGGTCGTTACCCTTGCGCTGGGGTCGCTTAGGTGGTAGACCACGAGGACGTGGGATGCGCGGTGCAGATCCTAGCGGGAGCAGCTTTCGTCGACTTTTGTCTGTGCCGACGATGCGCGTGCTTTCTCTCTCTTGAACACCTTCGGCTGGCATCGACGAGGATCGGTTGTTGATTGTGAACACCACCTTGGCTGGGCTGTTGATCGGAGCTGCGACCATTGGAGCTTCGACCGTCACGGCCGCTGTCCTTGTGGCCACCTCAAGACGCGGAGGACTTGAACTCTTCCGAACCCTACGGTCGGCAGTGGTCTTCGTCTCGATCTGCTTGACTGGGGCATCAGGCCGTTCGTTCATCGGGACACTAGCTCGCCTCATCTCGGGCCTGTCTTTCGATACGTCCCACAACAAGTCGTTAACGTTGAAAATAATCTGACGGATGGCGTCGTAGAGGTATCGGCCTTTTGCATTCAGCATCGCGTCCTGGAACCACTCGGACTGCACTCGTAGCACGACTCGCTTCAGCCGCAGCTCCTCTTTGCTCAGGTCACCCTGGCTGGTCTCTTGAGCAGCGACTTTCATGGTGCTAGCGTGAGCCAGAATCTCCCTGAGCACCACGCCGCCAACGCGCTTCTCCGCTGCCAACCGCTCGTTGACTCGTACCACGAAGTCCATTGGCACGACACCTTCACTGCTAGACTCTTTTCTCTGGCGACTAGGCGAGTACTCATCGTAAGTGTGAAGTTTTGTATTCTGAAGGGCACTCAAGTCGCCCCGCTTGTCCTTGGCCATCAACTCACTCTCTCCGTACTTTGAAATGGCAGCGGACACCATCAGGAGGTCTAGTAATTCCTGCTGCGAGTCGTTAATATGGACGATGCAGCGCAGCACCTTGGGGCTCACAATGTAGTTGACCCACGCGTTCAAGTGCTCCCGAGAGAAGGCGCTCCTGCACTGAATTTCGCTCGCCATGTCGGGCTCATACGTCTTGAAGAAGTGGAGGAATCGGGCGTAGCGCTCGTCGCTGATGCGGCGGATCACCTTGGCTCGCTGGACGCTGTAGGACTCGACGTCGTGCAGCGCGAAGGCGGATCTATCTCCCGGTCGGTGGCTGAAGCTGGTGGCGTCACTGATCGACCTCTTGGTCCTCATGGACCCGTCGATCGTCGACCGAAGTTTGTCGCCGTCGTCGGAGCGCGGCACGAGCGAGGACCGAAATCCAGTGGGCATCACCGCTCTCCACACCACCGGCGCATGGTCCGAGGCCGAAGCAAGCGACGAGTTCCCGCCGAGCGTGTGCCGACGGTGCATCGGCGGCCGCAAGCCCGTGAAAGCATCGTCGTCGTCGCCGATGACCTTCACAGTCTCCGACATGATGGCGAATGAGGCCGTTGTCTTTCTGAGCGGCGAGGCACGCCCTGGTGAACTGTACCAACTGTTGAGCGTCGTATCGCGACGCCTATCCGCATGCCAAGTTGGCAACTGACCATGCGCTTCCAGCTGGCCAGCATCGCACAGGATTACCCCGCCACACGTTTTCAGAGACTCCACAACTGTCGGTCGGTCACGGGTGTTTCGGTGCCACAACCGGCGAGCAAATGGCCGACAGCGAAGCCAAGGATAAGGCGTTTGACAACTAATGCCGTCGAAACGCTGTGGAGCCACCCGAGCCATATCGTTGAAAGTGGCTGTCGCCGTCGTCTCTTGGCTGCGGGCAAAACGGCGATTCACTGCATCGAGGAGACGTTCGGTGCGCGGAATCCCACACGACGGACATAGATGAACGTTTGACAGGAGTTTCTTTTGTGCCACCAGCGTTGACAAGAGAGCCATCGCGGCTGTCATGGCCGCCGCTGACTCTGATCTTGTCGGCCGTTCTTGACAGCCATCTTGTCCCAACCAGCAGTCGTTGGCGAATTTGTCAGGCCATGAAAATGCTTTGCAGGCAACCATTAGGCCGCATCGAATTCATATTTTCACGAAGACTTCACATACGACACTAACGTTACCTGTACATGGTACATCAAACTACGTGCTTACTGACCGGCGTTGCCACGTCGAGGATGACCGGGCCCCATCGAGACTCGAGTCGAGTGGAGGTGACACTTATTCGGTTGCCTTTGCCCAAAAGGTTGGTGACAATGGAAGTCGTGAAGAAGCACTGGAAGTCCGTCTTACGGACATGGCGAGCTCGCTGCACGCTCCATGCGGTCAGGTTACCCACCGCAGACGGCTCGATGGTCTTGCTTGTGTTTATCTTCGTGGTCTGCGTCGCCTATGCATGGTGTTGGTTCGAGCTGGGCTTGGGTTACATTTCACTTCCGTTGCGGGAAGTTGACTTCACGTGCCAAATCAATCGTGGTATCGCCATGTAAAACTCAGTAGTATTCTCAAGGCCATCCATCTACATAGATGCTTCCCTCACGCGGTCGACGCTTTTGAGACGCTAATACATGTACACCTTTTATCTTCCCTGTGCTTCTTGGCACTAGGAGTACCCCTCCCTTTGTGCAGAAATTCCAGACGCACGCATTCTCAGTGAAGAGTACAGTGCCTTCATCCGAGTCCCTTGATGAGATATAGATGGATTCAACTCGGCAGCGGCGAGCGTGGACATCGTATCGGGGAATATTGCTGCGAAACTGAAAGCTACAGTCCACATGTAGTTGGCATGTGTCCTCGCAATTAAAAACAACCTCCGGGGGCAACTCCAGCTCGTATCGAAAACGCTCTCGTGGATCACGTCCACGTGCAGGATACTACAATACTCTGTTGAGCGAAATGGACATTGTTGAAAAGTTCTGAGTGGACTAGAACTCGTGACCATCATGCGTTCTTGTTAGAGCGAAACCGCATATCTGGTGTCGAATTGCCTCTCGAGAACTGTTACTGCTGTTTGACTTCGACGTATTTTCCTTGTATCGGCGATCCGAGTTGCCATCTTTCTTGAGGCGCACGTTGACCGTGTTTATTGGTAATTTCTCAGCAGCAGCTTGAGATGACGTCTTTGCTGGACGCTCAGACGCATTCTTCTGTGCAGCGTTATTTATCACTGAAAGCGGCGCTGGAGGGGGAACTGCACCAATTAACGACTCGTCTCTTGTTGGCTGACTTTTGTTTTCACGATAGCGACGATCAGGGCTATCGTGGCATGCAATTCTTTTCCTGCGTCCGAATCCTTTTTGGCCTTGTCTTGAGCGGCATATCTTTCTCGAGCAAGAATATTTACCTACCGCAGCCGAGGTTTGTTCTTAGTGTCGTCCCAAAGAGATGATGCGCTTGCTTGAGTCGAGATCTGACAGCGTCGTAAAGATACTCACCTCTAACTTCGATCGTGGCGTCTTGGAACTGGTCAGACTATACCTGTTTTACTATTCACTTGAGCCGAGCACGTTCCTTAAGTATCTGGTTCGTCTCCGTCACCACAAGACGCAGGTTATTGTTGCGGTTGAGAATTTCGGCAAGATCTTCGCGTCCAGCAATCAATTCACGCTTCTTGCTGAAAGTGCTGCTATTTGAACGGGACATTGCTTCATCGTACGTTGTGAAATAGTTGTGGATCTTTTGTACTGCTCTAAATTCTCGCCGTAAAGCTGTCGAGCTCGCCGAATGCTTTGCACAGCAACGTCCCCAGTTCGAAGGCATCGGCACGATTCTGTGTTGAAAACATATTCCGTGGTGGCATCATGTTCGACTTCGTAGCTTTAGGTGATCCAACATTGGCGGAGGCCTTTACCGGAGCGTTCGGCTTCGACCTTGTGTCCATGCCAATCCTTCACGTTAACTTGTGGTTGACGACAAATGCGCTGTCGACGGAGGTGATTCAGTTGTTAGCGGTCAATTTGTAAAACAACAATCAATAGTTCATCTCCTAAGGCTCAGCAAAGGTAAAAATCTCAACCTGCAAATGTGAAACTCAGATCATGCATGAGTCTGTCGCTTCCTCATACGCATCACAACCACCTGGTACGTGGTGAATGCTCAACTTAATATTGCTGTTGTTGATAGGCATTTCCGAAACGCCGGCGGTTTCTTGTGGTATTATGACACCAAGGCAACGTGAGATCAAGACACCCGCAAAGACAATCATCGCATTCCCAGCGTGGCCTCCTATTTCGGGATGAATGCTCAAATGTGGTTTCTGTCGATGAACTTACGGACCATTTTAGTGCACACTTCCTTCACCTTGGTTTGTTCAGACTGATCTATGGTGAACCCAAGCGTTTGCCACTACGGCATCTTGGCGCGTGTGTACGTCGAGGAAGACCAATGGGCTGAAGAAGAAGAGCTCACCAAAGGATGCTTCAAGCCGAACAAAAAGTCACCATACAAGGCCGACAAGGACCTGCTGCTTGCATTGGGCGAGTCCCACCTTTTTGTACTCCGTCGAAGACAACAGCGGACTCGATCGTGCGTTTGCATGTCACCCCAAGAGCTCACGTTAGAATGCAGCACACAGCAGCGACTAGCCAGCGAGTTCCAGTGTCCACACGTGCTTTCGTATGATGGCTTTGAACAGTGGGCAGCGATCGGGTATTCGTCCATTATGCAGGTGCAGCTCACGTTCAGAACTGTGACGCCGCCCGGTCAATCTGGCAAAAAGAGCGGTCTTGCAGCGCGAACGAAAGACTTGGTAGTGGTGGTAAAGGATGGAAGCAGGTTGAGGGTCGATTTTGAGCACAATTTGGCCCGAGGTGCGTTCCTGGACGCACTGATGACCGCATCAGCACCACACGTGACGCTTGACTTGGACTACGCAGATTTGGCAAAGCCGAGTCCGCTTTCGGATACCACTAACCATCCTGTCGAGGCTGCTGCAGAAAATACCGAAGAGCAGGAGGGGGCAGCGCGGATGGTGTTTGAATTCCAGAGAGCAGCATCTCGATTAGCAGTTATCCTGGCTTTGGAGATAGACGGCGAGGACCTTGACGTGGCACTATACGGGGAGACTGAGCACGAATCTACGCCCACGGAGAGCCTTTCCAGCGTCTTCACCAGCTCGGATCAACCATTTTTGAGTTTTAGCTTCCGAAGGGAGGTTCTACGCAAAGCGGTGGAGGCCAAAGTACAGCTCGCCTTGCAACTTTCAAGTGATATCGAACTGGACAACCCTCACTGCCATTTTCTGCTCGGCACGGCGATGGAGCTGTCCCGTGTTCTGGACGAGCCGGACTTGTACGCGCTGACGTGGCTAGTCAGCGGATTTATCAATCTGCAGCGGGCTTTGATGGCAACACCGGCAGGCTCGACAAAGCTGGCCCAATCGCAATTGGAGCACGCCATTAAGATATCGCGCGAGCATTCTCTACGACTACAGCTAGCTCTTGCGTTGGCTTGCTGCGGCGACTTACATCGCCTAGGTACACGAAACGCAGCTACTGCAAAGTCGCTGTTCGTGGAGGCAGCGAGACTCATGCCGACAAATGCTCTGGACGTCGTGGGGAAAATGCAGCTGCACAACAAGATCAACCAGTCGAGCGTGGCACTGTCACCCCGACAAGAAAGTGAAACACAAGACAAAAACGTAGTGGACCTGTGGAAGGCTCTGTCGACGGCTCTGTCGACTCCAACGACGAGTCGAGACCCGCTGTTGCGTGCTGTAGTCAAGAGCAGCACGGAGCGTTCTCGCTACTGCTTTGTCGCGGTTCATATGGCAACTGGGGGTACCAGCTTTGCAAGACCGCAGAGATTGCGCGTGTACTTCACCGAGCAGTCGACGTTCGAGTGGTTGCGACAGGAGATCGCTCAGCGGTGCAACGCTGTGCCAATGCACGAGCTCGAAGATGACGAAGCGGAGTCAACCATCGCTGAAGTTGTGGGATTCTACGACTCGGCAAAGAAGAACCAGTCCATGATCCCATGGAGCGCTCGTGTTGTTGACGTTGCCCGGGTGGATTGGCACATTCTGCAGGCGGTGGTGCACCAAACCGAGCGACCTGAGACACCGTCGTCAAATCCATCGCCCAGACACAGTGTACTCGCTAAAACGGCGCCAACTGTGGCGGTCCGATGCTCCAAGTGCCGCACACAGATGCAACTCAAGGACGTGGAGGCGCATTCCGAGACTTGCAACTAAAACATACCAGCCTGAGTATCGGTAAAGTTGAAGTGGACTTTCATTTGAATAAAGTATGTCTTGTTATGTAGCAGTTATGTACCGTTATGTAATCTAACATAACAAACAACCACTTCCCAAAATGGCGCCAATGACAACGGTACGTCCTGCGCGCCTAAATGCACCGCTACACACGTATTTCCTGCGCCTCCTACTGCGGCCCACTCGACGGATTTCCCCTCATCATGTAGCTGACTTCTTCTTCTTCATTCCTGTATCTGTGGCCTGGCCCACGTCTCTCCACAGACATTGCGCCGCTCTGTCGAGTACACACCGACGTACCAGCGCTTCGTGCTCAAGCAAAAGTCGTACGCGCAGCAATTCTCGCACATCTACGTGAGTCGGTTGCAGCAGCTTCGGGATGTAGTAGCCGTACAAGTGCAAGAACACACTGGCGGCCGCGTGCCCGTGTTGTCTAAGGTCATCGACCTCAAGGCCGACGGCCGCGAGTGCGTGCTCATCGGCACGCTGCTCAAGGTGCTGGAGGCCAAGCCGGACCTGTTCGACGCCCTCACGAGCGAGACGGGGGTCACACCCATCGAGAAGATCCAGCGGCCGCTGGCCACCAAGGACGACGAGCTGCTGCTGGAAGACGAGAGCGGCCGCGTGCAGCTCGTGGGGGACATGGACGTGGCCAGGTTCGTCACGGGCGTCGTCCTCGCCGTGCGCGGCCATGTGCCGCAAGACGGAGCAGGAGGACAATTCCATGTGGAGGAGGTGTATCTGCCGTCCTTCCCGCCCCAACATCCTCTGCCGAGTAGGCAGGAGAGTGAATACGTGGCTTTGGTGTCCGGGCTCAACATCGGCCGCAACAATGACAGCCAGCCACTGAAGAACCACGTGTTGGTAGACTACCTCGCTGGCCGACTCGGAGATGAGAAGGAACGGGAGTTTGTAGCCAAGATTGTACGGACAGTTGTTGTGGGCAATGTGATGGAGGCCGCGAGTGATGGAGATGTCCAGGTGCCGACGATCAAGCGTAAGACGGCCGAGGAGTTGGCCCTGGAAGGAGAACCTTTGAAGAATGCCGATGAATTGGTGTCGACGTTGGCTGCAGCCATGTGTGTGGATTTGATGCCGGGGGCGTCGGACCCGAGCAATTACACCTTGCCGCAGCAGAGCTTCCACCCGTGCTTGTTCCCGCGCAGCTCGCACTTTAAGTCCTTCCGATGTGTCACGAACCCGTACGAGGCGCAGGTCGGAGGCGTTCAGCTGTTCGGGGACGCCGGTCAGCCGCTACGCAGTCTGCTGCAATGCACACTCCCGAAGGGCAACGATGACGACGAAGGTGGAGATGCTAGCACGACGACTGAGCAAGACAAGGCCCACCTGGAGCAGGAGCGAGCACTGGACTATCTTCAGCGGTGTGTTGAGTGGCGTCATGCTGCCCCTACTGCTCCTGACATTTTGGCGTGCTTCCCTATGGCCAATGAGGACCCGTTCATCCTTGAAACCTGCCCACACGTGTACTTTTCGGGAAACCAGCCTCGATTCAGCACGCGTCTCGTCAAAGGTGCGAAAACTACCTATTTCACTCTGTGCGTATGATGCCTGTTCGCTAACTTTGTGATTTGCTGCCAATTTTGTGTACCAGGAGCCAAGGATCAGCAAGTGCGGCTAATTACTGTGCCCTCGTTCTCCGAGACGGGAACGATCGTGCTTGTAGATCTGAAGGACCTCTCATGCTTTCCTATTACTATTGGGGCATGAAGATTAGACAGCGCTGCAACACATGAAGAAGCAAAGGCAGCACCACTCGATTGAGGTATGATTTGCAACGAGTTTATTACGGACCGATGTACTCGTTCCCACGTAGCTAGGAGTGATGTAGGGCTTCGCTTCACCAGGACAGCACATGAGTGGCGCTCGCTTTGACACGAACGTGTCAACCACAGTCCCCATTGGCCTTTCATGCAGTTTTTGCACCGTACACTCGAGTACTTGAGGTCAGCAGGGTGCTCATATGGGTCCAGACGGTCTTTCTCTCCAGAGAACTTGTGCACTTCAACGTATAAGATGCAGGACCTTGGGGACCACAAACCTCACTTCTCAATCAGCGTCGACCTGCCCAGAGCTACACTTTACAATGCCGACTCCAGAGGAACTACTTGCGGTTGAGCGCATCTCGGCCGAGGACTTGGCTACTGCATTGCGCTCGGACGCCGAACATCCAGTGGTTGTCGATGTCCGCAACGAAGACTACGAACTGTTAGGCCACATCGCTACCGCCGAGCACTTACCCTCGGCCACATTCAAGGAGGACGCAGACGTGGACGCTCTGGTCGCCAAATTCGGCAACAAGCAAGAGATCGTTTTCCACTGTGGCCACAGCAACACTCGTGGCCCGACGTGCGCGCTGCGATTCATCGAGCGTGCTGAAGCTGCTGGGGTCACGACACACGTGCGTGTGTTAGCTGGAGGCTTCGCCGACTTTGCCGAGGTAGGTTACCCTTTAACGATACACACTATCAATTATTCTCCGAGAACTAAAGTATCTTCTTGATGCATACAGAAATTCGCGGACGCCGCGGATCTGGTGGCGCCTCCAACAAAGCCAAAAGATGAGAGCAAGTAGTGCTTCGTGTTGAGGTAGCGCCGCGTAGGAACGAACGTCTTTCCATTGCCAATGCAGCTATCAAACTTCACCTTGAAACATCCCATTCTTGCCGCAATCTCCTCGGCATCTCATCCGGAGCGCACAAAATAGCACGCTCCATCTGCGATCAGGACTTTGAAGGTCAAGGCAATAGCTGCCGATAATAAATAGGATAGCGGGTAAGACGCTGATGAAGTTCAAGTCAAAAGTGAAACTCCAGCTTGAGTAGCTTGAGCTGAGGCTGTGAGCAAAGCAAAGGTGTCGAGCACACTCACTTCGCAATCAACAAGCAAACCAACAAGCACCCCCCACCAAGCCTTAAGAGCCCCTCGCTCCCCAAACATGACGAAGGCAGCATCGCGTCAGAAGGCCAACAATGCCAACGCCAACAACGTTCCGGCTGCCGCTGCTACCGACGCCCCGGTGAAGCCGGTCAACACGAAGGCGTCTGCGGAGAACGTGAAGGCCGCCACCACCGTCCCCGCAGCTCCGACGCGCCAGGCGCCGTCGCCCGGCAAGAACGCCGTGAACAACACCAAGCCGTTCGCGGTGGCTGACATCACCGTGGCGAGTGTGCAGCGAGCCCGCCAGATCCGTAAGGCGGACGGCCAGCGGTTCGAGAAGTTCCTCAACTTCTTCATCGCCAACGACGAGGGTGCGGCTCGCCCGATCAGCGGAATGGCTAACGTCAAGCGCGAGCAGGTTGACCAGTGGGTCAGTGGAGCCGTGAACCCCAAGACACTGACGTGCATCAAGGAGATCCAAGAGACCCAGCAGGCTCTGCTGGAGATGATCATCGTGTCGGCTGCGATCACCAAGTACGGTGAGCAGGAGCTGGCCCGCAGAGACGCCCTCGGCGAGATGGACATCGTGGTGGGAGCTCGTTTCGGCACCAGCGGTCTCCGCTCAAAGCAGCAGATGCCGCACTCGGTGGGCGTGAGCTTCGTGCTGAGGTTGGTGCTGGGTCTGGCACCAGAGAAGCGTGCTGCATGCCAGCTCCTGCGTGAGATCCTGAGCCACGAGAGCAACGCGCACCTCGTGCTCACGCCGACGTCCAAGGGTCTGAAGCCGGTCTTTGGCGCTGTGGCGGCGGACGCTGGTGACTGGGACCAGCTCGACCAATACAAGCTGAAGCACATGACCAAGCAGGCGCAATCGAAGAAGTTCCAGGAAACCATGCAGCAGCTCGGCGGAGGGTACCTGTACGACGCGATCCGCACACAGGTGAAGCAGGCTGGAGGTGCGTCATTCTGGGATACCGCCAAGGACAAGCCTACACTGCAGGCGAAGAACCTCCGTCCGCGGTCGGGATCTGCTGACCAGAGCAAGAAGCAGCAACAGCAGGCGGTGAAGAAGGACGGCGGCCAAGCGCAGAAGCCGACGCCGGTTGAGAAGAAGCACCTGCCGGTGGAGGTGAAGGTTTCTGTGGCAGTGGTCCCACCGCCGGCTCCTGTGGTGGTGAAGGCTGCGGCGACCGCTGAGAAGAGCATCGCTCCGAAGAAGCAGAAGGAGAAGAACGTAGCGCCTGTAAAGAACGCTACCCCGGTGAAGAATGCGTCGCCGGTGAAGAACGTGTCGGCGGGCACCATCGTGACCAACGCCCCTGCTGGCCGGGCCAAGATCTCCAAGGCCAAGTAAACCTTCAAATGCAGCGGAACCTGACGTGCAGGAATGAAATTCTAGACGCTCAAGCCAGTCGCCATCAACTAACTAAAATACACTACAATGGCTAACTAGGCAACTTGCACACACATCCTACACAAACATTTACATTCACTTTCGGATATCTCATCAAAGAAGTTCCAGTATCCGATCATGACGCCGCCCCCCGACGCGACGGACCACCAGCGCGTGAGCGACCTGTTCGCCCAGGTGGTGACCAGCTCCAAGACCCTCGTGGGCGGCTTCCTGAGCGTGGATGATGCCGCCGCCTCCCTGCAACTGGTCTGGGGCAGGACGGATCTAGTGAACAATGTGACGCACAAGTTCCAGACGCAGCACCACGTGACCCAACTCGGGACGCAGCCAACAGTTCGCACAACGGGTTTCCCCGTCCACTGGCCGGCCGACTGCACCAGCGTTGCGCCCTCTGGCAAACGTGTGGTGACGCTCAAAGTGGAGAAAGCGAAGGGAGACGGCGCCCCCGAGGGAATTTTCTGTGGTAAGCTTAGGGAGTTTTTAGGCTTCGGGTACTAGGAAATTGTAGTTTTATTGACGGTTGTTGTTGTTGTTGTTGTTTTTTTGTAGTTTTTGAAGATAACAAGTTGGTGTCGACGTTCAAGGCGCCCAAGACGCTGCATGGGGCCATTTACCTGGGGGAACGAGAAGGTGGCATCGCCTGGTCGCACGATGAGAAGACCATCGCGTACGTTGCCGAGAAGAAATTGGCCGAGTCCCCGGCGTTCTGGGAGAACGTGAACAGTAAAAAAGAGGGGAAGGAAGCTCTGCCTGGTGCCAAGTTTGAGTTCGAAGATGACTGGGGAGAGCAGTACGAGGGCAAGAAGACGGCGTCCATTTTCATGGCCACGTTGGCGACAGGGAAGATCGAGGAGGTGAAGGGGGTGCCGGCCAACTTGACGTGCGCCGACGTGGCGTTCGTGCCCGGGGATAATGAGCTGGTGTTTGCTGCCACCGAGACGGACAACCCGAAGCGATTGGGTATCATCTACTGCTACAACCGACCCATTGCACTGTATCACGTGGTGCTGAACAAGGAGGACTCGTCCAAGAATGTGGTCAAGAAGCTGGATCTGATCCCTCAAGATGAGGAGAGCAAGGCTATCGGGACAATGAGGAACCCGCGGTTTTCACCTGATGGCAAGCAACTTGCTTTCCTTGCTACGCGAGATATCGCTACCCATGGAACGTGCAGCTTTTTGTGTGTGACGGAGTGGGCCACCAAGCACACGTCGACGGTGATTCCCATCAAGGATGAACCCGACGCGTCGGAGCTTGATGTCACCAAGGCGTTCAATGGATTGTTCATTGGTTCTTTGGCTGAGAAAGCTTGGTCGCCGGACGGGAAGTACATCTACGTCGTGACTCAGGTGGGTTCTCGTCAAGTCTGGAAGTACGTCGAGGTCGCCACGAAGCGCCTGATTTCCCCGGAGTACGTTGAAGGCTCTGGTGTTGCCATCGAAACAGTGTTGGACCGCGACGGTGACTATTTCTTGGTGATGGTGTCGTCTCCGACGCGTCCTGCTAGTGTATTCCTGGTGCACATTGACCCGACAACTGGAAAATACCTCACTTCGTCGATTTCGATTGAAGATCAACAGGGAGTCACGGAGTACATTAAACGCTGGGAAGTGTACTCGATTCCAACGGCAGTGTCGGACGTACCAGCAGCCGAAAAGAAGGTTCCCGAGACGCCCGCCGTCTTGAAGGACCTGCTGATTCCGTCGGTGTCTAGCTCGAGTGACTACGAGGCTACAGTGATGCTACCGAGTACAGCCCCACCGGCTAACGGCTTCCCTGTCATCCTGGAGCTGCACGGTGGACCGCACGGCAATTCGCCAGTTATGTATCGAAGCATGTGCGATTTCTGGGCTGCTTTAGGTTTCGCCATTGTCACCGTAAATTACCGCGGCAGCACTGGATTCGGCATCAAGGCATTGGAGTCTCTGATCGGAAAGGTCGGCACACAGGACGTGTACGACTGCCACTACGCGCTGTGCTACCTACTGGAGAAGAGCTCAAGACTGGGTCTCTCATTGGATAAGTCCCGTGTGCACTGCTCGGGTGGCAGTCACGGAGGCTTCCTCGTGACGCACCTCATTGCGCAGTTCCCGGGGTTCTACAAGTCGATGGTGACGCGTAATCCGGTGACCAACATGTCGAGCGTGTTCTACACGTCCGATATCCAGGACTGGGGCCTTGCGTGTGCAGGTATCGAGCGGTTTGAGTCGATCCACACGTCGCAGAAGCTGCAGAACTCCAAGGACGAACTGCCGGTTCTGACTCCGGAAGCGCGTCTCGCCATCCTCAGCAAACTGTGGCAGCACTCGCCTGTGAGCAACGATCTGAGTAAGGTCACGACGCCTTCGCTGTTCGGACTCGGTGGGAAGGACAAACGTGTGCCACCCAACCAAGGCTTGGAGTACCGTGCGACCATTGCAAGCTACGGTGTACCTACGCAACTTCTTTGGTACCCGGAGGACTCGCATCCGCTGGGCTCCGTGGAGGCCCTCGGCGACTTCTCCGTGAACTGGGGACTGTGGCTGCTGAAGCACAACCCACAGTGAGTTGGGCATCTCTTTGGGAATCTTCAATTGCATTCGTGTTGGTGTTTACATTTGAATAACTAAACAATGACGAAGAGTTACTCCTCGGTCGACTGCAGTGGTGGCGTCACGAGGTCTACAGCATCTCCAAACTTCTGTAAAAAGAAAAGTATCGTCAATTTGAGCTTCATCATCGTCTCCAGCAGAGCCTGCTGGGTCTCTTGGATCTCCTGGATGCACGTCAGCATTTTGGGGTTCACGGCTCCACTGACCCACTGGTCCACATGCTCGCGTTTAACGCCGGCTTTGCTGTTGATCGATCGGGCGACCGAGTCATCATTGGCCGTGAGGTAGTTATGAAGCTTCACGAAGCGCTCGAAGTCTGCTTCGCGGATCTGGCGGGCTCACTGTATGCTCGATACGGTGATTTCAGCCAGCACGAGGGACTTGGTGAGCATGTTTGTATTACCGGTGCTGTTCATGTTGGCTTTCTTGGTGGTGTTCTTGCCTGCCAACGACACCACTTGTGTCGGGGCTGCCGGGATGGTTGCGGTCACTTTGGTTGTCTGGATCTCCGTCGCGCTGGTTGGCTTCTCTGATGCGTTGGTTGGTAGCTGCAGTAGTAGTGCTCTTGCCTGCGTAGGCATCACTGACATTCTGGCGTGATCACGAAGTTTTGTTGGTTGTTTCAAAGTGAGGGAGGAGTGGACGTTGCTAGGAGGGTAGTGATCGGAGTCTCCATCGGCTAAGATACGTTTGTCACCATGCCAATGAAAGCTATTTTGTTATTTCTGCAACGATGTTCATACTGGTACAGGACGAGGACAGAGAACACAGGACGCTGGTGTCTTGCATAAGGAAAACTTCAACTAGAACACCTTCGACATGACTCACTTCGTTCAAGCATCAGCAGCCCAGTCAAACTGACGGGATTTACTCAACTTGCTGGATATGAGCCCTGTACCGATCCATTAGTACATGCAGCTGAGTACAGTGGTCACGGGGGTCTCGCGAAATAAAGCATAGCTGGTGCGGCGGCACATAGAGAGCAAGGAGACACCTATATTGACGTCGGTCTTGCAAGGAAGGAGACCAAGGCCACCACTACCAGCGGAAACTGCACTGGTGCCGCCGCTTAATGCGCCGTAGGATACAGACGGACGTTGCGAGCGGCGAGAGGAGAGGAAAAGATGCCGACGCCATTGCCCGCACCCATACGCTGCAAGTTGTACGCCACGCTTGACTTGCTCGCACGTCGCGACGCGACGATTGGGTAAAAGACCTATCATCTCCAATTTCGATCACTAAGTTCGACGATTCGATTGGTTATCCTCACTTTAGTGACCATCGGTGACACGCTCGAAAGATATGTCGGGATCAGTCAGCCAAAATGGCTGCGCACACCAAACTAAGGACCTCGCCCTTAGTCGAGCGCTGGCCACTGTCGCATTCCCCCGATGCTGCGCAATACGAAACCAAGCGACGTCGACGTCTCAGCGGCGGACGTCGCGCTCCACGTGCAGGAGTCGCAGTCGCTGGACAAGAAGCCGGCGGCCAACAAGCCGACCCCGCCCACGAAGGTTCTGTTCCTGGACGGTGTGCGGGGCCTCGCAGCGCTCCTGGTCTGCACGTCACACTCAAAGGAATACATGGCTGATATTGACCTGGGCGCCATCGCCGTGGACGCGTTCTTCGTGCTGTCGTCCTTCCTGCTCACGTGGCTCTTCATGAAGAAGAGCATCCGGTTGCTAGCGCAGGGGGCTAGTGTCCGCAAGTGGCTCTTTACACTGGCCGACTACTTCTCCAAGCGTTTCTGCCGGGTCTACCCGCTCTTTGCACTCACGAGCTTCGTGGTGTGGCTGCTGCCACCTGAAGCCAAGACGCGCTACTACCTGATTCAGAAACCTGAGGACTTTGACCTGTTCAAAGTGCTCACGTTCGAGTTCGACTACCGGTACTTCGTCTTCTGGACGTTGCCCCTTGAGATCACGTACTATTTCTTCATCCCGGTGTTTGTACTGGGTGTGCTGGCGCTACGCCGCTTCTGGTTCGTGCCCTGCATCCCGGCGTATTACTGGATCCTCAGCAAAGGCTGGTACGAGTTCCGGACGAGCCACATGGAGCTGCGCCCGCACTTACCGACGTTCATCGCCGGCTCAATGGCGGCGGTTCTCTTTGTGAAGATCGACACGTGGATCAAGACGACCGGGTTTGAGTTCCGCAAAGGGCACGTGCTTCTCATTCGAGTTGTCGAGTATATTACGATTGCTGTGTTTCTCAGCATCACTTTCCACGGCCTTTTCTTCCACTGGGTACACGAGAACCCGGCGCCCAAGGAGAAGGGCTTCTCGTTCATCAGTGTGCCGCTAACGGTGCTCATTGTGATCGAGATGATCCTGCCGTCCTGCGTATCGGGGATCTTCGAGTGGAGCGTGCTGCGCTACTGGGGCAAGATCAGCTTCTCGGTGTACCTGTTGCACAGCTTCGTCCTGTACGCGCGCGTGATCGGGGCTCAGCCGAACTGGTACGACAAGGTGTTCTCTCGCTTTGCGCTGATTCTGCTGCTCTCGACGATTTCGTATCACCTGGTCGAGTATCCGTCTCAACTGCTCTCGCAGCGCATCACCAACGCGCTCGCGGAGCAAGAGAACAAACGCTCGGGTGGCGTGGCGACGTTCCTGGGCAACTGGACCAACCCGACGCGGGCGCTGGCGAGCCGACTGGCCTGGGCGCAAGAGGCCAAATCGTCGGGCGTGCTGAAGCAGGTGCTCAAGATGAGGAGCAACTCCATGTCGCTGGCCCAGAGCAAGCCGCACGAGTCGACGGCGTGAGAAGTGGATGTCTGTATGTAAGTGTAATTGGGCATCGTCGTCGTGGGCGTGAGCATTAGAGCGGCCCACGAGACAGCGCCAGCGTGTATCTCTATCGGACCAGTTCAATCGACTAAAAGCCTGCTTCAAGCACCGGTCTAGGAAGAAACCTATAAATCCTCACTTTGTAGGTTCAGAAAACTGACAGATAAACAGTTCAGTACCGCCGATCAGGGTGTGTTCATCCAAGCCACGATCCGGTCGGAATCCCCAAAGCTACGAGCCACAGATTGTTGTCAGCAGATGCAAGCGGGCTGTTCCAGCAACATGCAGGCCGCGTGAAATAGTCGTCGGCTCGAGTGGAGCCCATCTGCCATTTTTGTCCAATCAGATCGTGCGGTAAAGAAATTCAGCTATGTGTCTGATACGGATCGATTTAGGAAGGTATCCAAATATTAGATTCAATTAAACATAGAATTTGTAAGGATAGTCTATATAGATTTATTTGTTGCTAGAGGCTGTAAGCATCGAGGCAGACTACGGTAGTCAGTCAAACACGCCAATCCCGAGATGCCGCTGAAGCCACCTCCCGTACGTGGCGTCCGTCCGAACAGCAAAGCGGCACCGACACTTGGCTTTTAACCCGCAGCGCCGAAACCACAGCACCTTGGACGAGTGAAGTCATACAGAAGCGCAGTCAATCAGGTCCATAAAATGCTGCGCAACCACGGAGCCGAGCACGACGTGCCCAGCGCCGTCCCCGACGACGTGTCTGTCAACGTGCAGGCGGCTCCCGAGGACCAGCCGCTGCTAGACGAGCAGGACAAGGACAAGGACAAGAAGCCCGTGAAGGCCAAGAAGGCGGCGGTGGCGGCCGCGCCCCCCACCAAAGTGCTCTTCCTGGACGGCGTGCGCGGCCTCGCGGCCATTTGCGTCGTCACGCAGCACTCGCACGAGTACATGCAGGACCTGAACCTGGGCGCCGTGGCCGTGGACTCGTTTTTCGTGCTGTCGTCCTTCCTGCTCACGTGGCTCTTCATGAAGAAGAGCATCCGCATGATGAACCAGGGCGCAGGCGTCCGCAAGTGGGCGTTCGCACTGACCGACTACTTCTCCAAGCGCTTCTGTCGCGTCTACCCGCTCTTTGCGCTCACGTGCGTCTCGCTCTGGTTCATGGACGACGACGACAAGAAACGGTACTTCCTCGTCAAGCAGCCCGAGAACTTCGACCTGTTCCGGACGCTCACGTTTGAGTTTGACTACCGCTACTTCGTCTTCTGGACACTCCCCCTTGAGATCTCGTACTATTTTTTCATTCCGGTGTTGGTCGTGGGCACACTGCTACTGCGCAAGTTCTGGTGGGTGCCCTTTGTCCCGGCGTACTACTGGATCGTCAACGAGGGATGGAACGAGTACCGCACGAGTCACACGATCCTACGTCCTCACGTCCCGACTTTCCTCGCCGGGTCGATGGCCGCTATCCTTTTCGTGAAGCTCGACACGTGGATCAAGGCGAGCGGGTTCCAGTTCCGCTTCATCCACAAGATCATTCTCCGCGCGATCGAGTTCTCTGCGCTTGCCGTGTTCCTCAGCATTGCGTTCCGCGGTCTTTTCTTCATCTGGGTGCACGAGAACACTGCGCCCAAGACGCCGGGCTTCCCGTTCATCAGTGTGTCCGTGACCACGGTTTTTGTGTGCGAAATGTTGCTGCCGTCCTCGTTTTCGACCATGTTCGAGTGGAGCTTGCTGCGTTACTGGGGCAAGATCAGCTTCTCCGTCTACTTGCTGCACAGCTTTGTCCTGTACAACAAGAATGTCAGCGCCCAGCCCAACTACTACTGCAGGATGTTCTCTCGGTTCGGGCTGCTCTGCATGCTGGCCACGACGTCCTACCACTTGGTCGAGTATCCGTCCCAGTTGCTGGCGCAGCGTATCACCAAGGCGCTTGCAGAGCAGGAGGCAAAAGGCTCGGGCGGTTTGACTGTATTCTGGGGCGAATGGGCAAACCCGGCGCAGATGCTGGCTCAGCGGTTGGCGTCGGTACAAGAAGCCAAGTCCTCAGGCAAATGGATGGAAACCCTTGGCCTGAAGAGTTCGACGCCATCCAAGCAGCAAGTGCAGGAGTCGGCAGCGTGAGCTGTGTATAATGGGGTGTATGTTGTGCTTCAACTTGTACTATCAACGGAATGAATTCAGTGCAATGCATTTTTGCCTGCTTCTCGACACAACACTTCGATAGCGTAAGGTTGTTGTCACCTGCGTCAAGCTGGGAGCATCAGGCCGCGGTGAGAATGTCGATGAAGGCAAACAGTATTCGAGTTATAATGCAGATAGCTTGCATGAAATAGAGGAAAAGACAAACGACAGCGGCTACCACCTATGCATCTTCTACATGTACATGCAACAGCGTTCCTGAGGTAACCTGAATCGACGAATTCGGTGCAGCTCAGCCTTGAAGTCAGGGGTCTCTTGGTCAAACAGCGACGAATCTGGTGCAGCTCAGCAGGAAACTCTTGATCAAACAGTGACGTTGAAGTGGAAATTCAGCTTACTTGTCCAAACTTGCTCGCCCAGCGCTTGAGAATACACGTAATGAGGTGCATCTCAAGCAAACCCACAAGAAGATCGAGCCCCTAAGGATCACGAGCATCTGACGGTGACCAGCGTCTGAGCATGCACGTAATGAGGTGCAGCCTAGAGTGGATCCATCCGTTGATACTCGACACAGGATTTCCTCAGGAGCTCAAACTTGGCAGTCGCATCACTCACAGCGCTACAGCCAGCCCCGCGCGTCAAATCTCGAGCCTTCTCGTCTCCTGGTTGTGTCGGGACATGCACGCAATGGGGTGCAGTCCGAACACACCAGGCAAGCCGATTAGAGATCGAAGACTTGGACATCGACACCTGCCGCCCAACGGACATTCTAACGCCTTAGCGAGCACGCAATGAGGTGCTCGCCTTAACAGTGCCCGTCGAAGGGTTGCAGGTATCGACTGCAAGGTTGGAACCTGGAGTCTGCAACCGCACGAAATGAGGTGCAGCGCAGACACAGTCCGTAGAACGCTTGAGACGTCGAATATGCCTTGTTGCCTCTGTGCACGTGATGAGGTGCAGCTTTGGCAATGTGATCCGAGAAGATAGCGCGACGAGGACGTTGGGGCTTGAAGTTTCTTGCGTGGCCATGCTTGTGATGAGAAGAGGCGCACGCATCTTGACTTGGTTGCTTGGTGCGGTGGGCGTGACGAGTTCAGGCTGAAGCGCGTATGAAATGAGATACGGCTTCAACAGGAAGAGATGATCTTGATCCGAAGGAGGTGTTGCTTGCATCTTCAGGGCCCTGCGCGAGCAACGCACGTAATGAGGTGCGAGCCAGCGCACGTCTTGAAGGACAGGCCGCTTCAACATGCAAGAAGACACATGCAGACGGAAGGTTCTTGGGTCTTGAACTTGTCGACGCGAAAACGTAGATTCACCATTTACCCCTCCACCTCCATTGTGAGAGAGTGGAGTGGCACGCTGGTGAAGCGCTAAATAGGCTATTCTAAAGCCCCGTGCCATCAATGAGGACGCGTGGAGCACACGGAAGATAGAGACACGGGACTTGATCTGTGAGCTGATGTTGCCAAACGGCGGTCTTGATACCTAGGCAGCAGAGCATTCAAACAACACCCTCAATGTCAGCCACATCTTGTGCCAATCGAAATGGTAAAACTCCACCTCAGTACCTAGAAGAATCGAATAGCAACCGACGTCGTGAGTCCTGCCACGAAGCGTTCGCGCTGTTGATACTCGTACGAGCGCGCGTGCTCGTTCACGTAGAGGTGGGTGATGTCCTGCAGCGGGACGCGCTTGGGCGTTGCACTCTTCGACACCTTGACGATCTTCTTCTGTTGGTTACCTGCCGCCACTTTCGTCAGCTTCTTAGATTTTTGTTTTACCTTTTTAGCCGCTTTCTTGGCTGAAATCTTGGGCGTCTGCGTCTTCTTCACGGGTGTCACGAGGTCTGTCTTGGGTTCCTGTTGCTGCATTGCAGACTCCTCCTTCCTCTCCTTCCTCTCCTTCCTCCCCTCCTCCTTCTGGGCTGCAACCTCCTTATCCACCTTTGTCTTGGCAGGAATTTGAACCTCCTCCTTCTCCTGCTTGGTGGTTACCGCCTGCTTCTTGACGTCGCCTCTTTCTTCACTGCCGTCGTCCGAGGCTTCACGTCGACGCTTTAGACTGCGCCCAGAGGCCACGTTGTCTTCCTTCGAGGCTGGAGTCTCCGCCTCCTCCTTTGCCTGCTTCTTGGCGCCACCTCGTTCTTCGCTGCCGTCGTCCGAGGCTTCACGTCGACGCTTGGTGCTGCGACTGGCAGCTACGCCTCCTTCCATCCTGGCGCTGGCGCTGCTGCGTCTTGGGGGCCGCGGAGGCGTACGCGCTGTCGCAGCGGAGGCCGTGGACGTGATTGGGCGCGCGCGGCGGCGGATGACGTAGCCCAAGTTCTCCTTGTTCGCCTCGTCAAAGTGTTCGAACTCGCGGTAGATGAGCGGCAGTAGGTGGTCCAGCATGACTGCGATTGCGATGTGAGCCCGGAGTCAGGCTTTGAAAACGAGGCGCCAAAAGATTCGCGCCAAAAGCTGTTCAAGCGGGAGAGCAACCGGTAAAGTACCGGTTGTTGTACCACTGCAGTACCAGTTAATATACCGGTATAGTACAGGAAGTAATGCTAGGTTCTACAAATAACCGGTATACCGCGTACTAAAGCGTATGCTGAACAAAAATACCGACGGGACTTCGGCCAGCAACCGGTAGTCACCGATAGTCACATCTGTGTATCCAAACATTAACATGGTGTTTCCTCATCAACATGAAGTGCGACCACTAACATACATACCGCAATGCTCACGGGGGGTATAAATGACGGTGCTCGCGCAACAGATGGATCCGTTTATGACATGAAGGCTCTAAAGCTTATGTAAAAACATGAAATTAGACAACAGCGCTTTCAACAATGTCGTCTTTAACGACAGGTGAAATGCTTCTAGCTGGTTACGTTGTGGTTACCGCGTTTATGGAGGCTTGCATCTCAGCAGTTTGTTCTATATCATAGCTTGCTGGATCAGCACCCGCTCCTGTGAGGCGGCACTTCCTAAGCCAGCCGAGATAGTGGTTGGGGGCAGCTCATCCCATGCTGATACCATCCACTTCACGATGGTCGGACGCTAGGGTGCTGACATCGCAAATTTGTCGGTGCTGGTGCTAGCGGTGCATTGTCTCAGTTGATCTCGTAGGAACTCTACCCATGCGCCACGCAAACGATCCCTCAGTGGATTGATTCAAACGGCGTCGGCAGGCTGATTCAGTCATGTCAAACCAGCAGGTACCTTCTGTAGGACTACGTTTAAGGAGCGTGCATACTCGTCTGTTCCATCTACCCGATGACCGCTAACATCGTCGAGTAGCAGCATAACCGACGGGCTTAAAGGGTCGCGGTGGTCAAATAAAATCGCAGAAACTTAAAAGCAATTTGACCAGTCCGCCATGCTGCCTCGTTTCCGTAAATTTGAACATCATGCTCTTTTTGGAGAGCTTGAATGCCAAACCAAGCGTGACGCCCTAAACCGTGGCGAAAACGCGCGTTTTCAGCACGCACTTCAGGTACCTTTTATGGCTTTGACTTTAGCATAAGAAATGGAGTGTACTTGACGCCTTCCGAGTCACCTAAAATCATGGCCGTGATGTGTTCATTGTCTGTCGTACAGATCTTAATACACACAGTTCTGGAGCCCGTAGGTGCTAGCGTTGTACGAGGAAGCATCTCAAAAAATATTCCAGTCCGATCAGCGTTGTAGACCTTGGTAATACCCTCTACGTACATCTTGTGATGAACTTCTCTTGCGAAATCAGCAGCACATTGAGCAGCCGCAGGAGGCTTCTCTTGCCCAAAATATGTTCGAGCTTGAAACTAGATTCTATGCCTAGCTACTTGTAGACTAGTTTAGTTTTGTTGGTTCTCTTTGTCTCGCACATGCTGACGAAGAACCGGTCCAGAGTCACACTCATGATGAGGGAAGAGTCGAAGTGTTGGACGACTTGCATCTTAAGCTCCACTGTGTGCGCCTGTCGTTGGAACTGCCTGCGTCGACGAACGCCCCCTCCGCATTGGTAGGGCTCAAAGTGAGTTGTGAAATTGGATTCGCAGCACCAGCTCCAAAACAAACAGGAAGATGGTTGGTCAAGCAGGGTTCTAGAACTACTCGTAGGCAGCATTACTGTCCGAATAGAATGCGACGATGGCTGGTGGGAAGCGACTGAAGGGCTGTGCTACCCTTGTTAGATCACGAGTGTCCTAATCGAAGCCTAGACTAGGAATCCTATGGTGGTGCCTAAAATTACTAATCTGCAGGAACAATGACCTTTCCACGATACCCGCCTTTGACATATCGCCACCTTTGACATGAGCATCGCGGTACTGGCGGTTCCTACCGCAGCGCCCGAGTTGGACGCCTACCTAACATAAATATCTTCCTCGTTGCCCGGTTAGTAAACATAATATGAAGCAAATTATTATTATATTGCTTCTCTGAAATAATTTCTTTTGTGGTGCCACTTGAACAGGCTCACAAATTTTGTTTACCTGTTCATGTTCCAACGTGGGACGATCCCATACTTCAAGGAAGAGGAATACGCCAGTCCCTTCATCATGTTGCGCCTAGGTCCGATTTTCGATGCTATCTTGCGGTCCGCTGCGCAGCAGAGACTGATACATAAGCTGCCCGTTAGTGGGAGGGTTGTGCCATTCATGGACGTCGGTCGAAACTATTTGGCAATGATAGAGGCTAACGCTCATGCCAATTTGTTCCAGCGCTGCCTGACGTTCAATCACAGGTGTACTTTAGCGATAGTGAAATAAATTAGCACCCGGACGGTACCGCTAAGTAATTGCAGAGATACACTATTGTATTGTAAAATATGGTAAATATTGATATTGCCGAAAAATATGTTGCAATATACTATATATATTCGGCTAGTAGTTGCCCCAACAAACTGTTAGATTAGCATCACCACCACCTTCAATACGTAGAACTACACGGCGAGGAAGTGCCCGGAGACGATCCCGATCTCGGTGATGATCCCTGCGAACATTACTTTAGGCAGAGTGGGTCGAGTCGCGCAAACTCGTACATATCAGAACAAAATCGTGCGATTACGAGGAGTACAGGACCGTGAGTAAGGATTTCCTGCGTGATGGAGAGTTTGAGCTGCTTCGTGTGCGACATCATGATTATCTCCGCATAATCGCAAACCGTCCGCAAGTAGACCTAACTGCTATCATGCATCCATACCAATTGGATTAGCTGTCTCCCGCCTGATAAAGAGCCTATATGAGTAGAGATGCAGATAAGAATTAAAAAACGGAATGGGAATGTTTATTGAGTATTTGTGTTTCACTATCTGCATGAATGAGTTGTGCATTTTTCTAAGAGGACTACACATTACAGCACATTCAATTGGTTTACGCTCCACCAAGACGTACGCACCATTCATCACCCAAGTAGGCACAACATCCTGAAATTATTTGGACAAGCCGTTGTATATATTCAACACAAAAATGGGACCGCTTACGTCCTCGACGAAACGACACCCACCAGGGTGTAGGACACACTATGATATTCGGAAGAGATTCAACTAAACCTTGTCAACTCCTGACATTTTCCCAGTAAACTGCTCTGCAAAGTTGCCGAAAGCCATTTTGTTGCCAATCATAACATCGATAAGGGAATCAGTTATCTACAGTGACATCGAAGCGGTTATAGACTGAGCAATATAGTTCGCATTGTGTAGCCCCAATTCCGTACGCCTTCATGACACTCCATAGCCTGGGTTGTACCGGCGTGTAAATTGTCTACGAGCTCACGGTGTACGGTTTTGTAGACCTTGACCACCAGAGCAGCAGTTTGACCAGTACCAGGACGAAGATTAAACACTCGTTTCACATCGCATGGAGGTAGCCCTAGCAAAAGGTTCCCCAGCACCATGGTAGAAACTTTGGACAAGCTGTCCAAATGGAGGTCACTCCAATTTGGGCTCCCCCAACAATTTGCGCGCTATTCAGCCAGGTGCCAGCAGAACTTTGAAAATGGCTCTCTCCCTGGGCGGATGAGGTTAGACCTGCAATACCAACGTTTGGAATGGACGAGTCTTCAACAGTTACATCATAGCCTTGGGCACTCGACAGAGACAGAGGATGATGCTCCCGTATATGTCGAACCACGCTGTTGGTAATTGAGTAGAACTTCCGTCATTAGCGCTAGCAGTAAACCTCCTTTGCGTTCTCTGTGCGCTACCCCCCCCCCCCCCCCCCCCCCCCCCCCCTCCCGATTGGGACACTCCCCTCCGGGGCGATCAATTTAATTAACTGCCAGCGCTCGGGATGTCGTATTGCCCCGGTGAATAGTCGATGTGGTGCCGTTCTCCATCTCATCTCGAGAGCAATACATTAATCTTCAACAAAATGCACCCTTTATTATAATTATTTATTCCTTAAAGGATGTCGATGTAAGTTCTTTCGCTTTCTCTGGTGCCGACTACAACTTATCTGCGTCACTGTTAGTTGTGGAACTATCGTTGAAATCGTCGCTGTAGAGCGCAACGAGAATCCCGCTGCGCTTGAGTTTATCAAATTTACATCGTTTTCCTAGACTTCCATCGCATTACCATCACGTTCCAACCCACCTTGTAGCTGTAACTCGCGAGCTCACGCTTCAGCGGTTGGTACAGTTTTTGCCAGCACAATGTGGCAATCACTCGAGTCATTTCATAATAGCGACATTTTATTAATATTTTGAACTGGTCTATTTTTCTAAATAGGCGATTTTCCTTTTGCTTTTTGCGGGGTCCGGTTACTACGATCCTCTTCTCTCATTGCAGATTGAACACTAGGCGTGCTAAGTGTGCCCACTGTATGCTTAACATGCACAATGATTCGTTACACTTGGGCAAGATCAATTCATACTTAAAGGGGAAATCATAACTTTGGTGCCAGTGCAGTTTATTTTTTAAATTTGGCCAATCAGCGCTGGAACTGGTTTCCTCGAAATGCTCATGTTAAAAGAATACCAGTTTAATAATGTACCAAAATTCGGGCACACCTGTGACGTGGCGGGTTTTCGGGATGATCATCACGGGTCGACGCTGTTGGCAGCTCGCCACGCACGTGAGGCTCGCGGCGGCACATCGTTCCTTGCTGCAGGCTGCTGCTCTTGGTCATGACCGGTAGCCGACACGTGTGGCATGGACACTCGCTGCTGCAATGCACAACAGGACTGTCAACGACGAAGCGGCAGACGATGAACGACGCACAAAGCGCAGACCAGAAAGCTCCGGTCTGTGGATGAATCCTGCCGTTAAACGTACTGGTCCGACACGTGCGGGTACTGTTTGTCAGGTGTCGACGTTCAGCAGATGATGAATGGAGCTCGCTCGCTCCCCGCAACCAAGAGGCTGAACTGCCCTCTGACACTTTCAGCACGAGAATGAAACTATCTTCTTATATGCTTAATTTGACTATAGTTAAACTGCAGCTGGGACGCCGGGCCATCTGCGGTTGCGCTTGCCTGCGATGACGACTGAGCTGGTACCCACGGCGAGCCGCCCGGTGGAGGCAGATCCTTCCGGGAGACGTCCGTGTCCTTCCTTTCTACTTGATGCCCTTGCGAATTTCCTGCGGCGCAGCTTCCTCACTGACTGACTAGCTGTCTGTCTGTCTACCTTCCTTCTCCGAGGCCGAGACGCACGCGAAAGTCAAACAAACGTCATGCCATGCTATGGTACTCATATTAGCCTTCCGACGAGCCAATTATAACGTTAGGGGACAAATAAAAATCCCTACCTCTCTCCTCGCGCCCCGCTTCCCCGACCGGCCTGGTGGCGTCTATGGTGTTGCTCTAGCCAGCCCGCACTTGCTTCCGTTCGCAATGGGTGCCCCCTCCCTCTATATACAAAAACGACTCGCTCTCTGAAGTGTAGTGCTCCCTCCATCGGTCCTAGATCCACTCAGACCGCATGTCGAAGATCGACGAGCGGCGAATGTTCATTTCGGACGGTCGTTCCACTGCCGGAGGAGACTTGTCCTTCGACTCGCTCTCCTCCTCCGGCTCTTCATCCTCGGGCACCGACTCCGGGATCTTGATGGACGAGCCTCTGCTGGACGACGCCCTGCTGGACGCCACCCGCTTGCTCACGACCGGCGACTTGGCATCCACCAGCGTCGCGGGGTTCTCGCCCGTCTGGCCAATGTATCCAGGCGTGAGGCTCTGCATCTCCTCCACCGCAGCCTGAATCGCCGGGTCCGACGGCTCGCGGTGCTCGTCGTTGCCCAGCTGCGTCGAGAAGGCCGGGATGTCCTCGCGTGGCCGCTGCCGCAGCGCCGCCGCGATGCTGGCGGTGGACGACAGCACGCGGCCGCTGCGCCGCTGGATCTCCATCTGCACGGCCAGCGCTTCCTCGATGTCGATGTCGGCGCCGTACTCGGTCCTGCGCGGCAGCTGCACCTTGTTCTTGGGCTTCATGCGGCCGAAGATCCTGCGGATGCAGCGGAAGAGCGCCTTGAACATGGCTGCAATCGCGTTTTTCGACTCTGAGCACAGGAAAGAGAGCGGATTAGCTGGCGCATGCGACGCTTTCCTGTCCTGGTGGAGTGTATGTACCGATTCGGAGCCTTCTTCCGCCCCGTGCGCGCGAGTGAGAGAGAGCGCCGCTGCCTGTTGCCGCGTTGCGCGTGCAATCGCCAACCAACGTAGTGTCGGCGTTCCGCCCTTTGGAGTTGTGAACTCAGCAACAACTGGCCGCGAACACACGCGAAAAGCTTCTCGATCGATTTTCTCGGCTTCACTTGCGGTTTGTATGCGGCATCACGCAGACGAGCCAGGAGACTGACTATGCACAAGCTAAGTGCGATTTAGCGATGGGGCTGACAAGCATTTTGGCCTCTACACCGGTTTCCGCTGTCTCCATGCCCGCTCTGCTGTCTGTGCGGAGGAAAATGAGCAAGCTGCTTGAAGCGAGCCATTTGGCGTCACCCCCAGCTGACGAACGTCGTCATTGCTGCCGCTGTCGCGCAGCTACAGCTTCCCGAAACCTGTTCGTAAGGAAGTGTCCTCAGTGGCTGCAGATGGCGCTGCGGCTGCACCTGTGTCAGCTGGATAAGACCCAGCTCAGAGCGCTGTCTGCTTAACATTGCAGCCACCAGACCATCACTTGCGCCTGCTTGCGCCAGTGGACCCAATGTCTGGTCCAAAGTTGCAATGCTCGACCACAGTGGACGTCCATCCACACAGACTGGAAGGCCTGTCGATCCCTTTGCTTTGCTCGTACGTCAACGTACCCATCTAAAGCAAAGTCACCGCACATTGCCCACGGCAGAAGAGAGCGCCAACCATATTATCCAGGCTGGATTCCAGCAGCGTAGGGGAAATCAGCCCCCCATGGCCAGCAGCGCCAACGCCTTCCTCGCTGAGAAAAATGGTTGTGGCGAGCACTTCGCTCACTCCAAATGCAGCAAATGCACTGGCGCCTGCAGTGACCAACACGCCAGTGCCACCGTAAACCGTCGAGACGTCTGCACCTGATTCGGCCACGTATCGGATACTCTGGTGTATCATCACACAACATTCGTGGGGTCCACCCCACACTGATTACGTCCCTCCCAAAGTCGATATACCTCTTCAACCGTGCGCTCAGTTCCCCTTCGACAGACCCACCGACGACCATGACGGACGCTGGCGCGCTGCTGCACTCGTGCGCCGTGTACCTGTACCTGTACGACTCCGAGAGCAGCTCGTACACGCAACAAACCGACGCGGCCGTGGGCTGCGCGCTGCTCGCGGGCGATTCCCCCTCCTCGTTCTCGCTGCTGCTGTACGACACGCACAAGGCGCCGCTGCTGCAGCTTCCCGTGACGCCCAGCGCGCGTTTCGTGCCGCAGAAAGACCATTACGTCAACTTCTACGAGCGCCAAACGCAGCGCAACTTTGCCATGCGCTTCCGGGACGCGGCCTCGAGCGAGGGCTTCCTGGCCGCGGTGGCGTACACCAAGGCGCAGGTTCTGGTGCATTCCGCCAAGTCCTTCGACCTATCAGCGAGAGGGCCCAGGCCCGTGGTGCTCGTGGATCAATTGTCCGTGGGTAAGGAGGACGCTGAGCCTCTGACTGTCGGAGACGTGGCCGGCGTCTCCCTCAAGAAGTGGCAGGGCAGTGTGGGTGACCGAGGTAGCTTCTTCTCAGCTAACCCCATGGACATCAGTAAGCAGACGACGATGGACGCCACGAGTGGGAGTGAAGTGAAACGCATCCGACTAGTAGAGGCTGCGGACGACAATGACGACCCGTTCCTGCACGTGCTTGCGAGCGAGGCCCTCGTGGGCATGCAGAAGGCGGGAAAGAGGCTCGTGACCGTCACGTTCCCGCAGACACAGCAGTGGATCATTGCAGAGGTGGAACTGGCCAAGGTCAAGAAGAACACGAGGGCGAGTGCAGGTGCAGAGCAAACTGCGGCGACTACTGGGAGTGAGGACGCACAGGGTCATGAGGAATTGGTGAAACGAATGGCGAGCTTGTCTCGTATGGGCAGCCAGAGCTCAGGCTTGATCGCCAGTGTGAAGACGAGATTGGACAGTCGCACGTCCATGGAGGCGAACGGTGAAGTGGACGCGGCTCTGCATCGAGAAGCTTCCCTTGAACAGCAGTCGGACCCTCCAGCAGGCTACGTCCCGGTGTTGCTGGCTGGTCTTCAACTGCCAGGTGAAAGGCCTGGCTCATTCCGCTCATTACCCGTGGAGAATAACGAAGTGCAAGTACCAGCACAACAAGAGACGATGTCAGCCCCGCACACGTCATCACTCACCGCAAAAGTAATTGAACCTTTGAGGCACTCTTCCGAGATGACAGACATGGGGAGCAGCATCAAGGCGACGTCGTTATCGACCGACATGGAGCGCCTGATGAAGGAGCAGTCAGACTTGGCACGGCTTCGTGAGCAGCTTGAAGAAAGCAAGCGCAAACTTCAATCCGAGGATGTCAGCACGAGTGAGCCGTCAGTTCGATCCCCACGCCCATCGAACTCGACGAATGGCACCAGTGCTCATTCCGCCAGCTTGATCGAGTACAAACCAACGCAAGACAAGCCAGTCTCTTCCTTTACACCCTCTTCGTTTGCGCTCTTGGGATCGGCCACATCGCCCATTGGGACCACCGGTAGTTCCTCTTACGGATCAACTACTAGCAGATGGAGTCCGCCAAATGTGGACCTGGCGCCGTCATTTTCCCCGTCTGCGTTTGTTCCTCCATCACATCCGCCCCCAGCCCCCAGTTCGTACTCGTCGTCGCTTACACCGTACACCAATCGGTCGTTTCCGTCGTACTCATCGACACAGGGGGTGTCTGGACCAGGTTCATCGCCGGATGTCGAGAACGGTATTATTCGTCTGCAACGATCATCCACGTCGATCGAATCCACGTTGCAAGACCTTCAATCCAAGATGGATCGGCTGCTCAACATGCAAAACTCGATGAAATCGGGCAAAAGCTCGAGCAAATATGGTGGTGGCTCCTCTTTCTCACCTGCTTCCTCTTCTTCGGCGTCTTCGTCTTCATCGATGCTGCTGAAAAACCTGGAAAAGGCCCTCGCTCAACGTGACCAGCTCCAGGACGTTAACTCGCGTCTTCAGGAGGCCAACGGTGAGCTTGAATCCACTGTTGAAGACTTGCAAAGTCAGCAAGAGTCACTTCAAATGGAAAACCGAACGCTGCTGGACAAACTACAAAACGGTAACCATTTGCAACAGGAGAAATTCCGCTTGGAACTGCGAAGTGTTCAGCAGCAGCTCAGTCATACACAGGAGCAAATGCTGGTGTATCAGGAAGAAAACTTCCATCTTCGGTCAGAGCTTGGGGCGAAGGATGAGCAGCTTGCAAAGGAGAAGGCGAAGCTGCAAGAGGATAGTCGCAAACAGTTGGAGCAGCTTCAGCGGCAGGTTGAAGATGAGGTTCGACAAGGCTCGAAGGATTCGATCGAGAGAATGGCGACTGAAAAGGCTACACTGGAGGCGCAAGTTGCAGAATTGACTGCTCAGAAAAAGCAGTGGGATGTCGAGCGAGAGATGATGAACAACCGACTTAGTCAAGCTCAGAGCCAGCAGGTGCAGCTCCAGGACGAAACGGTCAAATCACAAGCAGCTCAGAACTCGCAAGTGCAAGAACTAATGGCCCGTGTCCAGCAGCTTGAGAGTGAATCCAGGGTGGTGAAGCAGCAGGCAGAAGGTTTCCGCTCGGAAGTCCAGCACCTAGAGGAGCTGCTCGCATCGAAGGAGCACGAAATGACCCAACTGCAATCAGCAAAGAGCGACCAGGAATACGCTGCACTGAGTGAGCTCTTCAAGGAGTTCATGAACGATATTTACTTCCACTTCCAAGATGCTTTCGATGAAGAAACGGAGTTCACCGGCAAAGAGATTGTGATGGCGATTCGGAAGATTCTCAAGCAGAATACGATGGACATCCTTTCGAAGCTGGAGGAGTTTTACCATCAGCAGGCGCTGCACCGCCAGTGAAGGTAGGTAGCGGTTCAGGTTGCATTCTTATTGCTTTTGGAAATGAATTGAATGGCAAGAGAGAGATGGCAGTGGGACTATCTCTTCTCTGGTGACCAGCAATGGTTGAGTCTGAGGAAAATATGCTGGCCACTAAGACAGGATGCAAATGCAAGCTGCTTTCAATTCGTGTCGTGCGCTATATTTGCTGGAAAGACAGTTTTTCTTGCGCCAAGTGAATTCAGCGATACATGCCACAGGTGAAGATAACTTTAGCTTGCCAAGTGCAGGTAGACCCGCCTAAAAGCGAGCTGTAAGGGTGGAAGATGGATGTGCTGGTGCTTGCTGCAAATGGTGGCGCCGACACAGTGTTCGAGTCGGTGTTACGTGTCCTGCGAAGTGAGTGATTTTCTAAGTTGATTAATGAGCTCAACTGACCATGGTGCCCGCTGACGTCCAGCCTCGGCAACTCCGATCGACATCCTATCGAATTTACCAGAGGTAGGTTGCTGCAACCTATAGTGTTACCATTTCAAAGTTGGGCTAACATGCGCTGTCAGTCACCAGAAAAGCTTCAAGACCACCAACTGGTACAGTCCTCTAAAGTGATATTTACAAATGTTGGATCCCCATTGATGATAACTTGGGTGTGCTTCGTAGCTGGTTACGAGAAAGCACCTCGACAGAGCCTTTTTAGCTGCAATTATCAAAAACAAGCAAGTTGCTGAGACTACTGCATGCATCGACAGCACTGATACGTCTCACTTGAGTAGTGCGGACGCTTCACCGACGGTGGCTCCGGGGAGATCTATCGACACCAGTCACCTGCTACGCAAAATCGGAAGGAAAAGCAAGAAAATTAAACTGTTGACGGATCAAATGGACTCTTTCAAAGTGAAGGCGCAAGATGCCATGGAGAAGGCTCAGCATCTCGAGATGGAGCAAAATCAATTCTTCGAGGACGTGCGCGAGATGAAGGTCCAATTCGATAGGCTAGCTGAAAATCACCGCAAGTTGATGTGGGAGTACCTCCCTGCGCGTGACCCAAGCCTGCGCTCTATTCCCTGCCTAACCGCTCAGCTGCCGGAGACACCTACGGCAGTCGGTATATACCCACTGGAGCAAGTACTAGGCTACGGCCAATACGCGGTTGTGTATTTATCAAGCACACCCGAACGCGCTCGTCTAGCAGTCAAGGCAATCGACAAGCAGAAACTCGTTGATCTGGTCTCGCTGCACCGCATCAGCTCCGAAATTGCGTCTTTAAGTGACCCTGGCATTCGGCACCCGAGTATCTTGGAGCTGGTGGAAGTCATTCACACGCGCAAGCACATCTACTTGGTCACTGAGTGTGGAGGCAAGGACTTGTTTGAATTCTTTGGCACTCGTGTGGATGGACTGGAGGAGGACACGATTCGCCCACTAATCTTACATCTCGCTCAGGCTGTGGAGGTGTTGCATCGCCACAACTATTGCCATCGGGATCTGAAACCGTAAGTGATTGTGCTGAGGTTGAGATGCTATCGATATCCGGATACTATCGCTCACAAAGGTTTGTGTTTGTAGAGAGAATGTCCTGTACTCGCCGGAAGATACACACTTGGTAAAGCTTATTGATTTTGGTCTATGCACCAAAGCAGCGACAGAACAAGATTGTGCTCTTCATGACTTCTGTGGAAGTCCAGGCTTCTTTGCTCCTGAGCTGCTGTTGCACGATAGCTACGACGGATTAAAAGCGGACGTTTGGAGTATCGGTTGCATCCTGCTTGAGGTACAATTCTACCTATTGCGAGCCACGTACTCTACTCATTTCTGACTGAGGGTGCCACCGCTTGCTTAGCTGGCGCTTGGGAACGAGCTCTTCTCGTCGATCTGGATGTCCATGTACGAGATTTCAATCCTGAAAGAGCCCAAGCACTTTGCCGAATGCGTTAAAGCGGTAGGATATTCCTTGCGTGGATGCGTCCAAGGCACGTGGTGAGCTCACGCTGTGTTGGTCTGGCTGTAGGCATTAGCACGTACACGAGATTTCTGCCACGGGTCCGACTGGAAGTATTCAGGCAAGCTTCGTAGTGCACTGCTAGGCATGCTGTGCGAGAACGCGTCCGAACGGCTTTCGATCAACCAGGTGCTGGATCATCCCTGGCTCGCCGCCGAGACCCCGCCTCCGCCTCGAACGCATTCGGACTCACGCAAATCGTCACCTGTCAAGACAAAAGCGCCACACGGTCCCTCTTTCAGTGCTGCAGCTCGGTTACCTGGAGATGCATCAACACTTCAAGCCGACGCGAGCGTGCATCCGCTGCCACCGACGTCAGTAGACCACCCACATACAGTGTCGTCCGCTCCAGGCACCCCACGAAGTCACCATTTGCACACTGCAGGGACCAATTCCCTGGCGAAGTTGAGCCTCCCTAGCTTATCACCGGAGAAACCTTCGAGCGGATGCTCTCCAGAGCGCAAGAGCTCACCGGACAAATTGGCGCTCGGCATCACCCGAGTGTAACAAGAACTCAAGAAAGACAACCAATTGAGGGTCGGAATGGCTAATTATTTGCCTTTGAAGCACTGTCTACTGGATGGCCGCGAGCAGCTCCTGCGCCTCCTTGAAGCTCTCGAGCGGCTCCACCTCGTCCTTGTGCGCGTCGATGAAGTTGGACACGTCGGTGGCCGCCTCTTTGAGGCGCGTCTGGCAGTCTGGCAGCATGGTCTCCGTTTCCACCAGCACCTCCTCCTGCTTGCGGATATCGTAGTCGTCCTTGCCGTCCGCGCGCATCTTGTCGATCTTGGCCTGCTGTGTCTGGTGCTCCTTGGCGTAGTACTCGAGGTCCTTCTTCACACTGCCACACAAGTGTAAGTCTTGCAGCAATACACACCACACTCACACGCTCGCACGCACCGGCGCAGAGTGCCCACTTTGATCTTGAACTGCCGCTCCGTCATGCTTGATCGCTTCTTGCCGACTGCTCGCCGCTCGACACGAAACACAAAACCGGTATTCAACCAGTATACCACGTGGTAGGACACTATTTTGTGTTTTGTACTCAAACTGAAGGACAAATTGAAGCCTTTCCTCCAAGCAGACATGTATTTACCAAAATGTGCTAGCAAATCTGTCCGCGTGGCTGCCTACCTGCCCGCTGCCTCTACAGGCTCTGAGGTCGTGAGTAGCGGAGCACGTCTTCGTCCTCTAGGCGCTGGAGGTGTACGCCTTCTCCAGCGGGTGCGGGCGCGTGATCACGTCGAAGCGGTCCGGGCCAACGCCGATCCACTTGATGTGCGTGCCCAGGAGCTCCTCCACGCGCAGCACGTACTTCTGTGCAGCCTCCGGCAGCTCCTCGAACGTCTTGCACTTCGAGATGTCTTCCTTCCAACCGTCCAGCTCCTCGTACTCCACGACAGAGTCCTGCAGCAGCTGCAGGTTGGACGGCATGCCGTCCAGCTTCTTGCCCTTGTGCCAGTACGCCACGCCGATCTTGACCTTCTCCAGGCCAGTCAGCACGTCCAGCTTGGTCAGGTTCAGCTCCGTGAAGCCGTTCACCATGTTCGAGTAGCGCATCTGGGGGATGTCCAACCAACCGCAGCGACGGGCGCGGCCGGTGGTCGTGCCGAACTCGGCGCCAACCGTGCCCAGGTGCTCGCCGACCTTGTCGTGCAGCTCCGTCGGGAACGGACCCTCACCCACACGCGTGCAGTACGCCTTCACGATGCCGATGATGCCGTTCAGGCGGTTCGGAGAGATACCACCGCCAGTGCACACGCTGCCGATGCTAGGGTTGCTCGACGTCACGTACGGGTACGTGCCGAAGTCGATGTCCAGCATCGTGGCGTTGGCGCCCTCCACCAGGACCTTCTTGCCGGCCACGTACGCGTTGTTCAGGTACGCGACGGTGTCCACAGTCATGCCCAGGATCTGCTCCTTGATCTCGCTGTACGCCTTGATCTCAGCCTCGGCGTCCGCCTCCAGCTCCGGGTAGTTGTCCTTGTAGAACTTGACCAGGTCGCGCATCTTCTCCGAGAAGTCGTCGAAGTAGCGCAGGTCGCCCACGCGGACGCCGTTGCGCAGCATCTTGGACGAGTAGGCCGGGCCGATGCCCTTCTTGGTCGTGCCGATTTTGTTGCGGCCGCGACGCAGCTCGTTGATGCCGTCCACCTCCTGGTGCAGGTCGAGCACCATGTGGGCACGGTCCGAGATGAGGATGCGGCCCTCGTAGTCGACACCCATCCGCTTGAGCCCCTCCAGCTCCTCCAGGAAGCTCGGCAGGTGCACCACGACACCGTTGCCAATGATGCAGATAGCGTTGGGGTTGAGGATGCCCGACGGTACGAGATGGAACTTGTACTTCTTGCCCTGGTGCACGATGGTGTGGCCAGCGTTGGAGCCGCCGGCCACGCGTACGATCACGTCGTAGGATTGGGAAAGGCTGTCGACCAGCTTGCCCTTGCCTTCATCACCCCATTGGGCGCCCAGCACCACGTCCACGCCGGCGTTCAGGCCGTCTGTGTGGCGGTGCGGGTTGGCCACGGCGCTCTCGATGCGGTTGAGCTTGGCCACGACCTCCTTGAGCATGGCCTGGGTCACGGCCTCCCGGCTCACGGGCTTGGCCGCGCCCTCACACTCAGCGACCGAGCTGTCGTCCATGGTGGCCACACCGGCCGCACCCAAGAGCGCCACGGCCGCGGCCATCGGTAGCAGGCCGGCGAAACGGCCCTTCTGGACCTGGCTGGCCTCGGTGGCTAGTGCAGCCCGCAGTGTGGCCGACGCGTGGGCTGCGCGGAACTGCTGGCCCTGGCATTGGGCCGAGAAGCGCGCGGCCGCGCGAGCAGCCTTGGACACGACGTCGAGTCGCATCGTAGCAGTGTCTTCCTCCGGTCTCCCTGCGGCTCGAGGATCCTCCGACGGAATGAGCTCCAGTGGCTCTGGAGGCCGCAACGTACGGCTGGCGTACCGGCGGTGTGCGACACACGAAACCGGTTACGAACCACGCAAACATGTTAAGTGAGATCTGAAACGAACGATCGCATTGGGGAGGCCATTCTGAAGGCCCTTGCAGAAGGCTGCGTCATTCGCATGATCGTCGACGAGCAAAGCGCGCTCCAAAACGTAAACATGACTTGGCAACACAAGTTCAAGGACACCCGGGATCCCGGTCAAGACTGGACGCGTGCCCAGCTTCATGGTCCACAAGTGGACCATCATCAACGGCGAGTTTAGCCTAGGAGGCTCGGGCAACTACAGCGCGGTTGCATTCGATGGAGCCCGCCACGCAGAGATTTTTGAGACGCACACGGGTCAGGCGCACCGCACCTTGATGCGATCAAGCGCGAGCTCGAGCAGCTCTGGGAAGAAGGACGGGTGCGTCGAAGAATTCTGCTTGCTTCATGTACTTTGGGGAAACCAACGAAGGCATTGCTATGATGCGTGAGGGCTGTGGTGCGCTACCACATCGTGTTGCGCGACATCAAGCCGTGTACAAGAAGAAGGTTCGGCAAGGAGCTGAGGTGAGCGGCGACTATGGCGATCTGCTGCTGTCCGTGTTCGACGCGCGCGGCTAGGCTGCTGCTGTTGCTGCACTCTTGGTGCGTCGCTGTGCGGTTGGACGAAGACAAGCAATTTGCCAAAGTTAAAGTTGCTTCATTTGAAAAGCACATCCCGATGTCTATTTCCTGCGGGCGAGTGATGGACCGACTCAATGTACAGTCGTGGCAGTAGCGCCGACTCCTTCGGCCCCGGCGATGCTGCCATGATGTTTCCGTGCTGCAATGCCATCGATCAAGTGAAGCTCTCCAAGACGAAGACCCAGAATCCAGTTCAAACGACCAACATCAACGACCGGGATGGTTATCGGTACTTGCGAAGCTGCAAGACAGAAGAAGAAGCCGACGATGCGACAGACAATGAAGAGAGAGCCTGGGGCTTGGACTCATTGAAAAGCTTGCTCCACACCTAAACTAAGGTGCTGGAGCTGTCATTGCTGCCGCCGCTGTAGCTGCGAGAGCTCATACGATTCTTTTTCAGGTCGCGCCGACCAGCGGGATCGAGCCCGGCGTTACCAGGTAGAGCCTAGTGCGCTGGCCGCCAGCCAACGAAGCGAAGTCCGATCTTGCGCGTGCTCGAGGCGTGGCCGTCTTCGTCACCACATCATGAGGAAGTAAGGCTTAGATACGCGACACGGTTGTAGAGTGTGCACGCCGGCCATAAAATGAGTAAGCTGCCTTCCCCGAACACGCACGTGGCCACCCGCTCGCTGCGTGCCGTTGTCGACTTGGCCCAAGCCTCCAGTGGCAGCGGTGAAGGCGAGACCCAGGAACTCACACCTCGATTTACGGGGTTGCGAGAAAGATGCGTCTCGACGTCGTGTCCAAGGCTGTTCGTGTGGCCACGCGTTTCTCGGCCCAATGCCAGGGCCATCAGTTTCGCGCGACCCACGCTTCGGCCACGTTGCGGGCCGCGTTGTCCGTTCAGGCCAGTCAGGCCCAGCGGCGCAACAACCGCTATGGCCACCTGCTACCTGTGGCCGCCGCTGTTGCCGCGCTCGGAGCTGCCGGAGCTGCTAGTGTCGACTACGACGCCAAGTGCGAATGCGACTGCGGATACGAGGACGAGCCCGAGGAGGAGAAGTGTAACTGCGTGCCCAATAACGAGCCCGTAGACTCCGCGACGGCTACCCAAACCACGCTCAAGGAGGTCGTGGCCAAGCTCAACCGCATCGAGAGCGCCGTGGCCAACCCGCACCGCCACACAGACGGCCTGAACGCCGGCGTGGACGTGGTGCTGGGCGCCCAATGGGGCGATGAAGGCAAGGGCAAGCTGGTCGACAGCCTTTCCCAATCCTACGACGTGATCGTACGCGTGGCCGGCGGCTCCAACGCTGGCCACACCATCGTGCACCAGGGCAAGAAGTACAAGTTCCATCTCGTACCGTCGGGCATCCTCAACCCCAACGCTATCTGCATCATTGGCAACGGTGTCGTGGTGCACCTGCCGAGCTTCCTGGAGGAGCTGGAGGGGCTCAAGCGGATGGGTGTCGACTACGAGGGCCGCATCCTCATCTCGGACCGTGCCCACATGGTGCTCGACCTGCACCAGGAGGTGGACGGCATCAACGAGCTGCGTCGCGGCCGCAACAAAATCGGCACGACCAAGAAGGGCATCGGCCCGGCCTACTCGTCCAAGATGCTGCGCAACGGCGTCCGCGTGGGCGACCTGCGCTACTTCGACGACTTCTCGGAGAAGATGCGCGACCTGGTCAAGTTCTACAAGGACAACTACCCGGAGCTGGAGGCGGACGCCGAGGCTGAGATCAAGGCGTACAGCGAGATCAAGGAGCAGATCCTGGGCATGACTGTGGACACCGTCGCGTACCTGAACAACGCGTACGTGGCCGGCAAGAAGGTCCTGGTGGAGGGCGCCAACGCCACGATGCTGGACATCGACTTCGGCACGTACCCGTACGTGACGTCGAGCAACCCTAGCATCGGCAGCGTGTGCACTGGCGGTGGTATCTCTCCGAACCGCCTGAACGGCATCATCGGCATCGTGAAGGCGTACTGCACGCGTGTGGGTGAGGGTCCGTTCCCGACGGAGCTGCACGACAAGGTCGGCGAGCACCTGGGCACGGTTGGCGCCGAGTTCGGCACGACCACCGGCCGCGCCCGTCGCTGCGGTTGGTTGGACATCCCCCAGATGCGCTACTCGAACATGGTGAACGGCTTCACGGAGCTGAACCTGACCAAGCTGGACGTGCTGACTGGCCTGGAGAAGGTCAAGATCGGCGTGGCGTACTGGCACAAGGGCAAGAAGCTGGACGGCATGCCGTCCAACCTGCAGCTGCTGCAGGACTCTGTCGTGGAGTACGAGGAGCTGGACGGTTGGAAGGAAGACATCTCGAAGTGCAAGACGTTCGAGGAGCTGCCGGAGGCTGCACAGAAGTACGTGCTGCGCGTGGAGGAGCTCCTGGGCACGCACATCAAGTGGATCGGCGTTGGCCCGGACCGCTTCGACGTGATCACGCGCCCGCACCCGCTGGAGAAAGCGTAAGTTCACTCAGAACGACGCTGAACCATGGCAAACATACGGGTCTGGTACAGTGCAGGCGATCAAGTGGGCTTTCTTGGGTTGTGAGTATCTGGTTGACCCGTGGTGATTTGAGATAATCATTCATAGACAACCACCACTGTACCTGGATGTCAGATCTTGCTCTTGTAAAAGCAGCAGGATAGGCAGCATGGCAACAACTTTGGAGGCCGTAGCAGCCGAGCGCATTTCCGAGAATGATGGAGATGGAAGGGCAATGCCAACACTTCCAAGAAAGTTGTGGAAATGAGTCGAAGATACCCAACTTGGGTGTGTGAGCGGACTTCTTATCACTGGAATACAACAAGTCGCATACCCGAGTTTTGCTGGTGCGTCGTATGATCGGCCCTATCCATAATGCCAGCAAATGGGCGAAAGCAGGAATGCCTCTATCGTGGATTGTCAAGAACAGAGCAAAATTCAATTCTACAGTGGGATGTTGCATTCTTGGCATCGTTGCCTCCCTTTAGGATCGATACAAATGAGTTTGCCATTCCGTGCGGCAACTCAAGAGGTGCGCAATAATTGCGCTGGTTTCGTTCAGCACATTTCATTTAGCACGAGTTCGCCTCATCATTCCCAGTTTGTGTCCGCGCGAACGCTCTCTGGGATAGCAATCGTAATCTTCATCGATGCGGCGTCGCTGGCATCCACATCCCGACGGCAGCTCCATCCAGCGGAGCCTCCACGCTTAGCATCGTTCTTTTCGTGTAGCGATTCCAGCAGCATAAGCAGATTTGGCGGAGCATTGCGCTGCTCAGCGATATCCAAGATAGCTCCGTAGCCGATAGCACTTGCATCTACCATCCCCTGGACGACAGTGTTGCCTCCAGGTGCAGGTGGAGGAGCAGTGGCCGTTGAGGAGGCCGACGATCGCGCTGAAGATGGCGCTGGATCAGTATTGTTCGACCAGATCGAATAGCGGGACGGCGCGGGAGCTGGCGTCGAGCTCCACGCTGATGACGACGCAGGAGCCGACGCGGTTGATAATTTCGCGCTGTTCCCACCTGGGAACAACGATATAATTGCAGACTTGGCGCTTCGCGGCTGCACCAGCGCCTCCATCGTCTTCCAATCGCGCACCAATGCACACGTCACAAGCGCCGAGAAGAGATAGCGCTTCGGGTCAATACTGAACTGCTCGCGCAGCGCCCCTGGCTGGCACGAGCTGTGACGGGTGTGGGACTTCTTGGCGTCTCCGTGGTAAAGCATGGAGTAGCGCAAAAGCTCGCCCACGGTCATGCGATGCACACTTCTGCGCGGGAACGCCAGCCAGCGAGGGTCCAGCTCCAACCGCTTCACATTTGCGGTGATGGCCGCAACCCACTGGCGCTGCACCTCAGGCGTGAAGGCGTCCAAGATCAACTCCTCCGTGCCCGCGGCGTCGCAAATCTTGACACAGTACGGTCGCAGTGAGAACTTGCCGCGGTAGTCCAGCGGCTCAATGTGCATCCCCCTGGCGAGCGCGAGACTGCCCTTCTTGTTGGTCTTACTATGGAACGGGTTCTTGGACTTGTCGAGTTTCTCTCCGTCGTGTTTAAAGTACACGATCTCCTTATCCGTGAGTTGCACGTACCTCATCCTCCAGTTGGCCTGCAAGTTGCCTACCCCTCTCGAGCGTTTGTCCAGATAGGCCTCCATCCTGCAGACCTCGGGCGCCGTGTTGGCATCCTCCTTCTCCGTCTGTAGCTGCAACTTGGACAGCGTCACGTACTCGTGCAGCAGATCCAGGATCCATACGGGGAATCGGTGGCGGTAGAACTTGGCGATGTCTAGCACGTCATCGGTGGCTCGTAGCGACCGGCCGAGCTCCCGGTCGTAGAACACCAGGGACAGCAGCATGGCGGCCAGCTCCCGGTACCTCTGCGTGGCCGCGTACAGGTCCAGCAACCCCCGCAGCGCGCTGAGCGACACGGTCTCATTTGTAACCATGCACTGTTCCACCAGGTAGTGAACCCATTGGCTCAAAGTGAGCGGCAGTGCGGCCAGCTGCTTGCGGAACAGCGCGGGCGCCATCGTCTCGCTCACGAAGAGCAACACGTCCAGCATCACGCCCGAGCAGCCCGAGGCCTCCGCGGCCGCCAGCAGCGCGCACTTGTCGGCGAATGAGCGCAGTGGCAGGCGGTACAGGTCTCGGAAGTCGCGCACGGCGTCCGCGCTCTCGTCCAGCAGCCCCAGGTGCACGCACAGCAACTGCGCCACGGCATCCTCCGCCGTCGACATGATTCAAAATGGCCTAGGTAAAATAGATACGTTTTATTATCCAATCACAGAGCCGTATACATACCAAGGTTTGACTGACACGCGAGCGGCCCAGAATCGGCGGTGATGCCCGGAGCGGACGCCAAGGCGCTGGCGGCGGCCATGCGGCAGACGCTCAACCTGCCGCGCACTTGCTTCCCGATGCGGGCCAACGCAGCTGCACGCGAGCCGCAACTGCACGCGCGCTGCGTGTCGCTGGCCTACGCGAACCAGGCGGCGGACACGTCGCGGCCGCTGTTCGTGCTGCACGACGGACCGCCGTTCGCCAACGGGAGCCTGCACATGGGCCATTTCCTCAACAAGACGCTCAAGGACGTCATCAATCGCTACCAGCTGCTGCGCGGCCGGCGCGTGTGCTACGTGCCCGGCTGGGACTGCCACGGCCTCCCCATCGAGCACAAGGCGCTGACGCTGCTGCAGCTCGAGGCCGACGCACTGTCGCCCGCGCAGGTACGCGCACTGTCCCGGCAGCTGGCCCGCAAGGCCGTTCAGGAGCAGCAGCAGGACTTTGAGCGCTGGGGCGTGCTCGCGGACTGGAGCGGCGACGTCTACCTCACGATGAGCCCAAGCTACGAGGCCAGGCAGTACGACGTGCTCAAGAAGATGGTGCACGACGGCCTGATCTTCCGAGGCTTCAAGCCCGTGTACTGGTCCCCGAGCTCCCGCACGGCGCTGGCCGAGGCCGAGCTCGAGTACCAGGACGACCATGTGTCGCACGCCGCGTACGTCAAGTTCCGCTTCAATTCCATGGGCAGCAACGGCAACGACGACACGGCGAAGGTGATGAACAAGTACGGAGACAAGTTGTCGGCCGTGGTGTGGACCACGACGCCATGGACCATCCCGTCTAACCAGGCTCTATGCGTCAATGCAGAGCTGGAGTACGTCGTTGTGAGACCTCGTGACGCCCAGTCGGACGCGTGCTACTTGATTGCGAGCGCACTGCAAGAAAGCTTTGCGGCCATGCTGCAAGGGGACACAGAGGCGCAGGTGGAGCTGCAAGTGCTGGACACGCTCAAGGGCGCGAGTCTCGAAGGCGCGCACTTCACCCACCCGCTGGTGGAACGCGACGCGGTGGTGCTTGTGGGCGAGCACGTGACGACGGATGCTGGTACTGGTGTCGTGCACACGGCCCCGGGGCATGGCCAGGATGATTATTTCGCCTGGATGGCCCACCACTCGACGCCTGGAGAGCACCCGGACATCCTCTGCCCGGTGGACGCTGACGGCTGCTTCACTGCCGAGGCTGGACACGGACTTGCGGGCCTGAGTGTGTTGGATGAGGGCAACATGGCAGTCATTGATCTGCTGAAGAACTCGGGCAACCTGCTTTCCATTGGCGAGTACCACCACCGATACCCGTACGACTGGCGCACCAAGAAGCCCGTTATTCTACGCGCTACGGCTCAGTGGTTTGCACGGCTGGATGCCCTCCATGCACGCGGTAAGCGTGTCCTGGAGGACTCAGTTAATATGGTGCCCCCTAGCGCCCGTCGACGCCTGGAGGCGACGCTGTCCAGTCGTCATGAATGGTGCATTTCGCGCCAGCGTGCTTGGGGCCTGCCGATCCCCGTATTCTACCACAAAGTCACGGGCGAGCCGTTGATCACGGAGGAAACCATCGAACACCTTCAGGGCATTGTGAAGGCGTATCGCGTGGAAGACGAGGACGGAGAGGCCGAGCGCGAAGGGGCCGACTGCTGGTGGGATCTGTCTGTGCGTGAGCTACTGCCTGAATCGCTTCGAGATCAGGCCGACCAGTACGAAAAGGGCATGGACACGCTGGATGTGTGGTTTGACAGTGGCAGCAGCTGGCATGCGGTTCTACCGGGTCTGGTTGAGCCCAACGAGGAAGGACAGATTCGTGCAGATGTGTATCTCGAAGGCTCAGACCAGCACCGTGGTTGGTTCCAGTCCTCGTTGCTCACGTCACTTGCCATGCAAGGCACGGCGCCGTACAAAAACGTCATCACTCACGGTTTCACTCTGGATGAGCGTGGCAGCAAGATGTCCAAGTCACTGGGTAACACTATTGTGCCCAACGACTTCATCAATGGTTGCACTATGCCGGTGCCGGTCGTTGACAACAAGAGCAACAACAAGAAGAAAGCGAAGAAAAACGATAATAAGCCGCAAAAGGCTCCGAAGGTCAAGCAGATGAAGGTGCCGGCATACGGTGCTGATGTGCTTCGCTTCTGGGTGGCCACCACCGACTACACCGGTGACGTGAGTATTGGCCCCGCTGTCGTCGGGAAGGCCAGTGACGCGCTTCGTAAGGTGCGCAATACGGCGCGTTTCCTGCTGGGCAACCTGCAAGACTTCGACCCTGCCCAGCACGCTGTTCCACAGGAGCAGATGCAGTTCTCGCTAGACCGCTACATGCTGCACGAGCTCAACTCGTTGGCGCAGTCGGTGACTGCAGCCTACGACGCGTTTGCCTTCAACCGTGCGCAGCACGCGCTCTCGCATTTCATCTCGACCGATTTATCAGCCTTCTACATGGAGGCTACCAAGGACCGCTTGTACTGCGACGCAGCCGACTCGCAGACACGCCGCTCGGCTCAGACTGTGCTCTGGCTGTCGCTGCAGGCCATTACTCGCGCCCTTGCGCCGGTTGTGCCGCACACAGCGGAGGACATTCGACTTCACTGGGTATCTCAGCTGCAAGGTGGCATTCCCCTCGAGGATGTCCCCGGAAGTGTCTTCCTTGAGGAGGGCTGGATGCCTAGCGCTGAGGAGTGGAACCATGACGACCTCGCTCGCGACTGGACTGCTATTCGCCAGCTTCGGTTTGAGGTGAACCGTGTGGTGGAGCAGATGCGCCAAGCAGGGCGCGTTGGCAGTCAACTAGAGTGCAATGTGTATGTTGTGGCTGCCGAGTCGGACCCGCGCGTTGCAGCACTTCTGTCTCCGCTTGCTAGCAACTCCACGGAGCTCGAGGATGTTCTTTTGTGCTCGAGCGTGGAAGTGGTGGCGTCTGATGCTGAGATTGAGAGTGCTGAGCAATTCCAGGCAAACTGCCAATTGACCATGGGTTCCAATGACGCCCCGATGGACGTGAAGCTAGTGCTGACTCCGGCGAAGGGCCATAAATGTCCGCGCTGCTGGAAATACGCGCCTGAGGTGGACGCCGCCGAGACACAGCTATGCCTGCGTTGCGCCAAGGCCACGGATCTGCGCAGCGTCACTGACCTGGCGAAGAAGCTGATCGAGGAAGACGCGTAGGGTTGGATACCCTGTCTGGATGAGCAGTGGATAGAGCTTCACTGGTTCATCAGGATATACAACCATCGTAATAGAGCAACATAGCTGGCGTTGTGGACGTCGACAACCGCCATACCTTTTTACCACAGAGTCGGCCTGATGCATCGTGTGCAATGGGCTGACGTTGTCTGGCTCGGGTGATGGCCTCGCGTGCTCTTTCAGCCTCCTGGTCTCTAGCTGTCTGCGGCTGGGTAGCTAGTCGAGTTAACAAAGGTGGGTGGGCAGGGCAGTGTTGTCTGTGAAGGAGCGCGTGAGCTACGTAGTGTGCAGTCAAGCAAGCCGTGGTGTCAATATAGACCCCATGCCTAGCAGTGATCTGATTCTCCTGGTACGGCTGGTAATGGTAGACTGAGCAGATCTCTGATTGTATGTGTGCTCATTAACATCGCTCACTTGTACCACATGCTTACCACGTGATCACCATATGATCAGATACATTATACAGATCATCGGACAGGTTAGCAGATTTCTGCTGTGCTGACACGTGGGTATAACGAGGGACAGTAGCAGTTCAAGCGCCCGATAAGAGCCCAGCTCCGTGGTATTGTATCGAGATTGGTTTTCCGTCGCGCGCCAATCCTGGGCATTGGTTTTGTTCAGAGGCCAAAGTGATCGAACTTCATTTTTGTTTTTGTTTGTTTGTGTTTTTTCAGTGAGGTACATTGATGTCACTTAGCATAAAGCTAAGTGACATCAAATGTGCTAACGACACTCGAACTTGGTGGTGTGAACATTTATGTGAACTCCATGATAAATGAACTCAGCCTTTACTATGTTCATACAAGCGTGCGTTGCCCGAGGCTGCACTTGTCCAGGAGAGCTAGGCGTGTCAGTGATCTGGACCCACAGTGATGTCGATCTGGGGACGATGTGGAAATGTACTCGACGACATCGAGGTGGCCAAACTCGGCGGCACAATCTGTCGCAGAGTCACCTGCAACGCGATGATGCAGGCTAGCTCCTTGCTGAGCCAAGAAATCTACCACATTCAGGTGGCCCATGAGTGCAGCGAGCCATATCGGCGTCGCGCCGTCGTCATCGACGGCATCTAGCATGAAGAGGCTATTGGAGTTCTCGACTAACTCATGAACGACAGGGAGGGCTCCAAAGAATGCGGCAAGGTGAAGTGCAGACGTCGTACGAGGATCAAACGAGCCCAGCATTAACTCGAAGCATCCTCCAGAACGTGGAGGATCCAGAACTGAGGCTAACTCCTTTTGGTATTCGTAGGGGGCTCCGTGACGCAGCAACAGCCGCACCATGCCAGAGCGTCCGTGTCGAAGCGCACCCAGCAAAGGCGTATCACCCAAATCGTCACAGGCATCAATATTCGCTCCAGCATTCAAAAGAGTCAACACACTTGAGGTATGACCATTATGCGCCGCGAGATGCAGTGCGGTTGTTCCAGCGTCCTCGTTTCCTGACGTTGTCAAGTCTACGTCGGCTCCGTGTGCTATCAGCAGTACCAGCCCAGTCTGCCAACCGGTAGATGCTGCAATGTGCAGCGAGGTCCACCCTATGAAATCTTCTGGCGGTTGCTTGACTACGCGACAGTTAACCAGGCTGCTGCCATGGCCTTTCAAAGCTTTACGAAGCCGACGCACATTTTGGGATTTGCAAGCTTCGTGCAACGCAGATTCGTAGCGCCGTGTCTGGCTTCTCAGAGAGTTGGTGGTCTCGTTCTCCGTCAAAAGGTCCGTGCCCCACAAACTCTCGGAAATTAGACGGGTCTTCCATTGTTGGGGCTCCTCCATCGACGACTCGGACGGGTAAGCTGCATTGCGCGTCCGAATCGGTGTGGACAGTAGGGCCTTCATCTTGTGGAGCCACCAAGCTACGCCACTGTATGCGCCATGGTCCGCCAGTGTCTTGGCGACCAGAAAGTGTCCTCGATGAAGAGCACATCGCATCGGTGTTGCCCAGTCACTAGCGCGGCGGACATCCAGAGCCGCTCCTGCATAAACGAGTGCGTCCACCACTTCCACGTGCGCCGCGTTGAAGAGGTACTGCGGTGGAGAGCGCGAGTCGCCTTGTGACACCGTCGAGTTAGCGGTGTTAGGATAGTCGCAGGCGTGGTGCAGTGGCGTCATCCCGCGAGCGTCACGCGCATTGACGTCCACATCGGTCCGTGCTACCAGGAACCGCACGACATCTGCACGACCCAATCGCGCTGCCAAGTGGAGCGCTGTGATTTCCTGCGAGCCGCAAGTCCGTTCGTCAGCATCCAAAGCTGCAGCCGTCACCAGGAACTTAAGGATGTGCACGTGGCCACTCTCGGCTGCAAAGTGAACGCATGTGCCCAGCTCGACGCCATGACCGACGTCGGTGTTCAGCGGCGCAAAGGCGTCGGCTTGCGCACCATGTTGAAGCAGAGCTTGAAGGACTTGCAGCTGGTTGTATCGAGCTGCAAGGAGCAGCGGCGTGAAGCCTTGCGCGTTGCGGATCTCCGCGTCGGCGCCGTGTCGAAGCTGGATTCGTGCGGCGTCGGCCCGACCGCAGCGTGCGTACAAGTGCAGCGACGTGTCCATCGTCCAGTGCACCGAGGGCTCGAAGTGCTGTTGATGAAAAGTAGCTTGGACCATGTCTAGCACGGGTAGTTGCCGCCCTGTTGGATTGTGAGCGACTTAATACTCGGCTCCCGTGGAACCAGCAACCCACTCTGTGTGTGGCTTGAAAAAAGGAGCCCACGCAGAAGCGACAAGCGGCAGCTGAGAGTCCATCGTAGCGATTTCTCATCACTCGAGCGACTTATTCACGAAGGTCTCAGGGGCGGGAGAGACCCCGAGTCGTTTTCGATTTGCACCGAGGATACCTCTCGCGAAATGGCTTCGACAATCGACTAGCGAATCTCCAACATGCACTTGGCAAGGGCGGCACCACTGCTATGCTGGAAATACAAGCCCCGCAGCTTACCACGACACAGATTGAGACTTTCACGGGCTCGAATCGAGCCTCGATGCACCCCAACCTAGGTGGTTGAGGACTTTGAAACCGCTGATTCCGGCAGCCGCGTGGGCTGCGCCGGCACCGGTGCAGGATTTGCCGTGGACCGAGCTTCTTCGGGAAGGAGCTCCTCCATTTTGCTGATATATGTACTACGAAGCCCAGTCGAATCACCAGCAAACATACCGACCAACACCTGCAGCGCTGCCACGGCGTGTTTTTCACTGTCTGTTGCTGTTTCTGTTGCGGCTTCCTGCTCTAGTCAACAGAACCCGACCACGGACGGAGGCTTTTCGACTGCAGCGAAGGTTTGTCGTCCACACCGACTCATCGTCTCCTCCAGCCTGCTTCACGTGCGTGGGGATCGCGTCGTACAGGGACTCGCCGCCGAGCTGCTGCATGGCTTCTTGGAACTTGTCCGACTGCACCTGCTTGAACATCTGCCTTAGCTGGTGTTGCTCGAGCTTGGTCCAGCCGCGCGCGTCCGCCATAGCCTCCCCGATAGCCGGCTTCAGACCCTTACCCATCGGCGTCAGCACCATGCAGAATCTCAATGCAGGAGCTGGAACATGGCGCGCTTCCGGCGGCCCAGCACCAGCCGCAACACGAAGCTCGCATCCACCGATGACACCCTGGGCACTGCTATTGGTGTTGCCAGCGTTGGCGCTGCTGTTCTTGCCGGTAAACGACATATCCCGCCTCGAAGCTGCAGCGAAAGTGGCGACGGCTTTTGTGGGCGACTTCACCGCTACCCGTGTTTGTGGTCGCCTTGGTTGTTTTGGCATTCTTGTCACCGTTGGCGTTCTTGCTGCTGCCGTTGACGGGTTTTGGGGTTATTGGCGTTGTTGGCCTTCTGTCGCGACGCTGCGTTTGTCATTCTCGGGGAAGCGCTATCTGAGGTCGACAACCAGTAGGGAAGCGTGTCGACGACCCAATGATGGATGCACACCTGTTGCCTGCTTCGGCTTGAGCTTTGGGGGACGATATCTTTGACCACCACCAGAACTGTTAGCTTTCTAGCTGGAGAAGAGATCATGGAACCAGCAACAACACACAATGGGTAAAACCCGATAACGGCATCAATTTTGAACTGGATCCATCACATGACCCATCAGTTCAACTCAAACTCACTTGATCCCGAGCTGCGCCTTGCAGTCCTGGCAATACCACTTGCCCGCAGGTTGGTCCGTGAGGCCGACGCAGCTGAAGTGGAACCACTCGTACTTGCAGTCGTCGTTGTCGCAGCCCACCATCTGCCCGAACGACACTCGTCGACAGCTGCAATAAATAGGTTCGTTCGGGTCGATGGGCAGATCTTCCGACGCCAGCAGTACTGGCCCAGGAACCGCCTACACACAACAACAACAACTCGTCACCCACCATCACCAACACTAAAAACACAATTTGACAAACCTACCGCCGGCACTGCCACTGCAATCTCAGCCACTGATCGCTTCCTGGAGGACGTGGTTCCAGCACTGGAAGCTTTAGACACGACGGGCGTCGCCGTCTTCAGTCCACCACTAGCAGCAGCAACTGTATTGTGTTTGCTACGGACATGGGCCACATGGGGCGTCACATGACTCTGCTGGGTGGTGTGGTGCACCTGGTGCACGGTGGCTGTAGCTGCCACTTTTTGCTTCTTCCGTTGTGGGCGACTGTCCTCTTGGTACTCCCCATTGGCCTTCAATAGAGTCGCGTAGCTCTCGAGGTCCCGGTCCAGGCGACGGATGTGGTGGTCCACAATGTCGTAGCTCTGGGCAGCAATGGCGATCTTCTCGTCCAACTTCTGCACCACTCGTGAGTGTTTTTCATGCAGTGCGGCGACTCTTTCTTCGCTGCCAATGAGCTCCAGGAGCTCTTCGTCAGTAGGGTCACCTTTTGTCTTGTCTGCGCACCTAGCGAGCACTTTTTGTCGGGCATCCACTAAGTACGCTTTCTGTTCGCTCTTGAGCTCCTCGACCAGCGGGTAGGACGTCTAAAGGGAGGAGAACGGAGCGTTAGAGAGGGGCGACAACGGGCGCAGTACACGCAGACGCACCTTGTCCAGCTCCCGCATCAGGTCGAAGTTGCGCTTGAGCTCCGACGGGAGCATGTACATGTTCTCCAGGCAGTCTTCCACGTAGGTCCCCATGATGGCGAATTGGGAATTCGCTAAGTGCGGCAAACGTACTTAGTCTCAACGACATTCTTTCTGGGACAGTGGATTATGGTTGAAGTTGCCTTTTTAGTGACTATCTATATCTACTTGGTCTTCTTCTTGTCGGAGGTGGAGCTTTTAGCTTTGCTGGAGGCTTTCTTTTTGTCCGATTTGTCCTTCTTGACAGCTTTCCCAGCTCTTTTCTCGGTGGTTTTGGCGCCATCTTTGGTCTTCTTTTTGGGCGACGCGTCTTTAGTCTTCACTTTGGACTTGGAGCCGGCGTCTTTTGTCGAAACCTTCTTCTTCGCCGTCTTCTTCTTGTCGTCCTTCTTGCCATCTCTGGATTTGCCTTTGGTTTTGCCTTTCGCCTTGTCATGTGCATCTTTTGCTTTGCTTTTGGTCTTGACTTTTGTGTCCTTCGCCGTCGTGGGCTTCTTCTTGGCAGCAGATTTCTTGCCTTTCTTCCCCTTCTTGCCATCCTTAGCATCGTCGTACGTCTCGCGCCAATTGGGGTCTCCCTGCTTTGCGATTACCACGGCTCCGTTCTTCTTCTTGAGTTTACGGCGCATGCGCTTCATCGCGTAGCGCTCCATGGCTGCGCGTTTGCGTCGCTTGCGCCACTCCACCAAGAATCCTATGAGCAACACAAGCCCGACACTGGACAGACCGATGATGAGCCCCCAGGGAAGTGGACGCTCGTATACCCACGTGTGTTCATTGCGACCGTCCTCAAAGGTTTCGTCCACGTTGCCAGCGGGGTCTCGAGCTCGGATTCGCAGCCGAAAAGTGCCCGAGTCTAGCCAACTTTCAATGTCTAGTTCGCCAAGTGTTAGGGTCCAATTGCGAACGACAAGCTGCTCCACCGTGTCAAGCAAATAGTACTCGAACACGCAATAAGGCTTGTCGCTTTCAAACTTGAACACAGTATCGGAGCTTCCGCTTGTCGGCACCAAAGTGAACTGTGCCAGAGGTCGACGCGCGTCTCGATACCAAACATCGTTGTCGTAGTAGTCGGGAGCAGTGAGACCACCAAGGACGAGCACATGACGCTGAAAAATGACCCCAGCATGACCAGAACGTGGATTTGGTCTCCACTGGCAGATACTCTCTTGAGCGTCGACGAAAACATCGCGAAGTACTTGGACCTGATCTACTCCCAGAACGTCAGCCCAGCGCAGGCGGCCAGTAGTTGCGTCTGTCACTTTGCTCCCAATGTGCGTGCAGCCATCCCAATTGGTTTCATCTTGGGTCGTGGTGGTCTGAGCTGCTGCCGCCTCCGCATCGCCATTTGCGCCTTGAATCACTTGCACTCTGGCGTATTCTTGACCCTCGTACGCGCTTGGCTGCACTGTACATTGCTCTACCACGAGCTTCGCCAATGCGATATAGTCGCAGATTGGCATACGTTCCCGTAGAGCTATGGTCTGGTCGAACGTAAGAGACGTGAGGTCTTGTATCATGTTCACTCCAGCAGCTCCCAGCGCCAACGCGTCCGTGTCTACCATTGTTCGCAGGTACGACACATCGCTCGTCGGTCGAACGTACTCGGCGAACGAAGTATCCGCCGAATAGTCCATGATCCAGTTAGTAGTTCCTCCTTTCCAGACCCAAACATCCTCGAGGGTGCGCTCTGCGTCCTCGCCAAACATCAGGATCAGTTGCTCGTCGGGATCATCTCCTGAAGTTTGGTCGGGGGCCCCTGGTAAAACTAGTGACACGTGCTTTGCCCGTGGACTCCAAGGTGCCTCCCCCGTCACCCTTGTCCACGTTGGTCCTGTAGCACTGACCCACACGTCGTTTAAAAGCTGCGTTTGTGCTTCTCCAGTTCCTTCTTGAGTGTCTGAGGCACCTGTCCGTCCACCAAAAATGTACAGCAGCGATTTGAACACCACCATCGAGTGCTCGCCACGAGGCGAGAATTCTGCGTGGAGCGTGAGCATTTGCCAGTGTTGACCGTCGGTAGATGTCCAGATATCGTTGAGGTATGCACGATAGCCTCCACCACAAGCAAATTCTTCACCTGAAGGACGTTTTCGAGCATTCTCTTCAACTCCACAGTTGCCCAACTCGACAAGCGCGTAGCCTCCAGATAAATACAGGGCGTCGTTGAACACGGTCACGGCGTGGAATTCACGCGGCGACCACATGTTGCACACGCAAAACCCTGTTGAGGTAGCTTCATCTACTTGGCACGATGCGTCACCTTCACATTGATCATCGTCTTCGCATTGCAATTCTGGACGAGAGGCTTTGTGAACCAAGGAACTTTGTGGGTAAGCGCAGCCTGGAGTCACCAATTTCCAGGACGAACCAGCGTCACTACTACGCCAAACATCGTTCTTGAGTACAGCAAACTCCAGCCACCGGACATTGAGCGGAGCCATTGTACCTGGCCCAGTGCCTCCTCGTTGTTGGGATTGAGGAACTGGAAAATGCTCGCGAGCGCGGCCACCAAAAACAAACAATTCATTCTGAAAGGCGAGCGCTACGAAATTGCGGCGGGGCGAGAACATATTATCGGCCAGATAGGCTCCAGGCGGTTTGGTAGGGTCATCACAACCAGAAGGAGGGCTCACTGCCCAAGCTGCCGCTGCACAAGCTATCCACGCTGAGTATGTGATGCCACGGGGCGGACGCTTGCCGTTGTTTGTCTGTAACCACGTCACATTAGCCACGATCTGTGGCAATGGATCGCCCCACTTGGTAGTTTTCAGGATATTCGTCTGCACACTCCACGTTGGGCCGGTTGTACTCCAGACATCGTTACGCATTGCACCTCCACCAGGGTATGCTCGTAGGTCTTGAGAACCCTGAACGTTCGAGTCACCTCCCAGCACAAAAAGCCTTGCGTGCTGCCCAGTCGTACGAACATACTCGTCACTAAAGTCTAGTGCTGCAACTGCGTGGCCGTGGCGATCCGTCCAGGGGGTGATCTCTCTCACTGCTGCATTTGTGTGCTTCGTTCCGCTAACTTGAGCCCAATTCGCGGCATGCACGTCATACCACGAGAGTAGCAAGGCTAACAACAACAACCAGTTTTCGCGGAAAGACCATCTCTTTCGACCCATTTCACGCGTTGAATGTGCTTCAAGACAACATGAAGTCGCGAGACAGTGAAGCTGTTGAGATATGTCTACTATTTCAAGCGCGAAGCGCATGCCATTTTCGGATGGAGGTCGAGTACGAAACTTCATATTTCATGCACAGCAAAGAAAGGAAACTGAGAACTAAATTTTAGTTGTCTCTTGAGTCCAGTTTGGGAAAAGGTTCAATCGTAAATGATCTCAGTTGGAGTGTCAACGCTGGTTTCGCTCTTCATTCATACGTTTGAGATTGCTGTGAATAAATTGACACAGAACCATGTAGAACCATGTGACTGCTCTGTCTTTTTTTACATCGACCTCACCCTAAGGCACGCAGCTTTGGTCTTGAAATGTAACTTGGTCTGTATTTCGAGCTGCCACACTTAAATTGAAGCTAAAGGACGCTATTCTACGTGATGCTGCTTTATACTGGAGCTTAAAAATTGTAAATCGACTGTACATGACTACCGACAAAGCACTGGAAGACCCGGAGATGAACGTGGCTAAAGCGGCTGAATCTAACCATAATTCCGTTGCTGAGCTGTCATACCTAATACACAGCGGTGGCTTCTTCGCTTCATTGCTCAAACGTAGAGTTCCTGATGCTACCGAGCAACACGGCTGGATGAATTGGCCCATAGCCTCGAAACAGCCCAAATACTGCTGCAGACGATCCTCTCTGCTGTTATAGCTTTTGGGAACCAGCCTTTTGTTACGGCATTACAACTAGGTACATTCTATCATGACGGTAAGCTCGCGACAGGCAGTGGGTGGATAAGGCTTGGCAAGCGAACTCATTTCTAAAATCTCAACACACCGCTCACAGCCCATCCAACGTGAGTGCATGTTGCCCCTATCACTCCCAGCAAACACCAACCGCTTGGTGCAGACATTCGACGATGCGGTATGACGATGCGGTATGACGAGCGAAAGAAGCAGAGTAAGGTGAGCAAGAGTGACGTCTGTAGCACACACACTGATGCGCTGTTTATTTATTTATTTATGGGCTGTAAGCTGCATTGTGTTAATTTAAAAAAAAAAATGTTACAGTACTTCGAAGTAAGTAAATATATACAAACGGGTGTCGCTGAGCTTGATCGCTTATGCATGCCATGATACTACATGTACATGTGCATGTCTCTTGGCTGTGCAGGAAGGAACCTGAACAGCCTCTTGTGTCCATTCATTTTGGTCGTACACGTAAACATTACCGCCTCCGTAGCACGGGGCCCGTAAGCACTTTTTGCAAAGCGTAAGCCAGTGTGAGTACATGTACCGGTATGTACATGTAGATCGGTTGATGGGATCCTAAACGAGGCAACGACTTCGTCACATTGACGATTGTGGTCAAAACTTGAATAACTGAAGAAGGGGCGCTTTATTTTGGCAATTCTGTTTTTCCTATAGAAGCCTAACATATACAGCAGTAAGTGTTGGAATGCACATCTGGGACCTGGAAAGTTGAAGAGAAAAAGAAAGCTGAGAAGCTAGGAAGGCTTAGGAGCTGAGATATCAGGTCACTGTACGACAATGGGCTTGAACCCGTTGCCCAGTAAATGTTGGTAGGAGCCGATGAGGCAGGGCTCTAATGTTCAATGCATTTAGTCTTCATTTTGAATCGCCACGCGTACGAGTGCGCCTGGAACCGGTACAGGTTCCAACAGGGTTATGAGCCCAAAGCACGGGAGGTCATCAGATTCCAAGATGTCGAAGCCGATGAAGTACACCAGCGATGGAGTGCCCAAGAATTGGGATGGCAAGGATTGGCAGACGTACAAGTGGGCCATGTTGACAGTGTTTGAGGAGAACAACCTGGAGGACATCGCGGACAGCACGTTGACCGCGGCAATGCTCCAGACCTCTTCTGAAGAGAAGAAGGAGGAGTTCAGGCTCAAACAAGTCAAGATTAAGCGCATGGTAGGGACGTCGGTGCCTCCGGAGATCCTACAGCAAATCAGCGACAAGAAGACCGGATCGGACATGTGGGAGGAACTTTGCGACCTGTTTGAGGGTAAACAGAGTGAAGCGACTCGAGCCTACACGATTCGTCGCTTGGTGAGTGAGCTTTGGCAAATGAAGCTATCACCTGGAGCAGATGCAAATCTCCACCTGTGCAAGATGTTCAGTGTACGAACAGAGCTGACGAACTTGAAGTACACTATTGAGGATATGGACATGGTCGAGATGATGCTCGAGAGCCTGCCGTACCAGACAGAGTTCGAGAGTTAAAAGTCATCGATCCGCTATGGAGCAGATCCAAGTGTGTACACCCCGATTAAAGTTCGCGAATTGATTCGTGCAGCTGCAGTCCGACAGACTGCATTCCGCGGCAAACGGAGTTGGAAGAGCGGGAACCGGAAGCATGATGGTGGAAAAGATGGCGATCATGGGAAAGGTGGTGACCACGAAAAAGGTGGCCAGCAGGGCAAGTCAAAGGGCAAGCCAAGGGCATGTTTTGTTTGTGGTAGTGAAGATCACCTCAGGGCAAACTGTCCGGACAAGGACAGTAAGCAGAGTGGTGCTACTGGCTATGAGCAAAAGCGCAAACCGAAGAGCAACGTCACGATTCGTCAAATCGGTGACGAACCAACAGGTGTTCGTGATTATAATTCGAGAGTAGTTGCCGGTGCGGTGACTGAGCAACCGATGGATGAAGCTGCTGACGAACAGGAAGTTGATACTGAAGTAGCAGAGTTAGGTGTAGCAGAGCTACGTGTACAAGAAGATGCAGAGAGTGCTGGAGCAGAACCAGTTGATGGTGCAGCTGCTGACAATCTGGCGGATGCAAATCAAGGTGCTCCTGCAGAGGCACAAGGTCATTGGTGGTATTTCGATACAGCCTCCAACTCGCATGTCATTGGAGATCGTGCGTACTATGTGTCCTTCACGGAAGACACGACTGAGATACAGAGCGTGCACGGCATCACGCCGAACTTGGCGTCGCGCATCACTGGAGTTGGGACTGTGGCAATCGTCACTGAGGTGGATGGTGAGCAGACGGTGGTGTACATTGACGACGTGTTCTACATACCCCGTGCTGAGTTCGAACTGTTCTCGCCTGGGCTTGCACGTGACCAAGGATTTGAGTTTGCTGTCGACCCTGCGACGATGAACTTCCACATCTCCATTGAAGGAAGGACGGTGATAGTCGCGACGCAGCATGACGCTATGTGGTGCTTCCGGGTGACGCATCCTTCGATCCCAGGCAACTTGAACATCGGTCCGGAGTGCCGAGCAGTGTGCAACTATACTGTGGCCGAAGGGGTGGCACCACTGTCACTCTGGCACGAGAGATTGGGCCACACGTGCCCTCAATACCTGAAAACCATGGTTGACAAAGGTTTGGTGCGGGGAATGATGCTCACCCAGCGTCAACTGGACACGTGTGATGCCTGTCATCTGGCGAAGCAGAAGAAAAGTAAGCATCGGAAGAAACTTGATCGCGCTCTCAAGCGACCGAATCAAGTTGTGTATGCGGACCTACTGATCCCAAGTAAGTCAAATGGTACTCGATTCGAAGCCGTACTTCTGATAATGGATGGTTATTCGCGTTACGTGACGGTGAAGTTGCTAACGTCGAAGTCGAGCACTAAGGTGAACCAGCACCTGAAACAGTACGTTCTTTGGGCGGAGCGGCAAGCTGGCAGGAGTATGGGTGAAATCTCGTTTGAGGTCAACCAAGCCCTGACGGATAAGGGTGGCGAGTTTGTCAACACCGCCATGGCAGACTGGTACGCGCCGCAAGGGATTGAACACGTCCGGGTTGGACCCAAGAGTTCTCAGTTGAACCTTTGCGAGCGCACACATCAGTCATTGGTGGAGATGACGAAGGCAACGATGTTACAGGCAGGATTTCCGGTTAGCCTGTGGCCTGAGGCACTTCGCAATGCAGCTTACGTGAAGAACCGGGTGTACAATAAGGGAACACAGGGAATCCCGTACGAGAAGATGTTTGGCATCAAGCCGGATGTGCATCACATTCGCAAGTTTGGAGCGTTGGCATACGTGCACGTCCCTGTGACGCCAGGACGCCGAAAGCACCACAACAACGCAAAGATTGGCTATGTGTTGGTGTGGCGAGGTCGATGAAACCTATACCGCCCAGGGATTCGTATAGCGCGCTCCAGGAATTCTTCCTCCCGGAATTGAAGGGGGGAAGACTTGTAGGAGTCAACAAGTATCCAAGATCTCACCGCGAAGCGAAACCTTGGGTTCTTGGTGGCGTGGGTACCTTGCGGAATCCCTGTCGGCTCGTTTGTCTTTGACGAAACGGCACTTCACCGAGCTTGTGGCCTTGAAGTTGTGCCGAGCGTACGTCCACTTCAGGATGCACTCTCAACGACAGAAAGGCAGAGTGTAGTCTGGATTTCACACCCAGAGTATCGGAAATTCAGGATGCACCTTTACCCAGGATGCACCCCAAACACCAATAGCCAACAAATACAGATTTATATACAATATAAATAGCCGTCACTTATTCTTTTCGACCCTTGGACGGTGGGTCACTCGCTAGGCTCACTCGAGTCTTACAATTTAGACACCTAGTCAGTCTGGACACTCGTATAAAACACGCACCACTCTCAATTAAGAGAGAAACTATCAAATACTATAGTCAGTCGATACACACAGCAGTTAAACTATCACTTCGGGGGACAACTGCTAGTCAGTCACCTCGAATAGCAAGGGAATATGAAATGGGCAAAACACCAGCATGCTAGCGACCCAACTAGGATATGAAATAGGTGGGTCAACCCAGGGTGCCGGAGCGCCTCTGGTCACCACCTAACTGGACTTGATGTTATGAGGTGGAGATGCCACAGACGACCCGTCCTTAATGGTCGCAGCGCCCCTTGTTGTACCGCGGTCGTAGTCTCGGGTCCTCCGGATTTCCGTGGGCAGGCTTGGCCGAATTCACTTGCGCAGTACGGGGTAAAACAAACTCTGTTGTTGGCTGTAAGCCTTAAGCTATCAATTCTTTCTAGATCTCGGCTCTGGGTGATTTATCTTGATTTCACTATGGCTTGGGTCAAATTGTCTTCGCTTCAGTATGGTCTGGGTACATTCTCTTCGTAGCTTCAAAAGTGTCGACTCGACAGTTCTGTTGGGTTCGTTGGCGGTAGTTCAATTGCGTTCCACTTGATGACGTACCACTGTCTTCGAAGTGAAATAGTCAGTGGTCAACCGTCAAGATTCTGGTATTCCGGAGTCAGGATTTTGGAGTCAGGATTCAGGATTCAGGATGTACTTGACATCCAGACTCTTTGGGCTTCCGGCGCACGACTTGGGTGTTGGTAGTGGATGATCTTGGTTCAGTATCTTTAGTAGTCGCTCTGAACCACAGCAAGATGAGGTACAATCTGAGATACGTTCTCAACTGCACTTTCCGCCAGGCTTTAGGCACTCATCGTAAGGGAAAGTCCGGGGGCTGGACATAATGCGGGTTTGCAATCGTGGATTTGTACACATCCAGGATACACACTTCCAGCCAGTTGGGCCCATCTGTGGTTAGGCGTAAGATCTTTCCATAAATCAGTCGCACTCCATACGTCACCCGTGTCGCACGGGTACATCCGAGTCACATTCTCCATTTCATCCAATAGTATCCATGCTCGAAATTTTAGACCAAAGTCGCGACGGTGGTGCGTCACAGAAAAACCAGGAACACTTCGTGTCATTGGGCTATGCGGAGGACGTCGTAGGTTGTAAGGTGTACTACCCCGATGAGCGCACGGCAAAGTTTGTGACCGACTTACGTGTGGCGGAAAACGTTGTCTACCGAGATCGACACGATGCTGAGCTGGACGAAGATGACTTGAGTTCGCTGCACTTTACCAAGCCCGTGCCTGATAATGATGCATGCAGATCGAGCATGGCGATGGTCGAGATCAACAGTACAATGCCTTCTGGACTCGAGGAGGGCGAGGATGTAGTTGACGAGTCTGAGATCATGGACACTATTGAACTTAATTCACTTTATGATGCTGAGGATGTTGACGATAACGTCGAGGGAATTACGGACGTAGTGAATGACGCAGATGTGGATACCGGCCGTGTACGACGTGATCATGGAGCCTGTGAAGAAGTTGAGCATACTGAAAGCCAGGAGACTGCTTCGACTGGACACGAGGAACCTGTTGCCGATGGCGAAGATGGTGTGGGTGCCGACAGTGTCAACATGGAGACAGCGATTACCGCAGACAGCGAACCCGGACTTGGACTCGGACGACGCTACTGCTTCTGTTGTGGCTTAAGATGAAGTTGTGTCGGATGCTGGAACATGAGGATCGTCGATAGCAGAAGAAGATCACGAAGGTGACGATCAAGATCTCAGTAACGAGGAGATTACAATTGCTAGTGTCTTTGCATCGGAGGATGACGAGGACAGAAATTCGTCGAACATATTGAACTTGGAGGAAGATATGGACAACGAGAAGGAGGAGAGCAAGTCGAGTACTTTAAGTATTCAACATGGTAATGATCGTGAAGTGATCGATGCGAGTGCGGTTTTGACGGACAACCAGCTAAAACAGACTGGAAAGCGCGCACACAGAGACGAAACTCAATCAGAAGAAGAGCGTGTGGAGCAAGAAGCTGCTAAGGCGAAACCAAAGAAGACACGCCGCGGACTTCTAGAGGCTAGCGAACGCAGACGACCGGTTTATCTTAAGGATTATGTCTTCAATGCTGTCCAAGCTACCTCACGAGTTCTGGATCGGAATAGGAAGCCTATCCGAGGGAGTGATGCCAAAATCCCGCGGAACCGTTGTGAAATGCTGCGATCCAAGTGGAAGGAGTTCTTCCTCATGGCAGAGATGGAGGAAATGGCAGCACTTAAGGCAAAGGGGGTCATACGGGAGATTGCCAGTGAAGAGGTGCCAAATGAAGCCCTTCCGATCAAGACGATGTGGGTGTCTGCGGCGAAGACTGATCACCAAGGATTCGTGATCCGGTTCAAGGCGCGTATAGTGGCTTTGGGGAATTACGAACGTTCTGGTGTCGACTTTCGCGAGACGTTTGCCCCGGTGGCGAGGATGTCGACATTCCGGTTGCTGTTGGCACTGGCTGCGAAGCTCGGTTTGCACGTGTATGGTGGTGATATTAACACGGCATACTTGAACGCTTGGCTTCGAATTCGACAGTATTTGCGATCTATTGATGGGCACCGATGTGAAGTTAATGGGCATATGTACGTCGTTCTCAAAGCACTCTATGGCTGCGGCAGTCAGGAAGGGATTGGAATTCGGAACTGAACCAGTGGCTTCGTGAGCATGGCTACCAGCAGTCACTAACGGAACCATGCTTATACTACCGCTTCGATGGGGACACGATCATGTATGTGCTTGTCTATGTCGACGACATATTTGTCGCGACCAACAACGAGCAGTGCAAGAAGAACTTGTTCGAGGATCTGGACAGGGCGTATGGCATTAAGGACCAAGAACAGCTGAAGGAATATCTCGGGATCGAGGTAGATCAGACGGCAGAACATATCATGATTCGACAAAGCAAGTATGCGCGTGAAATCCTGGAAAAGTTTGGATACTCTGAGGTGCATGCAGTCGGAAATCCAATGGAGGTGAACGCTCGCCTGGCCCCCACTAATGACGAGGAAGAGGTGAACACCGAGTTCCCGTACAGAGAGGCCATAGGAATGCTCATGTACTTAACGACAAGTACGAGACCAGATCTGGCACCTGTGCTGAGCCAGTTGAGTCGCTTTGTGGCGCGTCCTTCGGCGAAACATGTCGGAACTGTGAAGAGAGTACTGCGCTATCTAGCTGGAACGGTTGACTATGGAATTATGTATACCAGACAACAACAAACAAGTGATGCAGTTCAGTTGCATGGATTTTGTGATAGTGATTGGGCAACTGACCCGGAGGAAAGGAAAATTACTACCGGATTTGTGTACGAACTGTCGGGTGGAGCTATTGCGTGGATGTCGTGCCGGCAATCGGTCATCGCGCTGTCCACGGCTGAGTCTGAATACGTGGCCGCGTGCGAGGCGACCATGGAAGCTCTTGCCATGAGGAACATTTTGCAGGAGATTCTTCCGTACAACTCGATCAAGTTGCAACTCGGCATTGACAATCAGACTGCGTACGTGATGGCTACGAACCCACGTACAGCCGTCGAACTCGGCATATTGAATTAAGATGGCACTATGTGCGCGAGCAAGTGGAGAGAGGAGCCATCAAGTTGCACAAGGTGAAGAGAGAGGACAATACCGCCGACTCGTTCACCAAACCTTTAGAGAAGAAACGTCTCAAGCGACTGCTGCAGGGCATTGGAGTTGGCGCTGCTGATTAAGTCGAAGAGTGATCTCCGAGAAGGGCGTGTTGGAATGCACATCTGGGACCTGGAAAGTTGAAGAGAAAAAGAAAGCTGAGAAGCTAGGAAGGCTTAGGAGCTGAGATATCAGGTCACTGTACGACAATGGGCTTGAACCCGTTGCCCAGTAAATGTTGGTAGGAGCCGATGAGGCAGGGCTCTAACGTTCAATGCATTGAGTATTCATTTTGAATCGCCACGCGTACGAGTGCGCCTGGAACCGGTACTGGTTCCAACAGTAAGACGTCCTAACATGTGTCTGTCGGGGATTTATTGTGGCATTGACTCTTGCGAGGCGACCAACAGATGTGTCAAGGTAGGTCTGGGATCACATATTAATAATACCTGTACACGCCATTTGTGTAGGCACCGCCGCTTGCCACCACTGCACGTACTCAAATAGTGAACTACTCATAGCCTAGAATATCCGTGCGGTTTACCTCCACTTTGTGAGAGTGTTTTGTTGTGAAGTCCTTGAGCTTGAGTAGGCAAAATTGAGCCTGAATGAGATTGAATGTTAGCTTGCTCGGGGTCGAGCACTACACATGCAGGTTGCTGCAGGGCCTGCAGCTCTCGACAGCCATCCATTCCAGCTAGTACAACGCGGACTTAATCGCAGCTTGAACTGCTACTTCCCAGTCTGCGCCAGCTCTTGCTTGGACCGTCGCTCAGCTAGGTCCCAAGTTGATCTTCAACTGAACAGAGAGTCCTCAGCTGTCCTTCAAAGGTTCTATCCATAGTACTATTGTATTCGTCGCAAGTCGTTAGACCAAAAGTTAGTCATCGGTTTTAATGATTCACAGCCCTAAAATTTATACAACACACAACGCTTACAGTTAGTTAGTGTATAGTAAAATTCACAACCATATCTGCGGAGTACACTAGATCAACGGTACCTATCTAAGATGATTCTTCATTCTTGGACTGTAAAGCCCTCCTGAGTCTTAATATCTATTATACGTTCCATTTGGGCCTGCGACTCATAAAAGTGCGCCACATTGGCTATCGAGTCCGAATATTATTCACGCACAAACAACGGGTCTGTCCAGGCGAGATTTTGAGTGTCGGAAAAATACTGCAAGAATCGGTCCATTGATTGCCAATTGCCAAATAAAACAATTGGTTCAATGAGTGAGCTGAATTATAGCAAGGCCAATGCGACGACGCAAGGGTGTCAATGAAAGCATGAGTGAGGAAGGCTGACTGTATTTAGCGAGCTCAGCTGGCGCATAACAAACGGCATATTTAGCTACTGTAATCTTGACAAAGGTTAATCTGGCGTGATGATAAGCTAATTACTAGTATTAATGTCCGAATACACGCAACACATTTCCCCACCCCATCCCAACTTTTATCTGAGACGACAGAATTCCACACCGTATTTCGCGGGCAGAGCAATTTGGAGGATCCTGGCAATGAATGCCAGGCTGGCACCTCGCTCATTCCACAACTCGAGCTGAAGAGCTGAAGTCACAGCCCGTCCTCCTCTCTGCTGCAGCCGCAACATATCAAGATCAAGCATGCAGCTCGCACGAATCCTGTTGTTGGTTGCCGCCATTTCAGCGAGCTGCAACGCGCTCTCTTCGACTGCCACTTCCGGACTGAAAATAACCTCGAAGATGGTGGTGCCCGACCAGTTGCGATCACTTGGTGCTGACCAAATGAGCGATAAGAGCAGCATGAGATTCCTGCAATCCAGGACGGTTGAGGAAGAGCGAGCGTGGGACATCAATAAGCTGGACGATATCTTGAACAATCCTGACGTGCGAAATGCCAAGTTTGAGAAATGGGTGGGCAAGAAATATAAGATGAAGGATATCACGACCAAAATCCAGGCCATCACCAGCGTGGACGAGAAGTACCTCAGAATCCCGCTGTTGTATGGTGTCCACAGTGGCCAGATTTCAAGCAAGATGCTGCCAAAGGTTCGCTACAAATGAAGCTAGTTTGAGGTGGATATCAAAATTTGGCTTCGCGTTGTATGATGTGTTCTTTCTTATTATCGATGATAGTCTATCACAAGTCCCTGAGTACGCTCGCTATATACAAACATCACTCAAGATCGAGCCAATTACCTTTGACGCATCTGAGTAAAGTGGGGTCTGTGTGTAAGAGCTCTCTCCCTTCCACCCGCAGTTCCGTCGCATCTTACGATGCTGCTACGTTTGGCATGGAACTGGTGGCATTAGCGAGCCATGCAATTTTACTTCCGAAGTAACTTCAGTAACCGGTAGGCGCACAGACTGGCTACCAGAGGCGTCGCCTCGTACGGATATTGTAGTCTCCATCAAACGGCTTGAAGAAACTAGCGAGGAGGCTCCGCCGTTCATGTTCGAATCCGCCGTGCCAAAGTGAACACGCTTTCAATGCAGCAAGAATCTTGCTGTGTGCGTAAGTTTACGAGACGAGTTGACGTCGATGTTGGAGACTGTGAAAGAAAAGTACTCGTCCATTAACTACTTCAGTAGTACATGGGAGTCGAGAGCACGGTGCTCATTCTCATGGTTGATGCAGAAGAGCTGGCAGTTGGTGTGCACGTCACGGGTGAGTACAGGCATCTTGGTGGACAGACCTTTCTTATTAAGGGCACCACATGCCCCCATTAAAGCCTGCCGGAATGGTATCGTTGATCACGAGGACGTCAACGTCATATGCCGAGTAGTTCTCAGCGTCAGACGCCTTCTCTTAGACGGACACTCCACTCTACTCGAAGTGGCGACACTGGATAGGAGAGTTGGCGTACTCCCTGAAGTTGTTGCCTTACGTGTACCAAGCAAAAACCAAAAAGTGAGGAATGCAGCCTGGTGCAAACATGGGCAGGATTGACCAGGGGAAGCTTACAATCTAAACTCTACCAACCAGTAACTTAGTCTACCACGTGCGCAACCAATCTTTGCTCAGATTGCCTTGTCCCGTGGTGTCGCAAGCGTTCTACAGCATGGGCGCACTGACAATGCAACACACATTTGCAATTTGACCGCTGGACAAAATCCAACGGGGGATCTCCAATCAAGAAACATCGCAAAATGGCGGATCCGTTCCCGTCGCTTCCTCGTCCAGTGCTCATCCACATCAGCGAGTATGCTGTCGACAACTTCACTCGGGCTTTGTACCCTCACAAGCGAACTCTGCCACTAAAGCTCCTCCAGAACCTGACCTTGGTGTGCAAATCGACCCACGAAATAGTCGACAAAATCACGGATTCCCTTCAGGGTGAAGTTTCTTATCTTGCATTGGAAGATTTTGCAGCCCCTGAAGACGCCGAGTATGCAATTGAGGAAATCAAAGCGTACGGAGCCCCCGTGCGTGATTTTCGCCTTCGACTGGGCCCCTACGAGCCAAGTCAAGGACCCTACGACCCGAGGCACTTCGAACTGAGACCAACCATATTAGGAGATGTGGAGGATCTAGACATTAACTGGAGCACCATGTTCGAGTCTATGCCGGGGCTCAAGAGACTGGACCTAACGATGGTGTCGATACTCAGTGAGCATCTCCCAGATATTCTGGAGGCTGCAACAGAGCACTGCCGGAACCTCGAAATCCTGATTCTGCCGAGAAAAATTGACTTCTTTGGGATTATACAAGGGCCAATTTTTGCTGAATATATGACTGCATTAGTTGTAGCACTGGAGAAATGGTACGTGGGAGGAAGCTGTGGAGGGCTGCGGTAGCTTTCAGTGCTGTCGTGTGACGAGGTGGATAATGCATCGCGCAGCACGCAGTTGGTCGAGGCAGTGATCCGCTTCTGCCCGAGAATTGAGTACGTGAACGGGTTTCAGCAGGCACTGGATCCCGATGCTGAAGATTGCTCAGATATGTGGTCGATTTCGCTGGAGACGTGGCAGGCTTTCAATGCTTCTTGCACGTCGTTGCGTGCATTTAGCTGGACGCTTGTTCCATTCGGTGACTTGTTTTTTCAAGTTTTTGGGGAACACAGAAAGCCTCAGCTGGAGGCGCTTTCTCTCACAGCTAACATGAGCTGGAAATACGAGCACTACCTGCGCGAGTTTCCTGGTTCAATTGTGCGTGTTGACGAGTTCGATCCTCACCCAGGATATGGTGTATCAGCGCGTGACGTCGGTGCCGCCCTTAGGGGATGTCCAGCACTGTCAAAGTTATCCATTCTGATTGATCATGAAACCAACGAGGAATCGGACGAGCGATACGTAGACCCATTTGTCTATGGGGATGATTTTTGGGAAGCTGTGGTTTCTTCGTGTCCGCTGTTGGAGTTCATTCAAATGGTGGACACTTCAGTAAATCGACTCGACAATATAAGGCCCATCGACACGTTGACAGGGCGCGCTCTTGTTGCTCTCGCAAGGCTCAAGTGGTTGAGCCAGTGTGAGCTGGATCCTGCACGACCGAGTGGCCAGGAAATCTTTGAGTATCTACGATTGGTATCGAAAAATGAGGGTATTGTCAGCGAACGAGTGCTTGACATCATTATTGGAGGCCACCACAGTAGCCGACTCGCAACGTTCTACGCAACCATTGTGACGCTGCTCAAACTGTTATCGGAGACCCGTGAGGACTCCCTTGGCGCAGCTTCCTGCCCAACTAAACCTGTTCTGCACATCTCAAACCCGTACGAGTCGAGAGTGAGAGCAAGTTGGTGCGAGGGTTACATGCGTGACGAGTTGAAGCCACTGCTCTCGTCCGTTAAAGGGATGCACCCTTCGATAACATTGCGAGTGGTTATCTTCGGACGTAATGGGAACAAATTCACCCGAATCAGCCAACTTACACTTAGCTGGCGTCCTGAACGTGGAGATCACGGACTCTTCTCTGACATCAGCCAAGAAATATTGTGTCGTGATTCGGACAGTGATGTGAGCATTTACAGTGCTAGCGACAACGAGGACGAGAACATGAGTGAAGACGAAGAAAGAAACATCGAAATGTGAATTGATTCCGCAAGGCTATCGGATAGCCCGCCTCAAACATCAAACGAAAAAAAACAACCACTTTTAGGTACTTTTTTACACATACCGGTAGTTGGTTTTTCAGATTAAAGATACCTAGCACGGACACTGAAGGGCATCCACTGTGTTATGGCCCGATTGTTTGGGTGAGGTCTTTCAAAGAGTCCCCAAACCAAATCCAACGAGTTCCTCTTTTTTTCTCCCCTAGAACGTGATCTGGAGTTTACAATCTGCAACTTACACGAGACTTGGCACCTCTCGTACGGCAGTCACCCTAGTAAAGGAGAGCTGAAGAATATCGCATGGGTATCGAAAAGTGCGTTGGAGTCGATTCGCGGCATTGACAGGCCTTGCGAGCTGCTACATTTTGTGAAACCGACTAATTTCGCGATAGCTGATGACGCCGAAGCTGTATCGTATAGTGAAGACACGAGGCCAATTCATGCGTGCTACCGCTTACACCACGAAATGTCAGTCATCAAGATTAACTGAGACCTGATCTTTCTCAAGAGACTGGAGCTAGTGACACTACTCAGCTGGCATATCCCGGAGATATTAAAGGGTGCGTCAAGTACTCACACGACATCTTCCTCGCATGAGTAACAAGGCATTTCTAATGTGGTCAAGATTTCAAAGTGATACTCATTGCTTTGGAGAGGCGGTAAAGCAGCTAACAGCAAAAACACGCAATTTTTACTGGGAACATCATATCGCGTATCTGGAGCGAAGGACTTTGCTACGAATACAGAGTGATTGATCTATGGCCGAAGGACATCTACATGTAACGTTAGTTGCTTTTTGAGTCTCCTACATTTTATGCCGAGATAGTAATGTTATATCCGAGATCAGCGAGGAATCGCTCGGAGTGGCGAAATGCCGCGCAAATTCGGTTGTGCATCTTTCCAACACGTACGAATCAAGAGTGGATCGGAGGTGCTTGTTAGATCGGAAAGAAGACGACGGAGACCGTGGGGTCCATCGTGATGCAGGCATGTAGGAACATAGTAGCGATGACGAGGCCAAAGAAAGAGTCGAAGGCAGTATGATTTACGTATCTGGAGGGTCATGGCGTGGTTCATAAGTTACGACAATGACTCATTCTCACCTTGATTTTCTTCTGTTCATCGTCAATGCAGTTGTTTTTTGCTCAAAATTTGAGGTCAATGTTTTTTTAAAGTTACGTGTACTCATTTGACATGGCAAGCGAAATGCTACAAGCTCTAAGCAGAACCCAAATGCAACTTTGTATTGTCTATCTATCGTTGGGAGAGCAGGTCATTGATTAATAGCTCCAGTTATATTAGAGTAGACACTCAAACCACTTTACTGGCATCTTGGCTGGATTCAAGAGAGCGTCACCGTGCAGAAATTGCATGTCGTAGTGATTGAGCTTCGTCTTATAGAAGCGATCATTCCACTTGTTGCCGAACTTGGTCTCTGGAAAACCAGCAGAGCAACTACGAAATTCTACCATACCATCGTTTTGGAAAGAATGGTGGGGGACCACGAAGCCTAGTACCCAGAACTCCAACTGGTCTGACGAAAGCAAACCTGAAAATCCGTTGCTGCACATAAGCGCATACACATTCGATCGATAGACCTTTTGGGCTGCCTTGTACGCCGCATTCATGGCTGAAGAGCTATGGTTCTCACCCTCGTACGCCAAACCTTTTAACGCAGTGGTAGGGGGGCATCTTCCACTGTTTTTCACCATCGATTTCATGACGTAGTTGGCTTTTGAGTGAGCTGAACACATGTCTTGGACATAATTGGAAGCCATACTTCCTCGCATTGGTCCTGCTAAACCCACCCAAGTCGTACTGGAATCGAGACGGCACTTCCCCGTGGCAATCGCACCACTAAGCATTAGGTTCCCCATCGAGTGCGTAACGATGATCGTATCAGCGATTACCGTCTTCGTACTTGTTTCACTCACGGCTAGAGCTCGCTCACACACTTTATATTGCAGTGCGTCGCTCGTCCACGTATTGTTCACAGTATTGAGCACCGAGTACTTGACGGATGAACAACACGGCGCGTGCTCCGTCATATTCGGCCAATACGACGGCAGTGAGTCCTGGTTCTCGGGCTCCGCTGTAGTGCTTCCCATTCCGTGAATAAATATGCATGGGCGTGGCGTTGACTTGCACGAACAACTCTCCCACGGAAGACTTACTTCAGCTCTCAGCCTCCTGCTACTGCTCACGGGAACAGATTCTCCTGTAAGAAATGCTTCTCCAACTGCTGTAATGGACGTTGCCGATGCTGAAGACGTGCATTTCTCGTTCGAACTCAAGATTGGAGCCGCAATATCCACGTGGCTGCTCAGATAATCCACCTCGATGTCCAAATCGCTGCCGTACATTGAAAACCCGTACGAGCCCGAAGCGCACAATCCGAAGCTGATACTGTTGACCGAGAGCTGGAATAAATTTCCATCAGGACAATCGATCCCATTTCTTGAGAGGCTTGACACGGGAGTGGCTGTGTTGACTGCCGCCACAATGGCGTTGATCGGTGGAATAGTGTCCGACTCAGTGTGTAAACACCTTACCGACGGGGACCTTCCACCCTCGATAGACCTGCTGAGGTACGCGATGCCGTCGACGAAAGTGTAGTTATAAGTTGCAGATTCTTCCTCGAAGTGTCCAAATGCGTCGTACAGCACTTGGCCGCCATCTTTTGACGTGACGGGATTCGCGTACATGAAGAAATCCGACTGCCCAAACACGCCCATGGCCTTGCGCTTGAGCTTGAAATGGAATCGCAGAGCTGGCCATTCCGTCGTATTATTCCGAAGACTGCGATGGTGCTGATCGGTAGGTAGCCCAGTCTCCAGGGCGAATACGGTCTGGACCACAAGTGCCGAAAACACGGCAGCCATACACAAGTGCGACCCCATCCCCACGCGTGAAAATCTACAATGGGACTGCAGCGTTTGTGATCTGGCGGCAGCTCTCACTCGCCAGTGGAGGGCCGATGAGACGGTATTCATCGTGCAAATGTTGACTTCACACGGTACTGAAGTGTTTGGTACCGGTATGCGCATTTTCCCGTTCTGCAATCCTGCAAAGCTGCATGTAATGCTCGCTTTGGCTGTTTAACCTACATTGACTTGTCGGATTGTCCATTCTGTATATTTCCCATCAATGTACAATCTTCTGCTTTGCCGGGGCGTTCGTGACGCATCAACATGGCTACACGAACCATAAACGAAAACCCAAGCAGCGATTCTGAGCAAGCTGCCTTCTCAACGCCTCAAGCTCAGCTTCTGATGAGCGACCAAAGTTGGTTCTGCGATGAGAAGGGCCGTCCTCCTTTCAGACTCTGCCGTCAAGTGGCTCGTTTGGGTGTAGTACAGTTGTGCCGTCTTGGACAGACCAGTAGGTGACAAAGCCGACGGGCTGTTGCTTCTAGACGACAAAGTGGCGAAGAACTTCTCCTTCCCGGTATCGAGCGTGGAGGTGGTCGAGAAGAGAGCTGCACACCATTCAACACTTCACAAGAGCACGGCTGCATTCTGCTCGCTCAGCCCAGCCTACCGTCGTTTCGATGCTTCTCGAGATTCTCTGGGCGGCCCACTTGTACAGTACACGTAGTAATTCAAAGTTGACGGCCACACTCGGAGGATCCTGATGCCGTAAATCACGGCAGACATACTATCAGAGCGACGAGATGCGACAAAGTGTCTGCAGCTTGCTCGATCAGATCAGGTCGTGCAGTCTATTATATCCGACGACGGAATTGACTACAGATCATCCTGTCCTAACTAATAGTTGCCGTGGACCAGACCACTATCAGATATAGCAATAATATCAGATAGAGGAGGACGGGTAAGAACGCGAGGATGGTGTCCTCTTTATTTGGCTTCTATACCTCGCGAATAGCTCCGTTAAATGCTCATTTGGTATTTTACCATGGGGAGGAAGACAAAGCACGTCGGCAACCTTACGTTTGACCACAAGAAGAAGATCTGTCTGTGGAAACGCGATTCTCCGTCCTTAACGCAGGAGCAACTAGCTGAAAAGGCGCAGCGTGAGTTCGCGCTTGTGAAGCAGCCTGTTCAAGGCACCATATCAGCGATCCTCAAGCAAAGTGACCGCTTCCTGAAAGTTCGGGATGAAGATCGCGAGACCAGGCGTGCTAGGCCGCTGAACTTTCCAGAGCTGGACGAGGCGCTTGCTAACTGGGTGTTGCATTGCCAGGCTCGCCGCATCATGCTTGATGGCAACATGGTTAAAGCAAAGGGATTGCGTCTCCTGGAGAAGCTAGAAATCGCTGAGGACCAGCGAATTGGATTCTCAAATGGGTGGCTTCAATCATTTCAAAACCGACATGGTTTTAAGAGCTTTCGTGTGCATGGTGAGAGTGGATCAGTTGACACCTCCTCGATTCCTGATCAAATCAAGCGCCTCCGGGATGTTGTCAAGCCTTTCGCGCTGGCTGATGTGTACAATTTTGATGAGTCGGGACTGTTCTACAAGTTGTGTCCTGATAAAACCATCGCAGCCCGTCAAATCGAAGGTGCCAAAAAAAGCAAGACTCGGATTACTGTGGCACTTGCGTGCAATGCTGATGGCTCCGACATGCGCGAACCATTCTTCATCGGGCATGCCAATAAACCAAGATGCTTCAAGAAAAAAACTGGTGAACAACTGGGCTTCCAGTACCGCAACAACAAAAAGGCGTGGATGACTGCCGTGCTGTTTCGTGAGTGGCTGCAAGCTTTTGATAACGACATGGAGAACCAAATGCGCAAAGTGCTGTTGCTGCTCGATAATGCGTCGTCGCATATCATAACGGAACTGGAGCTTCGCGGCGTTTCCGTTCATTTCTTACCCCCCAACACTACCTCCAAGTTGCAACCATTGGATGCAGGAATAATTGCTGCACTAAAAAGACGCTACCGTCACCGCCAGCTACAACATGCCCTCGATAAAGAAGAGGAAGGCGTCGACAGGGACATTTACGCAGTGGATCAATTGCTGGCAATGAAGTGGGTAAAGTCATGCTGGAGAGAAATCAAGGGGGATCTTGTCCTCAACTGCTTTCGCCACACAAAGTTGATACTTGGACGATCGTCTTCGCGTCGTTCCTGCCGGGAGACTGACGAACTGATTGCTGGTGAAATTGTGTCGTGCATGCAGCGTTTGCGAATTCGTGACCCGATGCAGATTGACGAATTTATCTGCAACCCCGCCGAGGACAACACTGAAATAGAAACAGTCACCGACATGGAGCTATTGGACGAGTCATCAGATGCATTCTTCATCGAAATGTCATCTGGGGAGCCACTGCAGGAAGATGAGAGTCACGACGACGACCTGAATGTCGAGGGTGATTCGTATGAAGAAAACACTGAGCAAAAAGTGAGCGCAGTGCGCAGTGTTATCTTCATGCTTGCTGATCATCCAGACTTGGAAGACAAACTCATGAGAGATCTTCGCTCCCTTCAAAGCCGAATGCGGGAGCAGCTCAGACTGGAGAAGGAGGAATCGATGAAACAGACTTCAATCACCAGATTCTTCATGGCCAGTAGCCAGTAAAGGGCTCAAGAAGGGACTTCTAGATGCGCCTTAACCATAATATTGCTCATCAATTTTCGGTCGATGTGATATCAAGTTTAACATTTGACAGGGATATCAGCTGTCTGTATACTACTGACTGGGAACGAAGTCGGTGGATTGAAACCATATCATTTATAACAGGATATCAGCGATGAGAGGGACCAATTAGGACAGGATGATCTGTACAACTGTTTGTCACCATACTCATGCCGCGGCTGGTTCACGGCTCCGACACCCACTCGGACGCCAGCTGGATCTGCGTCAACTTCCAGTAGCGACAAGCATCGTGTACTCACTACGAACCCAGGTGCTGCGACGATGTATTGCGATATGGACGACGAAAGTTGCCGATTTTCCGTGGAGTAAAACTTCTCGAGCGGCTGTGCAAGTTTCTATTGATTTGAACACCCAACTGCAGGGCAACAATGGGCGGAAATTTGTCGCCATTCAACTGAAGATGTGGGGCATTGGCTCACTACAATCGACGGCACGGAGCAGCCGCAAGAGGGTCCAGTGTGACCGTTAGGGGAAGTGAACTTCACCTGCGCGTGGCACGAAGAAGTTCGCACCACCGCGAGACGCGATTAGGGCATCCAGTGGTTACGGGTACTAGCTGGCGTTAGACAAACTAATAGTAAATGACATTAATGTACCTCACTTGGAAATCAAAAGTATCTTTTGATGACCGCACGATCCTAGTTTTTCTGGGGTTTAAGCCACGCTGGTTGCACCTCCTAAAAAACCAGTCTTCGAGCGTAAACATTGGAACCATTTCACAGGCATCTTCGCCTTATTCAATGGCGCGTCCAGCTTCGTCCGGTAGAAGCGATGGTTGTAGTTATCGCCAAACCTTGCCAATTCAAGTCCTGTAGCACAATTCTGACCCCCCCATTTTGCTGGGATTTGTGCGGTATAAAGTGGCCTAGCACATGACCCACCTTGGTTCGAGAACACGGAGTACGCAACACAAGGGGATGTTGCAGCTGACTGCCAAAAGGGTTGCCGGCGCAGACCGGGGAGACGCAAGTTTGGACCGGAAGATAAGCTAGTCGTCAGCTGAAGGATGTAGGTATAGGAAGTCGTTAACTTAGCTAAGTGGCATCAATGTACCTCACTGAAAACGAAACGAGATTCGCGTCCTCAAGGCAATGAAATCCATTATGAGTGGCCCGTCAACAAACAAAGCAGGAAACATAGCGCCCAACAAAGTCACGGATCGATTTGCACGTTCTCAATTCGCTTATCGAACGTTGTTGTCATTGCCTGAGCTCGACGCCCGTCTGGATAAGTTTTGCTTGCAGATTCGGTGTACTCCACTACAATCGCAATATCCATATTGCACACATCCAATTCGAACTTGTCGAAAATGTGGTCCATTTGAAATACTTAGTGGCATTTGAGCACTTATCCCACTTTCTACTACTTTGAAGTACTTCAAGTATTGTCTAAACTACAATAGACATTCAAACCACTTGACAGGCATTTTTGCCTTGTCGAACATTGCGTCGCCTTCCCGGAAGGTCATATCGTAGTGATTTAGCCTCGTTCTGTAGAAGCGACTCTGCCACGTGTCTCCAAACTTTGATGCAGGAATTCCTCCAGCACAACTCTCAAACTCAACCATACCATCGTTCGCTTCTGACTTGAAATCGACCAAATTGTGCATGAGCCAAAACTTCGCCTTGAATATAGAGATTAGCCCCGAAACACTCACGCCGCACATTAGGGCAGATACTTGCGCCTGGTAAACCTTTTGAGCCGCTGCAAAAGCTGCATTGAGCTTTGCAGAACTGTAAAATCCATCCTCATTGGACAAGGACTTCACTGCAGGCTTCACAGGACACATGCCAATAATGTCTGTGTAGGTCTGGATAATGTAATTCGACGCATGACCACACGAATCCTGTATGAAGTCCGATGCCATACTTCCACTCATGGGCCCTGCCGACCCCACCCAAGTTGCACTGGAGTCAAGTCTGCACTTTTTCGTAGCGATCGCTCCAGCCAGAATCAAACTCCCCATGGAATGAGTGACAATGATCGTATCTGCGACTTTAGAACCCACGCTCGACTTGCTGACCGCAAGAATCCGGTCACACACTTTTTCCTGCAGGCTGGCGCTCGTCCACGCGTTGTTTTCAGTATCCAAAAGTGCAAATTTCATCGTCGAGCAGCACGGTGCGTGGTTTGCCAAGTCATCCCCCCAGTAATCGTCGAAGGCGTCTTGATTCTCTGGCTCTTCAGTTTTGACGCCCAAGCCGTGAATGAAAATGCATGGGCGTGGCGTCGACTTACACGCGCAAGAATCCGAATCGCTCCACGAAAAATCAACAGCAGCTTCGAGAGTTCTCGAATCTCCAGGATTAAATCCTGTCCCAGAAAGCAAAGCGGTTCCAACCGGGGACAGTAAACTCGAAGCCGCTGTCCTGCATTCAGATTTCGTCGTCGTGGATGGTACAGCTACTGGGATATCCACACGATCTCGCAGATACTCGACAGTGATATCGATGTCACTACTTTGCATCGTAAAACCTGATGACCCAAGTGCACACACTGCAAAATCGACGCCATTCACTGAAACCTTGTACAGATTGGTCGACGAGCACTGGATATCGGTCCCGGCGCTTGGAATAAGTCTTGCCTCATTAAGCGCAGCGACGATAATGTTAATCGGCGGGAATATTTCGGACTCGGACTCCAAGCATTTTACCACTGGAACACTGGCGCTCGAATCTCCCACGATGCTTGTCGACAGGTACGCGACGCCACCCACCAGCGTGTAGTTGTACAAAGGCGAGAAGGTAGCGAAGACGTCGTACAAAATGTTAGACTCATTATCCAGCAGGACCGGATTGGCGGCCATATCGAAGTTCTTCTGGCCGTAGATGTTAACGGAGCTGCGCTTGAGTGTGAAGTGGAATATGAGGGACGGCCAATCTGTCGTCGGCTTATGCTGGTGGTTCAGCTGCTGTGGCACGGACAGTCTGCTGTCCTGGGTCGCTGTAGCGAGTACAAACAAGGTCGTGAAGACCGTGGAGAACAAGGTAGATAGAGCCATCTCGCTACAGGCTGCTAATTGCTGTTCTGTTAAAATAAAAAAAAGCGAAATGAACAGCGGTGTTGTCGATTGCCACCGGGCGTTGTCATTTCTTTACAAAGCTCTCTCAGCTCGGATAGACAACAGCTCAACCGCTGTTGTCAACAGTGTTGACGTGAAGGCGCCCAGTTTTATGAACGAACTAATATGATGAATTGCTGCTCTGTGCGATAACTATTATAATGGATCAAACTTGCACCAGACGAACGGTTTTGTTTCGACTTACCATGCCTACTGCCTGTATTAGTCTTTCGGAGGCATTTTCAAATCGTTAAAGTAGGCAGCACATCAGCTCCGCCGGTCGTCGACCCCGACGAGGCAACGTCGGTGATTGGGCAAGATCGGCCTTGCATTGGAACACGTTGAGCTCAAACCTTTTTGCCAAACCAGCAATTTGACTCCAGGTCTCCCCGGTTTAGTCTCGAAATATTCGAGTTTGACCATTTCGGTCATGAAGCCCGACAATCCCACCGTTCTGCATTTGGACAGCGCCAGCAAACATGAGTGAAGTCAAACTCCTCAAGATGGACCACTAGCCGTGAATAAAAGCGCTGTATGTACACAGCACGGGCTACGTGTACTGTAGCGCAGGAAGCGTTGTTGGTTTGCTTGAAATGGAAAAGTGAGATTGCTGTTAGCACTGAAACGCACTACAGGAGAGGCAATACCGTCCGCAATCAACGTCAAGTAATATATGGATCCCGTAATTTACCGTCCCGTAATCTGTTAATAACGGGAAATACCACAATAAACGCAATGCAGATGCATTACAGAACGGCATTGTCGTATTAGTAGTTAAGTCCTTTCGGTTGCGAGTCGCTCTCTCATGTTTTCGGCAATTTGGTCGATCGATTCCATGGATGATCGCTGGTTTTAGCCTGACACAGACTATTACCGATTCCAATGTTGTGCCTACCAAGCACTTGCGATATTAGCAACATTATCAGTTGCAGCTGAACAATCCACGCGTCACATTTGACTTCAATCACTGGTCGCAAAAAATATGCTTTTTGTTATGCTACCCACACAGCGTGCAACATAACCAACTGTCGATCCAGGTTGACAACCTCCAGTCTCCTAAATGCCATCGCCACTCAAGAAAACTCGGGCCAAGCCGCAGTCCAGTCCAATTACTCTCTCGCTTTTGTCCCTGCCCGCTCCCGTTCGACTTGACGTCGGACGTGGTTCCCTCCGTCAATTTGTACCAGCTCCACAAAGTGGCGCCAGTGTGCAGAACCTCGTTGCAATTGGTGCGCAATGTGGTCGCCGACCGCCGCGCGGCCACTTTAACGTTGGGCTCGGAGGACTCCATGACCCAAAACGACATCCCTTCAATGTACCAATTAGCGGAGACCCAGGGTGCCGACGTGCACGACTTGCGTCTGAGTTTGGGCAGCGGATACAGAAGCTACTTCGATCCGCAACCATCGTTTCTGGACCAGTCCGACGTGGATTGGGTCCGGGTTTCTGGGGATTTGCTCAATTTGAGCCGCCATGTTCCCGGAATTTTGGAATCTGCTTCGAAAAATTGTCCAAAGTTGGAAGGAAATTACAGTCCGATGGATGGTGCTCCAATTGAAAAGTTGATGACGACGTTGTACGCTGTCATGGAGAGGTGGTATGAGAGTGGAAATGGACTGCGACAATTGACGGTACCGACGAGAAACGAGGTGAAGAGATTTCGCGGCAGCACCGAGTTTCTGGAAGCGGTGATGAAGTTTTGTCCTCAAGCCGAGTACTTGGATGGATGGAAGAAGGTCGTTTCGTATAGAGACGCTCAGTGCGAGGAGATGTGGGTAGTTTCATTGGACACATGGGCGGCGTTCAATGCCAAATGCACAAATGTGAGGACCTTCAGTTGGGCTGTGGTACCGTTTGCCGAACCTTTCATCCGAGTGTTTGGAGACCACGTCAAGCCGAAGCTGGAGACGCTGTCGCTTTCTGCGAACAGGTTAGTGGGACTGCGAACGGTGCTTGCGCGAGTGCAACGGCTAGATCGTGAGGCCTCCTGTGAATGACGATGATGAGGACGATGTGGTCAATGGTGAAGCAGCCGACGAACCAGGCTACGGCTTACTTACCACAGAGCTTAGTACGGCCCTAAGGGCGCGTCCTGCTCTGAAAACTTTGTCCATACGAGTAGTGCTACCTTACTGTATGGACCTCCTGCAAGAAATGTTTTCACCAAAAGTAAGCACCAAAAATCCAGATACTTCAGCGTGTAAGGCTTCAAGTGTTGGAAAGAGTAAGATGTGGATGTACATGACTATGCTATAAAAAAAACAATACAGCAACACTACCTTTTCAGCTACAGCAGACACTCAAACCACTTGACAGGCATCTTCGCTTCACTAAGAAGCCCATCGCCATACAGGAATTCACTGTCGTAATGATTCAACTTGGTCCTGTAAAAGGGAGATCTCCAGGTGTCGCCGAAGTTGGAGGCTGGAATCCCGGCGGCACAGCTTTGAAACTCCACCATACCGTCGTTGTCGCTAGATTTGTGGGGAACTGTTGCGCCTAGCACCCAGAACTCCGCTTGATACCTGGATACTAGTCCGGAGTATCCTATACTGCACATTAGAGCGGACACATTGGCTGTATAAGCTTCTTGGGCTGCTGTGTAGGCTGCATTGAGCTCCGTCGAGGCGTATCTCTCGCCCTGGTACGCTAGAGACACAAGAGCTGTCGTTGGAGGACACTTTCCGGTGATATCTGCGACTTGCTCCAGGAGATTGTTGGTATCGCCTGCACACGAGGCTTGGACGAAGTCTGAACCCATGCTTCCTTTCATTGGACCGGCCATTCCTACCCAGGTGGAGCTCGAATCTAAGCTGCATTTTCCAGACGCGATTCCTCCAGCCAACAACAAGTTACCCATCGAATGCGTAACTAAGATGGTGTCCGTGATAACGGATTCCGTGCTGGTTTCGCTGACTGCTAGAGCTCGATCGCAGACTTTTTGTTGCTGTGTGTCATTGTTCCAAGCATTATTTACCGTGTCCAAGACCGTGAACTTCATCGACGAGCAGCACGGCGCGTGGTCGGTCAAATTGCCCCAGTAGTACAAAAAGGAGTCAACATTCTCAGGCTCCTCCTTATCAATGCCCATACCATGGATGAAGATACACGGACGAGGAGTCGACTTGCACGAACAGCCATGCTTGTCAGGATGATCGCCCGAACGGCTTTCTGAATGTTGAGATGAATCCTCGGAATCATCCGACCAGAACGTAAAGTCAAACTCGGCTTTCAGATTCCTTTCACTGCTGGAAAGGAGCTGTCCCGTGAGAAGTGACTTTCCAACCGACGTCACTGAGCTCGGTGATACCGTCGTCTTGCACTCGGCGGAAACCTCATCACGTGGCAGAATCTCCACTTGGGTGTCCAGATACTCCACTTCAATGTTCATGTCGTCTCCGTAAAGCTGTAGATCGTCGAGTCTAGACGCGCATAAAGAGAAGTCGATGCCATTAATCAGCACCTCGAACAAACTTCCGGTCGTACAACCAGTTGCGTCACTGCCACTCGCGGCCATCGCAGTCGCTTCATTTATCCCAGTCACAATAGAGTTAATCGGCGGCACAATGTCCGATTCCGAGTCCAGGCACGACACCGTCGGGGTGGCGGTAGAATCATCCAGAGAACTCCTTGACATGAAGGCAACTCCGTCGACTAGTGTGTAGTTGTGGATCGTTTGGCCTTGTTGAAACGTGGCGAATACTTCGTAGAGCACCTTGTCCCCATTGTCCGACACAACGGGGTTGGCGAGCATGGAGAAGTCCGAATTCCCGTAGATGTTCATGGAACTGCGCTTGAGTGTAAAGTTGAATCGTAGAGCTGGCCAGTCGGTTGCCTCGGTCTGTAGCTCACGAAAGCGACGATCACCATTTTGCTGAGCTGGTATTGCCTTGATCAGCGCAAGAAATACTACGAAGCACAGGTAAACGAGTAGTTGAGAGGAAGGCATCTCGCTGCAGGTTGGCAGCAGCAAGAAAACTCTTGATTCCAGCGAAAAAACTCTAATGAGCCGTGAATCCTACAGGTCACCATGTTCGAGTTTCGTGTAGCGTGGCGGAAAGTCCACTTCCCCATCATTGATGGCGATCGCTAATGATTGCTGAGGCACATTGGTACTCATGTACCGATACATTGTACTTCGGTTTACTATGGGCTCACCTCACCATCCAGGATGCTTGCTGAGTTCATTAATCACGCTTTTCTCTCTGTACACATGCACGATAGGGCACTCCCGACGTGCTTGTCATAGTACTCAAGTAGTACTAGGGATTTGTATTCCGTGCAATGCAAACTAGTCAAGTTAGATATTATCCCCGCTTAGGACTTCCAGTCCTCACTTCTACTTCTTCTTCTTTTTTGGACCTCCAACACACAAGCTACCTTCCAGGCCGACTTCCTCCTCAAGAACCCTATCTACCTTACTCTTCGCGCTATCCCCCGCTGTCCTAATTCCTCTGCAAATCCTTACTCCAACAAAGGTTACGACACCAAACGGTCCCGACTTCAACAGTGTGTGTCGACCGAACGAAGTTTTAGTCTACAGCAGACACTCGAACCACTTTACGGGCATCTTGGCTCCGTCCAGGATCGCATCACCTGCTAAGAACTGCATGTCGTAGTGATTAAGTTTCGTCATGTAGTAGCGATCTCGCCAATTGTCGCCGAACTTGGATTCGGGGATCCCGAGGGCGCAGCTCTGGAACTCCACCATTCCATCGTTGTGCTTGGACTTGTGAGGGATCGTGTGGCCCAAGACCCAGAACTTGGCTTGGTACTTTGATGTCAGCCCCGAGTACGACCTGCCGCACATTAGAGCGGACACATTCGTCCGATAAGCTTCTTGGGCCGCTTCATACGCGGCGTCCAGCTTTCTGGAGCTGAAGTTCCCATTCTGGTATGCCAGAGATTTCAATCCCGTGTTCGGAGGGCACCGTCCGGTGATATCACCGACCTCTTCCCAGAACCGGTCGGTCTTGCCAGAGCAGGTTTCTTGCACAAAGTCCGAGGCCATGCTTCCAAGCATCGGCCCAGCCATTCCTACCCAAATCGAGCTCGGATCCAGACTGCATTTTCCTGTCGCTAACGCACCGGCAAACATCAAATTGCCCATGGAGTGAGTGACAACGATGGTGTCCGTGATAACCGCCTTCGTGCTGGTGTTGCTTACTGCAAGCACACGGTTGCAGACTTTCTCTTGTTGAGTTTTGCTAGTCCACGTGTTATTTACAGTATTCAGGTGCGCAAACTTCACCGAGGAGCAGCAGGGCGTATGGCCGATCAAATCGTCGCCCCAATAGGAGAAAGAGTCCTCGTTGTGCGGTGTTTCCTGCTTGACACCAAGCCCGTGGATGAAGATACACGGACGAGGAGTCGACTTGCACGAACAGCCATGCTTGTCAGGATGATCGCCCGAACGGCTTTCTGAATGTTGAGATGAATCCTTGGAACCATCCGACCAGAACGTAAAGTCAAACTCGGCTTTCAGATTCCTTTCACTGCTGGAAAGGAGCTGTCCCGTGAGAAGTGACTTTCCAACCGACGTCACTGAGCTCGGTGATACCGTCGTCTTGCACTCGGCGGAAACCTCATCACGTGGCAGAATCTCCACTTGAGTGTCCAGATACTCCACTTCAATGTTCATGTCGTCTCCGTAAAGCTGTAGATCGTCGAGTCTAGACGCGCATAAAGAGAAGTCGATGCCATTAATCAGCACCTCGAACAAACTTCCGGTCGTACAACCAGTTGCGTCACTGCCACTCGCGGCCATCGCAGTCGCTTCATTTATCCCAGTCACAATAGAGTTAATCGGCGGCACAATGTCCGATTCCGAGTCCAGGCACGATACCGTCGGGGTGGCGGTAGAATCATCCAGAGAACTCCTTGACATGAAGGCAACTCCGTCGACTAGTGTGTAGTTGTGGATCGTTTGGCCTTGTTGAAACGTGGCGAATACATCGTAGAGCACCTTGTCCCCATTGTCCGACACAACGGGGTTGGCGAGCATGGAGAAGTCCGAATTCCCGTAGATGTTCATGGAACTGCGCTTGAGTGTAAAGTTGAATCGTAGAGCTGGCCAAGTTGTAGGTTTCGCGTTTAGAGCTGCAGAGGAGACTGCAGACAGCAATAACCACGTTGCTGAGGCCATCGCCACCCAAAGAAGAGGAGACGCCATCTTGGTGTTTAAGAGTTGCTGAGGCGAAGTATTGCTTGTTGGTCTGGAGCACAAAATGAAAACTGAGCTGGGGCGCCTGAGACTTGAAGCGATGCCAAACTCGAAGTTTGAGCACATCCAATAGAAGCAGCCCATGGACGTGTGGAGGAAAGAGAGCGATGACACTGTTATAGGGGGGGGGGGGGGGTTAAGAGGTCCTCTATTTGTGTTTAGCTAAGAAACTATAGAGTCCTGGTATCGCTGGAGGCTTTGCCTTATTAATAATCCTTTCTGTGGCTCAGTGTCGCTGCTGGTTTTCAACAGCTCGTCTTGGATTCGGATCCGAATCGTTGCAGGTACGCTGTCGTGGCAGAGCACCTCTTTCGTATATTTTGCCAATTGGTGCGACTTGAGTAATGCTGCAACCGCTTTTTGTAGTGTCTTGTGTGTTGTTTTCCAAACAGTTGATGCAGTATCCGCCACGATGGCTCCGATGCTCTGGTTCACTCTTGCCGCCTTTATGTCTACTTGTGACCCTTGTACAATGAGTCTTACTGTTGTAGACAAGAGAGTCTCTTGCTTTAGCTGTCGGGTTGCTCTTAATATCATCCGTGTTGTCACTATAACTCCTGCTAATTCGTGCTCAGTTTGAAAGAAGCCCACCCACTCCACCCGTGGTGGACTTTGTCCCAATAAAACCCAAACCCCTCGCTTTCCCAGTGCATCTGCTCGTTTCACGGAGTGAAATAGGACATGCCACTCATGCAGTGCTATCGGCCAACTCACAGGTGTCAGCGCCGTGAACACAGCATAACATTGAGCGACGCGAAAACCTAATGCTTGGGTTGGGGTGTGAGATGTCATCCCCCGAATCACTCCTTGGGTCTGGAAATCAGCCGATTTCCACAACATCCGCCTTGCTTCCTGTGTTGTGATTTGTTCGCTGTCAAATATCTCTCGGTTACGGATTAACCATAGCGTGCATTGAGTGCACGTTGCCCATATGAGCCATATAACTTGCATTGCCGCTTCACTCTCTTCTCCCCAGTCTGGTATGCTCTGCATTGCTTCTGCGAGGAAGTTTGGCGAAGTAGGCGGCGCTTTTCGAGCTGCAAGGTGTGGGAGTAGAGCAGATAGTTCGGCCCTGTGCAGATAATGTCCTACCCATTGGGGGAGCCATTCTTGCCACACATCCTGTGCTCGAGTGCAGTCCCATAGTATATGTTCGATAGTTTCAGGAGTGGTTGAACATTTTTGATGTGAACATTTTCGATTTGACGGCCAGCCTGAATGATACAAGTTCAATGATTGTGTACATATCCGATAAATCGTCCACCTTTGAAAGTCTGTTAGGATCCCGTCTTGGTGCCATATTTGCTTAGGCTGCTGTGATTGCACTGCTCGTGCCCATACATGCGTCTCGGCTCCAGTTGTCATTTTGTCAAGTACTCGTTGAATTGAAAATTTAGGCTGTCGTCTCAGGCGTTTGGATCGTGCTTTTCGGATTGTTCTGCGGAGCCCGTCGGCCTTCGTTGATGCTGGTGCCACCCAAGGTGTTGGGTGCAGATGAGGTGTGGTCTCAAATGCTAGTCCTGATACTCGATGTTTCAATTCTAGCGCTTGTACATCCTTGTCAAAACTGTCATCCAGATCTCGATAGACGATCGACCAAGTCCAACCGTTGGGATTCTGCGCAAGACATAACACTGTTGATTGTGGATCTTCCTCTACTGTTGCAATTACGGTGCCATCGGATTGTGCACGCCAGATATACTTTTTTGTGAGTGAGGGAAATTGCCTTGGGTGAATAGGAGTCAGCTCTGATGTCCAAATCTCTGATGGCACGCAGGCAAATATGCTAGCGCACCATCGCCTAAGCTGACGGTAGTGCCTGATTGTGAAAGCCCGTGTTCCTCTCGGTGGAGTCAACACATAAACCCCAGGCGATTCCTCTTGAACTCTGATTTTAATCAACGAACATGGTTGAAAAAGGGGGAAATCTTGCGGGCGTAAAGGTTTTCCTTTGTCATCTACAATACAGGCGTTATTACTCCATTTACTGGTCCTCCAATAGTCTGTATTCATCGTCATATCTGGCCGATCATTATCTCGATTTAATACACATTTAAGCGTGTCTCCTCGAATCCAGAAGCAAATAATTGATTCTCGTAGTTCCTCCACTTGTAATGCAAGATCCAAACGGTCATCTATAAAATTAAATTGGATTGTTTGGTCTGCCCATAAGTCAAGACGTCCAAGGGCTTGAACCGTTGGTAGTGTTCCCCATCTTCTTTTCCGACGACCTTGTTGCGCCTGGGACTTGGATGTGGGATTAAACGCACAACAATCTCTCGATGCATCTAGAGTTGGATGCGCGAGGGAATGCCAAGCTGTCTGGTAATTGTCGGGTGTACTCTGTATCCAATGCTCTGCTTGGTTTATCCGCGTGACTTGCAATGCTTGTTCAATGTTTTGGAGTCCCAACCCGCCTTGCTCTTCCGAAGCAAAAATCAGGCCTGGTGCAAGTTTATGCCTAGCCTTAATCTCTGCAGTTGTACCTTTCCATATAAAGCGTTTCTGGAGCTGCTCCAATCGCCGTAATGTATTTCTCGAAATCGGGATGTGCTGACCTGTAAACAGTATCGCTGGTAGCACCACCGTATTAAATAAAATGACTCTCTGTTTGACCGAATTCGCTACTTGCGTTGCAACCTGGAGGCGTTTTTTCACGTTGAGAATGCGTATTTCCCAATTCAACGAATCCGTATCATGAACGCCAAAGTGGTAGCCTAGTATCCGAGTTGTTTCTCCCTTCGCCAGCACGGGATATCCATGACACCTTGTTTGGGTCCATGCTTCGTTTAAGGGTATGAGTATACTCTTTTTTGGTTGTACTTTTAATCCCGAGAGCTCCCCAAATATCTGGAGAATGTCATTAAGTGGCTCAATTTGTCGTGTAGCTGATAGAAATACTGTGCAGTCATCTACGAAACCATTGAAGACGTGCTTACGCCCATGGGAGCCAGGGATTTCCAGTCCTGTTATATCCGGATGCGCTGTGATCGCTCGTCCTAGAAAATCAATTGCTATGATAAACAGGAGCGGTGCCAGAGGGCAACCTTGTCGGATTCCAGACTTCACTTCCCATTTAGTCGATTCTTCTCCATTCACCAGATAACTTGCAGTGGTTCCAGTGTGCAAACTATATAGAACATCCAAAAATCCTTGTGGAAATCCAAATTCGTCTAATGCGGTCAGCATAAAGTTCCGATCCAGTGTGTCGTACGCTTTGCGCTCGTCCAGACCAAGAAGAGCTGGGGAATCAGCCCAATCCCGCTCCGGATCGTTGATAACTGTTCGAAGTAAGGCTTGAACCATCGTCACACTTTTAGTCATTAGGCGTCCCCGAACGAAACCTTGCTGATCCGGACTGATGATCCTCGGCAAGAATCGATGTATTCGCTCTGCGTAAACTCGTCCTAAAATTTTATAAGCTGTGTTAAGCAACGAAATCGGTCGGTAGTCCATTGCATTACTCGAATCGCCCTTTTTCCGTAATGGAACCACGACAGCATCTAAAAAAGACTTCGGAACTGCAGCATCTTTCTGAATTGCTTGAAAAACAAGCGTAAGGCAATCTACCATACTGTCTTTAAAATCCTTGTAGAAATCATGCGATAGTCCTGTAGTGCCCCCTGACTTATCCCGCGGGAGTTGGTCAATGGCACGCAGTACTTCGGTCTCTGTTATGCGTTTTACAAGATCATCCTTCTCTGTTTTGCTTAGTTTGTGTGATTCGGGTACGCTTTGAAATTTGCATAGATCTGCCCGCATCGTTGATGGGTCTACGGAGGAATGGGATCCACCCAAGATATCATTCCATTCACTTGCCATTTTTTCTGCTAGTGGCATTGTGTAATGGGTCTGCTTAGACCCACTACTTAAGCTTACACGTGTGCGCACGTGTAGGAGGAAGCGTAGGAGTAGTTTTACTTAAGTTCAGTATACTTGTATCCACAAGTATACTTAAACCTAGATAAATGAACCAAACGGAAGCTTTGGTGGTAAATGAGAACTGTATTGATTGTAAATGGGGTTTCCTCCTAAAACTGATATTTCTAATGAGAGGTTCTGCCATTGGATGGCTGGCAGAACCCCTATCTATTGAATGACTCTCATTGGTAGAAAGGTGTTACTTTCTACCAGTCATATGCCTTTTGCTATGAATGTGGACCACCCTGTGGTGGTCACCTGAATGTATGCCTTAGTGCATGTTGCACTAAGGTAGGAGGTGAACCGAATGTGTAGCCCCGCTACACCATCCCCCCGTTAGGATTTGACGTGCCGGTCTCGACACGTCAATCCGTATTTTCTTCGGGAGAACACGTGCTCATTCCCAATGAGCACGCCAACGACGTCTTCGTCCAAGACGCCGGCCGCTTCGGCAACAGCAAGTGCTGTCGTCGCCTCCAAGGCGACGACGGCCGCTGCCTCAGCCACGACCGCTACTGGCATCGCCTCGACGGCGATGCCGACAAGCGCGGCAACAGAGAGTCGCCTCTCTGTTGCTGGATACCACTCGAGATGGCATGAGAAACATGCCATCCGAAACAAGACAGGCAAGATCATTGCTGTCGAAACCGGAGTGGGTATCTACTCTCCGGGTGGAGAGGGAGTTCCCCTCGACTACGGAAGTGAAGTCGAGGAGGGGGAACTCGAAGGAGACAAGGACACCTTGTCTCCGGGCCACACTGACCCCAATGTGGGTCTACGTCGTCCACGCGAGGACGACTCGAACGCTTCGAGCTCGAAGCGTTCGCGCAGCGGCAGTGGAACACCGCTCGCTGCCGCTGGAGCCTTATCGACTCCGCGGGATGGAGATGACTCTGCTCCATCCGCTGTTGTTGTGGCCTCGCACACTGAGCCAGTGCGCGAGCCGTGGATGCCGTCTCAGTCTGAGATCGGCAGCCGATTCGGTGCGACCGCGCCACCGAATCTATACGCGCTGTATTCGTGCAACGCCATCGTTGACGATGACGTCGCGAAGCGAGTACACTTTGATCCGTTAACGAATCAAAGGCGCGACTACTACATCGGGCTCTTCCATGAGCTCCGATGGTTTGCGAGCAAGAAGACTTCTCGCAGAAGCAAAGTGCCCGAGTGGCAGGCACTTTGTCAAAGTTGGAGTGCCTTTGTTGAAAACTTCAACAAGAACCCCGCTGGCTATCGCGACCGGATTAGCCAGGCGCGGGAGCGCTACGAGAAATTCTCGAAGCGTGGTAAACTTGAACGACTGCACCATGGTGCAGTCGGTATTGGACTTCCTTGCGCAGTGCCTTATGACACTGCTTGTGAGTACTGCTACCCCGGAGCAGTACGCATCACCGAGCGGGACGTCAACGGGTACACGTCCATGTGTGTACCTGACGACCTCAAGACCCTGCGCGCCAGTTTTCAGGCGCAGGCGTCTTCTAGTGCTGCGGATAATCGCAGCACTTATCCGAGTGCTGTAGGCGACTACAGCGCTCGCCCAAGTTTTACGCCCTTCGGCGGAGGTGGCGGTGGCGGCCTTCGTACGCCGTCACCATTTCCGGAATGTCCTCCATCAGGACATTCCGTGATTCCCACGTATCGTGTTGGGGAGGAAATCCTCTCCAACGAATACGAAAATGAACCGGACCTTGGGTCTGGTTCCGATGACCAACAATTCGCTGGACGATCCAGCGAGTTGCCCCGCGTGCGTCTCGCAACGGGGGTGGGGGGGGGCGGGAAGATGCCCCGGGTTTGGTCAACCAAACCTTGAGTCTCGCTTGGAGGCTGTTGAGCGTCTCCAAGCGTCGCAGTTCGCTGCTCTGCGTCAGGAGCTGAGCTTGTTGAAGGCTCAGCTCGCGGAGGTTGCGCAGACGACCTCGAACGTAAAGGTCGAGGTCGGGACGAGACTCTCTGGCGTCTCGAAGCGCGTCGCCGCGCTCGAGAGCGCTTTGGCGAGTCACCAGACGTAGGTGACTCGTGCTGCACGTACGGCTTCAGTCGCCCAACGTAAAACGTTGGGTGCAAGCGCATGCTGGACGGTATGTCCAGTGTGTACGCGTTGCCATGCTTCGCCAACACGGTGAATGGCCCAATGAAGCGCGGAGCAAGCTTGCTTGCTCCGAAATCGGAAACTGCATGTTTAGCTAGGTTCTGAGTAGCTAACAGAACTAATGAACCAACTTTGAATTCATTTGTGTTTCCCCTGCCGATGTTATCGGCATTCAGCTTCTGTCGATCGACAGAAGCTGCTATTGCATCTTGGACAAACCGAATTACGGCTTGTCGACGCTGGACAAAGTCCATTGCATCCGAGCTGAACCCCTGGTTCAGTTCGTGCTCCTTGTTCGCAGCAGGCCCGGCCTGCGCGTGATGTTCGTTGTCGTTTAAAGTGTCTACGCCCGTCGTAGACACTGTCTTGTTGTCGTCATGACTGCGCGCAGTACGTGCGCGAGTCGTCACAGCTGATACATTGCTGAAGCGGTCAACAAAGACCACAATACCAGTCCTCCGCTTGTTGTCTTGCGGAAGACCAAAAACAAAGTCCATTGAAATGGACTGCCAGCACTCCGACGGAGTCGGTAGTGATTGAAGCGGAGCCTGCGAGTTGGGCGCAGGCTTCACGCGCTGGCATACCTCGCAAGCACGAACGTACTTGCGTACCCACTTGTACTGGTGACTCCAATAGAAGTCACGCGTGAGAAGCAAATATGTCTTCTCACGGCCAGGATGTCCCGATGTCGGGGCATCGTGGTACTCGTACGTGATCTTGAGCTTCAGCTCATGATCATCCGGCACGACAATGCGATCTGCGTTGTCGTCGACTGCGCTGTAAAGCAGCAGACCATTGTGTACACGATAACGGTGTACACGGGCACGAAGGTGTTTGGTCAGCTTCTGACGAGACTTGTCAGAAGGTGTGGAGAAGTACTCCACCAATTGCTTCGCATCCGCATCATGTGCGTATGCGGCCTTCACTTCGTCCAGCAAGGACGACGAGGGTGTAGTCGTCCTGACGACGCCAACTGCGTTGGCGTCGGCCTCTTGCACCGCATAATCTGGTCGACGCGAAAGCGCGTCGGCCACGACATTCAACCTTCCAGGTTTGTACTCAACCTGGAAGTTGTATTCAGCAAAGAATGACAGCCACCGTGCCATTCTTTGTGATATGTGCGGCGACTTGATCGCCGTACGCAACGATGCGTGGTCGGTGTAGACCACGAATGGTCTACTCCCAAGTAGATACACTCGAAACTTTGCGAGTGCATACTTCATGGCAAGGAGTTCCTTGTCATGTACCGGGTAATTGCGCTCAGCTGGCTTCAGCTGACGCGATTGGTAGTAAACCACACGATCACGACCTTCGTGATCGAGTTGCATCAGTGCGCATCCGATCGCGAAATCGGATGCATCGCACACCACGTGGAATGGGCGATCTTGGTCGGCCACCGCCAAGATCGGCGCCTCAGTCAAGCCCTGCTTGACTGCTTCGAAGGCCTGCTGACAATCAGCAGTCCATTCCCATGCAGCCTCTTTCTTTAAGAGCTGCGACAGCGGGCGAATCTTGCCCGCGTAGTTGCTCACGTACTTGCACAAGTACGTGGCGAGTCCAAGGAACTGCCGCAGTTCCTTTACATTTGAAGGCGTAGGCCATTCATTGATCACTCTGACCTTTCCTGGGTCAGGGCGTACGCCGTTCTTCCCCACGAGACACCCAAGTACGGGTATCTCGGTCGCCCCGAAGATACACTTCTTCAGGTTCGCATAGAGCTTGTGCTTTCGCATGAGCTCAAGCAACTTGCGGAGATGCTCTGTATGCATCTCCACATCCGATTTCCCATTCACAGCCCGGCTGTGAATGAACACGTCGTCGAAATAGCTCGGTGCGAAGTCGCGCACCGAGCGCAACAAGTGCGTGACGCACCTGTTGAACGTCGCTGGGGCGTTCTTCAGCCCCTGCGGCATCACGAGCCACTCCCAGAGCATGCCGCTCGGAGTGCTTACCGCCGTGAGAGGGATATCACTCTCACGCATGAGGATCTGATAGAACCCGTCTCTCAGATCCAGAGTACTGAAGATAGTACTCGAGGTCATCGAATCGATGATCACATCTTTTCGAGGTATCGGCGTCTGCGCCGGTACCGTCGCATCGTTCAGCTTGTTGTACGCATGAACGATGCGCCACCCGCCCTGTGGTTTCTTCACACAGAACGTAGGCGCGCTGTGCGGGGACTTCGATTCCCGCACTTGTCCTGCATTGCGACGACTTTCAAAGAAGTCGTCGATTGCCTTGACTTGCTCACGCGGCAGTGGCCACTGTCGCGTGACGCAATACTTCGTTCCCGGCACGAGATAAATCTCGTGCTGAACACCCTTATCCTGCGGTAACTCCGCAGGAATGTCGTCCGGGAGTACATCCTTGTACTCACGCAAGACCTTGTAAAAGGGGCTCGCCTTGAGCGAGTCCCAGCCTTGCTCGTCGAAGCGTTCCTTCTTCGACTTCGCGCTGAGGGCGCCCGCGCCCTCAGAGATGAGCTGATTCAGCTCTTCTGCTTCACACGTCATCCTCTCGACGTCCGAGAGGATGCAGATCTGCTCGATGCGTCCATCGTGCAGTTCGCGAGCGAAACGCTTCCAGCTTGTGACTGGGAGCGACATCAACTCCGACGCTAACGTCGGAGGATTATTCAGCCTCATCTTCTTGTATTGGAGACCAATACTCGTACGCGTCAAGACATTCAATGTCTCGACGGTCGTCTCCAACTCCTGTGTCTGCCCGGCAGACACTGCTTGTAGCGTCTCGGTCCCTGACCGAGACTTGCGCAGCTTTTCTCGCTTGCGCCGTTCACTTCTCGTGCGGAGCCCGGCTCCGCGAGTTTCTTCTTGTCCAGGCCCGGCCGTGGACAGTTGTTCCTTGTATTCGCCGGCGGGTTTTACCCGCGGGCGCACGCGTTCAAGCCCGGCTTGATCGCGCACCGCTTCGTCGTGCAGCCCGGCTGCACGCGAGCTCGCAAGCATTTCCGGTGCGGGACGTTTGCAACCGTCCGCACTGCTTGCAGCGTCGGCTCCCAGAGCCGACGCGCCTTCTTTACCTCTACGCCTAACGGCGGAGTGTCTTTCGACCAATTGTGTGTCGACATTTCCTGTCGACACTACCGCGTCGCTCCGGACGCTTCGAGACCCTCTCGAATCGGATTGAATCAGGCCCTGCTGATTCGTTTTACATCTTCTTCCAACGACTCTCGCAGTCGTTGGCGTTCGCTTGGGGTGACCGGAGACAGCCGCATTCCGCGCTGTCTCTGATGGAGGGCCGCATGCACCACGTGGTGCATGTGCTGCGCCGACAGGGCCATCGCTCTCTGTCGCGCTGCTGCTGCTCCCGAAGCGCACGATCGTGCGCTTCATCCAGTCGATCACCGGATCATGCCGTGCAAGCCACGGCATGCCCAACACCATATCGAACTTATCGTCCAGTTCCAGGACGATAAGCTCGTCGACGAACTCCTTCTCTTGGTAAGAGAAGCGTACGCGTACGATACGCTTCTCGGTTCTAACAACGACACCCGTTGCTAGCCTCACTTCCAATAGACTTCGAGGTGTTTCCACCTCCTCGAAGTCAAGCCTTGGAAGGCTCTGCAGTCGAACAAAGTTGTTCGACGCTCCACAGTCCACTAGAGCACGAAGAGACTTCTCTCTCTTCGAGCTTACCTTCAGGATGACAAGGTTCGGCTTGTCATCTTGCTTCTTGCAGTGAGATTGACTCTCACTGGGGGCAGCGATCTTTGGGGCGTTCACATGCAGTTTAGCCTGCCGCAGGCTAAACGCTTCTTGCATTGCAAGCGCAATTGCAGCCTCGAGAGTATTTGGATACTCTCGGAAGAGATAGGTCTTCACAGGCCCATCTCTAAGGCCCTTCATGAACGTGACGACCTTTGTCGCCTCGTCAATCGGGTTGGTCACGATGTTCGAGACCAAGTACCGTGCCCTTTGGGCGTAAGCATGCACGTCATGCTTGCCCTGTTGCAGATCGAGGAACTCCGCCCTCGATCGGAACTCGTTTTGCGGGGGCTCAAACGCTAGTTTGAGCTCCTCCTTGAACTCTTCGTACGTGCTAAAGCACGTAGGGTCTGTGAGTCGGCGTCCGTACGCCCAACTCCTTGCTCGTCCGCCAAGACATGACATGGCGAACGCAACCTTCGACAACGGGTCGACGATACGTCGAGCCGTAATGGCAGTGTCGACCTCGACAAGCCAACGGAGGAGAGGTTCGCCCTCTCTTCCAACGTAGCTGCTTACGTGGAGTTTTAATGACTCCACGCGCGGTGTGGCCGATGGCGACACCGAAGTTCGAGTAGCGGTTTCACGCTGTTCCTTCACGATGAAACCCAGAGCAACTCCGTGTTGCTCCGTCGGTGATAGCGTTCGCAACATCGTTGCTACCGCCGCTTCCCCAATGACTGTTGACAGTCGTTGGAGGGCCTCCCACTCTGGTTCCGACAGGTGGGGGCAGTCTGCACGCGCAACATGCGTTGCAGACGTGTTTGGGCTACCCACGGACATGTTACTGTCCGAGGGCAGGTTCTCAGCCCCGCGTTCGTATTCCATACGAACGTGTTAGTCGGTCGTTGGACGGACTACAAAGTGCTACCAGGTGTAATGGGTCTGCTTAGACCCACTACTTAAGCTTACACGTGTGCGCACGTGTAGGAGGAAGCGTAGGAGTAGTTTTACTTAAGTTCAGTATACTTGTATCCACAAGTATACTTAAACCTAGATAAATGAACCAAACGGAAGCTTTGGTGGTAAATGAGAACTGTATTGATTGTAAATGGGGTTTCCTCCTAAAACTGATATTTCTAATGAGAGGTTCTGCCATTGGATGGCTGGCAGAACCCCTATCTATTGAATGACTCTCATTGGTAGAAAGGTGTTACTTTCTACCAGTCATATGCCTTTTGCTATGAATGTGGACCACCCTGTGGTGGTCACCTGAATGTATGCCTTAGTGCATGTTGCACTAAGGTAGGAGGTGAACCGAATGTGTAGCCCCGCTACACATTGCTTCTGGGTAAAAATGCCCCGGAGATGGCTGAATATTAGATATGGTTTGATCGCGTTGCCAATCTGCGTGCCGCTTGTAAAATTTCTTTAAATTGCTCGTTGTTGGTTGTAGTGCTCGTCCAAATGTACGTTGGCCGTGTCGAACAAGACAGTTTCTAGCAATATTTTGTAAGTCATCTCGTGTTTCCGCGTGGCGACGAAGGCTAGCACGAACACGACTGTAATAAGCTGTCGTACGCTTTTTATCCATTTTCGCCACCTCTCGAAGCATGTTTGACATTTGAAGCGCAAACGTATCCCATGCTCGGGCTGGACAGCTTTGTTGTAAGAATGTGGCCTTCAGGTTTTGTAGACGCTTGGATATTTGTTTGCGAAGCCAATCCGGGGAAGCAGTGGGAATGGGATATCTTGCTTTTGTCGATCGATTTTTATTAGATTTTTGTAGTGTTAACCACACTCTGACTTCTTGGTGGTCCGATTTGCTGGCTGGTAGTCGTGCCTCCACCCACTGCACCATTCCGGCCAAGTCTACACTCAAATAAAATCGGTCCAGACGGCTTGCAGATCGGTTTCTCCAAAAACTGTAATGTGTTAAAGGGTCAGGGGTATTATCGTCATCTGCATGTGTTGTGAGCAGCACTGCGTCAAGGAGATCAAGGTGATCTACTAGCTGACTGAGTTCTACACTTTCACTCGACTTCGTACTTGGCCGAGCATCCGTAAGACGATCTAGCGCAGGCTGAAGCACTGCATTAAAGTCCCCACCGAGAATCAATGACTTTGCCTTTGATGCCCAGCCGTGAAGTCCCGTGAAAAAACTGCGCTGACTTTTTGTGTCATTTGGTGCGTAAATGTTCATGAGTGTCCATCCGTGATAACTTACTGCTATTTGTCTGCTTGTCCAACTCTGTTCCCTCCATGGAATAATTTGTTCTGCCACGCGTGGTTGAATGAGAATCCCCACTCCTCCCGAGACTTCACTCGTCATAGTCCAATAGCTCAGAGGGTGTCGAGAATTCTTGATTCCCCAAACTCGATTCCATAGTGTCTTTATCTCTTCAATTTCCTCCCTCGTTTTAATATGCGTATCTTGTACAAAAATAATATCTGCCGGTGAGTTGTTTGTACATTGTTTCCACCCGCGCAGCCAACCTGCCCGGCGTTCCTGTTTAAAGCCCTGTAAATTTTGTGTGATGATTTGTATCTCGATTCGTTGTCGTTTACCTTTTCTGCTGGCTGATTCAGATGCACAAAACAGATCTGCAACTTGTTGCAACTCTGTGTATAAGTCTGAACCAGATGAAGATATTGTATCTATCATACTAAGCTCTTTATTCCTCCATCCCTTCCGGTGGAGAAACTTGCAATTGCTGCACCGCCAGAAGAGACTCTAAGGCAGCCCAGTCTCCATCAGAATCATTGCCGTAGTAGGCTCGCTGTACCGTAGCATTATTTTGTAGTGTCCGTAGAAATTGATCCAATATCTCCGCCAGTGACTTGATAGGGGGTTCGGTTTGGTCATTCATTGAAGCTAGTTCCGGAGCATACGCATACGCTGCAAGGATCTGTCTAGCCAATTTTTCTGCTTTACTTTTTCGACAGGCTTGTAGCAGCGGTACTTTGTCTGGTTTTAGTTTGTTTAGGCTACTCCACAGATCCTTTGAGTGAATATAGCCATCATCCTCCATCCCAGCTCGTTGATCCCGAATAAACGAGATCCATGACTCCAGTGAGTTAACAGCTACTTCATCAAAAACTATCCCAGTGTCTTTTGCTTTGGCAACTTCTGACTGAAGATCAATTAGCCCGATAAGAAGGCAATCGATTCGGAGCTGCCGTGTCCAGGTCATGATGGTATTCAGTGTCAGTGCTCTCAAGACATACTCTGGCGAGTCGATGCGTTGCAACCACATAAGCATCTCGTAAGGGTATGCCTGAACAGCATTTTCCCACTTCATTTTGTCAGCAGGTAATCGAGGGAACGGTAGATTGGACAAATCATTCCAGTCTACCTCCAAAGCGTTCCACTCTTCTCGTTTAATACTCTCACTGCGCCTTCCGTTTCCAGACGTGAATCGAGCATGCTGGCTGTCTGGTGGATCAACTGGAACAGGAGCTACAGGAGATCGGTTTTTATCAGGACCATAACCAACCTCACCATTGTCTGGTGTCCACTCCGAGGTGTCCAGTGATATCATGTCAATGTCGTTTTCGTCCGGAGTGTCTATTCTGTCTATACCCTCGTGTAACAATCTGTTTTGCCACTCCTTGAGGGTATCTTTTGTTTCACCAAGCGCGGATGCTATTAGATCGACCTGTTCGTCATCTTCCCAGTCAGCATTAATGAGCATTTTTTGCTGTCCTGGAGATAGACCATGTGGTCCTGGTGTCGGGAACGCACGCAATTCTTTCTGACGTTCTTCACTGTGTAGTGTCACGTCGCATAAATCCTCTCGCTCCGGTTTCACTGAATTCGTTGCTTTTTCATCTGTGGGCATGTTCTTGACGACTACTTGCTTACTAACTGTACTGTTCACCTTTGCTTCTGAGTCTGTTTCAACAGATGACATTTCTACATCCTGATCATATGCGTTTTCCCAGACCTGAATCGGCGATGTTACCAGTTCCTCTAGCACATCATCCGATGGCGCTTCGCCTAATTTCAACCACGCATAATGTTGTGACCCGTAAAATAACACTATCGGTCGCTTTCTGGACTCCTCGGACCCGTGACAGTCCTGCTGAAGAAGTGCCATCCAACTCTTGGCTTCCTTCCACGCATAGTTAAACTCTCCACTGGATTCTAGCGCATGGGTAGTAGTATTTTTATGAATCGGCTTGAACACCTGGAAACTAGGGTTTTCCAGACCCTCGTGTCCAACCACCACATATATTGGACGTTGCAGTAGCTTAGCTAACATCTTGAGTGTCCAATCATTCCCCCATAACGCTTGTGAAATAAAGGCCGTCCGGGCAGAGCTGGAAGTACACACATCCTCAATGTATTCCTTTAGGCTAGCCTCAGACTCGTTGACGGTAAGATTTCCTGCGTTTTCATCTTGCGCCTTCAAAATTAATTGGCGAATGGCATGCGGAAATTCTGCTTCAAAGCCTTGGAGTGCTGCAATTTGAATCCCCTTTTTCAATTTGACCGTCATATTCTCGATAGCAGATGTAGCTGTTGGCTCGTCAAATGTTTTGTTAAGCAGCGCCATTGCGACTGCGTAGAACTGACAATTGCCAGTTGCAGGTGTTTCAACCGGACTCAAACCACAACATTTGAGAACTGAAAATCCTGTCGCTAGATCAAGTTTGTCCATATCCATGGATTGAACGAGCATCGTGTCTCCCTTATCAAAGCGGGATTGGTTTCGGTGGGTCGCTTCGATGATCAGGCGATTCTGCTTCGTCAGCGCTGCGGATCTAGGAAGGAATATTTTAGCTGGTGGCGCCACTTTTTCTTCAATTTCATCTTCCTCTTCACTCATCGCCGTTTCCACTAGATCCACAACTTCTACCTTCGTTTGATTTATCTCCGTTCCCTTCATATTATCCGCACTGATCACCTCATTGTATCCTTCAGCTGCTGTCTTTCCCGGGCGAAACGTTTTGTTGCGCGTAGGATATTTCCAGTCTGATGAACTTACTCGTGCCTCCGTCGGACGGCAAGGTGCTGGGGTTTCTACGTCATCTGTTGTGCGCACTGGTTCCATTGTTTGATGGTGTTGCCTTGCGTGTTGGTCACTGGGATGGAAGCTTCTCATCGCCCCCCACATGTTTTCTAGCTCCTCAAAACTAGTCACTGTAGATTTTCGGCGCACGACATGGGCCAATTCCTGCGTTGAAACTGCGATACAGTTATGGCCTCTAGACCACGCATCTGGTTGGGCTCGGCATTGAACCACTGTATGGCCTGGAACTCCACAGTTGTAGCACGGTGGAGCAGGGTTCTTGCCCACGTGATGCACCAGTATCTTTGTACCCATCCAGTTAATGAATCTGACTTTTTCTAGGAACTTAGGACAAGCTGGTGAACGGAAGTAAATCTCCCAAACTCCAGTCTGAAACATTTGCCGTCCATACTTGGGCTCTTGAAAGGTTACATAGCTTCCGTTGAATTTCGATCTAATGAAAGCATCTAATGCTGCTTCATCCATGAATCGAGACACATTTAAAAGCTTCACTCTATATCTCTCGTGGCGCTGCTCGTTTCGAATACCATCTGATCCAATCTGACGTCCCCACATTCGACTTCTTCTTTGCGCTGGAGTATCCAGGGGGTCTCCATCCATCGGACGTGGGTTGAGCAGCAGAAAGCGTCTGTTGCGGAAAGGAATCGATTTGAACACTTGCGACCATTTGTTTGATGACTCGCGTGTCCAGAAGAAGAGGTGTACTGAGTGTTGTTGAGGGTTGTAGCAAACTTGCTTAGTCTCTCCTAGCATTTCAGTCAATCGGTTCTGATCAAATCCAACTCGCTTGGCCCCTTGTAGAATGGCCCCCACCAGCCTGTCTCGAGTTTGAAAGTCTGGGTAGACAGGGAATTGTGCTGGCAATTGAATATACAATTCACCTTCCACTTGAATATAGATCGTGTTCTGGATAACTCGAAGTAAGTCGTTGTCACATGTGCGTTTAAGAAATTGCGGTAAGCCTTGAGCTAAAATGTTTCCTTCAAGCAAGCCTTGCGTTATCTTCCTCTCCAGTTCAGTCGGTTCCCGTAGCTTAGTTGGAAAATCATACTCCGCCATATATGCAGCTCGCATCTCTGCAATTTCCTCCGCTCTGTATACATCAGTCCGGAAACGAATGATGGTGTCGACTTCTTCCATTGGTTCATCTTCCTGCTCTTGATTCCCTTGAACCAGCGGATTCAATTCCCATGGATTCGTAGAAGTTGTAGGCCGAGCCTTCAGCGAGTTCACCCGTAGCTCGATCGTATCCATAAGGGATCGAGGCGAGTCATAGATCGATTTTGTCAGATCACGCAGTCTATTTTTCCACTGCTGACAGGTAGCTCCTTGTCCAAACACTTCAGCCCAGAAAAGTCTAAAAACACTATCCAGCTCACTCGATAACAAGATCGGAAGATGTTCCTTGTCTGCCGGTAATACTTGTTGTTCATGCAGTGCAAAGACCACATTAAACATCTCCTGCATTAATTGCCGATCTTGTGTAGTAAGTTGGCTCCAGTCCTTGGTTTTATTTCCCACTTTAGTAAGAAATTGATCAAACAAAACTGGGAACGGCGCTCGGCGAGTGGAATTATCCGTTGTTTTGGTTTCATCATCCTCTGGTTGGTTTTCCTGTTCAACCTCTCTTGTCGGTTCATTCTGGGGCTCCGACGACACTGCCGTCTTAAATCCAGCTCCAGCGTAATTAGCCGATCCCTTTTTCACTTCGTCCTCGTCTGTATCATTGGGATCATCTCGAGTTGACCCTGATCGCACGAGCATACTGTCCTCTCCAGTTCGTGGTTCATTCACTCCACCTGATGCATGTGCACCTTGATTCGATGGCGTAGTAGATTGAGCCTCGTCGCGGACCTCAGTCCCCACCCGCGACGGGCTTGGATCCGGCGGATCAGCTTGGGCCCCCATTGATGCACTGCGGAAGTTCGGAGTGCTTCAAATAGAAGGGCGTATAGTTTAAACAAGAGATATCTTTCTCGAGGGTCCTTTCGGTGGCCTCTTTGACTGTATCGCTCTGTGTGGGTCACTCCCAGTCCCCACGGTTTGTTCTCGACCCCCGGCTGCTGTGACGCTTCGGTGGCTGATTTGGAAGTGATGACACTGTTATAGCTGGCATTTGCCTGAACTTTTGCCGTTCGATCGCCTACAAGATGTCGCCTATATATCTTGTGCTTTGATTTGGCACATTTTGCACTCCGAACAATCCTGGCTTGTTAGTATTGCAAGACATTGCCATCAGCGATTCGCTGACAGCGAAGCAGTGTAAAAACGAGTTTTATGAGTCGGGCGCAAGTTTCGCTTCACCGTGCTGCTAGGCAAAACTTAACTTTCTTTTCCCTGGATGCTGTGTCTCCACGTTGCTTGGTCCTACTCTTTTCACGAAGTAAGTTCTTATCGCTGGACTGCCGTCGATGTTACCGACGAGGAAACAATACCCGGATCAGCAAGTCATGCTGCAGCTAAGACTGACAATCCCGAAAAGATTGGTCGTAATTGCATTTGCTGAAAGAGAAAGCGTCGTCATCTGCGGCTTCAAGTATCCTCTAGACACGCGGAAGGACGCGTCAGCAAAAGGTACGGCTTCAAAGGTACATTTACGTAGAGCTGTGCAGGTGGCATTGAAAGCCCCCCCCTCCCCATTTCTCCTTTCGATCTACGCGAGACAAAAACTCAAAAAGAGCGCGCCCTGCACTCAACCAATCACACATCTCCCACGCATTGAAGTACTCGACGCTCGGGCGACCCCTTCGATGAACTCCGTGCTACTAGCCTTGCTACTACGCGAGGCTTGTTAACCTCGCGATAAGCCCAAGACTCGCGAGAAGCCCAAGACTCGCACGAAGAAGGAGATTCCTGCCGCTCTGCCGAATTTCCCAATAGTTCTTTAAGTTGTTCCCCACCTCCACCGTCGGGTGACAAACTTCTCTAGTAACACCGTGCCGGACTGGAAGACCCCCTCCCTGCTGAAGGAGGTGAACGCTCGGCATGCTGCCGGATAAGGACTAGTTGAGATTGTGTGAGACTAACTTCTGCTGCAACCGGAAGCTCTACAATAGGTTCGTGTTTCTGTCGCGGGAGACGCATGCCGATGGCAGAGCTGAGAAAGAAGTACCGTCCACTTCGCCGTTCGTGGCTCCGCGTTCCAGCACGCAATGCAGGCCGTGAAGGTGTCGAGGGACCAGTTCTTCAAACTGATCAAGCAGAAAAAGAGAACCACCTTTCCGGTTCTGAAATTCCGGAGTGTAAACGGCAGCCCCAACTCGATCTACCTTCACACACACAACACATACCTCAAGCTGGTCGCGGAAGGAGAGGATCATTATGTAGTGTTCCACCCAAGGTTCTTTCGCGCCGCCCTGGGGAAGGGCATCCGCATCAGCCACGCCGTGCAGTCGCCCGGCCACATGGCCGTCTCACCCGGGTCCGCGGAGACAGGTACTACATCGCATTCTCCACGCACATGGAGTTCCCGCAGAGCGGCGCCAAGGAGGGAGTTCGGAACTGTGATAAGCACCGATGGCACCACGTTCAGCGCGACGGACCAGGGATGCAGCAAGCGCCGCTTTGACGCCATCGACGCTCTCAAGTCGCGCCTGTCGAAGCTGGACAACGAGGCCAAGGCTGAGGTCCGGAAGCGCCACCCCGCCAAGATCCACACGGCGCAGAATCTGGCCACCAATAAGGTGACTATGGAAGCGAGCATCAAGATTGCCAAGTCCGTGAAGCAGCGGGAGCGCGCTCGACTACGTCGCGAGATCCATGCCATCAACACGAAGATCACGAATGCGACGACGGATTTCCACCAGAAGTTCACGAGTGTGCTAGCAGTGAAGTTCAAGACACTACTGCTGCCGTCGTTCCAGACGTCCGAGATGATCCGCAGATACGAGGAGGAGATGGAGGCGGACGGCACTACGCTGGCCCCAGCCCAACACTACATCGATCGCAGAGGTAGGAAGCGCCGCATCCGCAACTCCACGGCGCGTGCCGCGCTTTCCCAGCGGTACTTCAGCTTCCGGATGCTGCTCGAGTGCAAGATGAGGCGGGCCGGTGGACGGCTCATCACGTGCGAAGAGGAGTACATCTCCAAGACGTGCTCCAGCTGCGGCAAGATCAAGGCGAACTTGGGTGGCAGCGAGGTGTACAAGTGCGGCGGTCATGGACCGCCATCTTTATCAAGAACGTCGAGATGCTCTTTTGATGAGGTTGAACCCCAGCGGTGTTGCCTTCATCGGGGATACCTGCCCTTGTGGACTCTATAGGACCAAGAGACAAGTTCTCCTTCGGCGCGTAAGCAAGTCCATGTGTTTGTGTTTGTTCAGAAAGTATTCGGGGGTGTCAGCTGCCGGAAACCTGTGGGGGCCCCTGCTCTGAGCAGGCTGCTCATTGAGTTGATTACTGCACCAGGCAGCACTATCGCATAGGACCAGGCTAACCACAGTCTTCGCTTCCTACGATTTACCCACGAAAATCATGTTGATGCCGAGGGTGGATCTCAAACGCAGCTTCGAGCTGGCCAAACTTATAATTCATTTTGCATTCTTCCACCACCCAAGTTCGCTGAAGTCTCGTAACGATGTCGTCACGTTTTCTGTGCTGGACGACAATCTTCATAACGATCTCGCTCCAAGTAGTCGCAACTCAAGCTGCCGATGCTCAAGATGCGGCAGCGACGGAGAGGAAGTTGAAAACCGAGTTCGATCTTGACTTTTGGTCAGATGACGACTCGTCCGACAATTCCGACGATGAGCCTTGCGCGTGCAAGTCAACCAAGCGCCCCTGCCTCTTTATTCACGGTATGGGCGTCGACGAGGAAAAACCTGTCAACGCAGACTCGTTTTCCTACTACTGGGGCAACTTGACCGATCATGCCCCATGCTGCTCGTCGATGAAGTACACTGTGCTGAATACGGTTGACAACGCGTGGACAAACAACACTTTGCAGCAGAAAGTCTGCGATCGCGCAGTGGCAGTGAGTAAAAGAAGCTCCAAGACTGTGGTCGCAGACACCATCTTAATTACCCACTCGATGGGCAATTTGATGCTGGCTGGAGCGATTGCTACTGGGAAATGCAGCTTGGATTCGAGCTCGACGTGGGTGGGCATGGCCGGCCCAATGCAGGGAAGTATGGCGTCGGACTTTGTTCAAGCGTCTTGTGCTGGAGACACAAACGTCGTATTGGAGAAAGTCGCTAACGTTACTGGGCGATGTCCTCCAACTACGGCGCTGATGTCACTTCCCAGTCAGGGAGGAAACTACAGTTCTACCGAGCTCGATGCAGCGTACACAGCAGCTCAGAATGCTTATTCGACGAACGTATCTGCGCTCATGTGCAGCGAAGGGTTTTCTGGACTGCCGTCAAAGTACCAAGCTGAGTTCTGGGCCCTTGGTAGTCTAGTCCCGTACAAATCGAAGAAAAATGATGGCATGGTGGAGTTCACGAGCTGCGCAGCGGGGATCCCCGAATCCAAGTTTAACGATTCGTGGCAGTCTCCCTTTTATCGGACGAAGTTGAACCACTACGACAGTGAGTTTCTATATGGTGAGTCCGCCTCGAATGAACAGAAGATGCCCATCAAGTGGTTCGAGTGTCTGCTTTAGGAGACCGTGCACACCACGTTAATTTTTTTTTCTTTACTAAACCGTTTTAACATCTTTACTCAGCCTGGTCTAACAACGATTGCACTCACCAGCACAACATCAAATTTATAGCAGACATTCAAACCACTTCACAGGCATCTTGGCCATATCTAGAAGTGAATCGCCCGCCAGGAACTGCATATCGAAATGGTTGAGCTTGGTTCTGTAAAAACGATCATGCCAGGTGTTGCCGAAGTCGGAGTAGGGGAAGTCAACCGCACAACTGTCGAACTCCACCATGCCGTCGTTCTTCTTGGACTTGTGAGGAACGATAACTCCTAGCATCCAGAACTGCGCTTGGTAGCTTGAGAGGAGCCCCGAATACCCTTCGCCACACATCAGAGCGTCCACGTTCGCCATGTACACCTCCTGTGCAGCCTTGTAGGCGGCGTCAAGCTCCGTGGAGCAGTAGCTTTCACCCTCATACGCTAACGAAACCACCGCCTCCTTGACCGGACATTTGCCAGTGATATCCCCGTACTTCTCCGCGATGGTATTCGTTTCGCCAGCGCAAGAAGACTGAGTGAAATCTGAGCCCATGCTTCCTTTCATAGGCCCCGCCAACCCAACCCAAGTCGTGCTGGAGTCGAGCTTGCACTTCCCGTTGGCAATGGCACCAGCCAGCATCAGGTTGCCCATCGAGTGGGTGACTACGATGGTATCCGCAATTGTGGTCTTGGTGCTGGAATCGCTCACTGCAAGTGCGCGGTCGCAGACTTGCTGCTGTAGGACTTCGTCCGTCCAGCCGTTGTTGATGGTTTCGAGCCGCGCGTATTTCATGGACGAGCAGCATGGCGCGTGGTCTGTCAGATTTCCCCAATATTTCGGGAACGAGTCCTGGTTTTCCGGCATCTCAGGTGTGAGTCCCTGGCCGTGGATGAAAATACACGGACGCGGCGTAGACTTGCAAGAGCACGTTGGGCTATCCCCCAGCGAAATCTGAAAGTCCGCGCTCAGCATTCTTTTAGACGAAATCGGCTCTCCCGTGAGCACAGAGTGTCCGATTGGAGAGACTGAGCTGGCCGAAGCCTTCGCTTGGCATTTGTCCTTGGGGTCGACTGTCGGGGCCACAATGGCGATTTGACTCTCCAAATAATACGCCGAAATGTCCATATCCTTGCTCTGCATGGTAAAACCCACGTCCGAGCCGCACACTGTGTAGTCAACGCCATTCATCACTGTCTTGTACAGGTTCCCAGTCCAGCACTGAGTATTAGGATCAGTGCTATTCGCACTGCTGTTGGTGGCTTTGTTGATGGCAGCGACGATGGAGTTGATCGCCGGGAGTTTGCCTGATTCGGTGTCCAGACACTTTACGTGCGGCGTCGGGACACCCGAAGAGCTGCTGGTTGTGTACGGGGTACCTTCAGAGTACCCGACACCGTCCACGAGTGTGTAGTTGTATAGGGTCTTGGCTTCCGTGAAAGTCGCGTACACATCGTAGAGCACCTTTTGGTTGCCTTCCAAGACGTTGGCGTTGGCGTACATGTCGAAATCAGCCTGACCGTTAACCTTCATGGAGTCTTGCTTGATGGTAATGTGGAGTCGCAATGCAGGCCATTCCAGTGTGGCCCCTTTGTTCTGGAGAAGTCGTTCCTGCCGCGGAATCGCAGCCGCAAACGCGATACTTGCTGCAATTGCCACCAAGAAGCTTAGCCGTGATGCCGCCATTTCTGAAGTTGCTGCGACGGCTAACGAGGTTGGTACGTGCAGAAGAAAACGAAATGGGCTGGGAAACCTGTCGTTCGATCAGACACACTTCGCACTGTCCGACACCTGCTGTTTTGCTGCACGATTCGCACAATCCTCCAAGCTTTTCTTGGTATCATCACAATCGCTAAGGAGCCTGAAGTGCACGCAGCCATAAGCGCTGAGCGAAGCGAAGAGCAAAGTGTTGATATTCTGTCGATCAAAGGAAATTTTTGAATCGACTTCTTGGTGACGACGTTCAATTCCCTCCTTGCATCTGTTCAACGTGTGAATCGCTTGAGGTGGTCGCGTTGGCTGGTGCTGTACGTGTATATTACTGAAGTATTATACTGTATTGCTTGATGCACGCATATGCCCTGCACAAAGTGCCGCTTGCAGTGCTAGTTGCACCGCGATGTGCGATTTCCTAATGCACCACTCTGAAACAGACAGAAACAAGGGTAGCCACGCTCTATTACGTGCCCATGTAAAATACGAGGCCGATGATTGATGTAAGTAAAACTTTTTCCCACCTCGCCAGGTCCTTTGCGCTAAAATTTGTCTTCAATCACGAGCTGATGGGTGTGCGCGTACATGTAGGTACTGTACTACTTTCATTGTTTGGCATGCAGTATCCTATCCTATGTATATAATACGGTAATGATGCGGAGGCACTTTCCAAGCCCAAGCGTGTTTACGAAGTATATAGGTACAATGTGTTGACCCATGAGTTTGAGCTTCGTGGAGATGTCCCCGCGAGGGGACCGAATACAGATTTTTATTATCTCTTCGTGCTACAACAACCTCCTGACGCAGCCGGCATCTACACGCACTACATTTACAAAATAGTTTTCTTCTAGCAAGCCGTCCTGGGTTCGATCCAAAGACTTGAGGTTCTCACCGTGGGACAGCCAAGATATTGTTGAGCTTAAGAATCTTGAAGTCTCCCTACCACGAGCTAGTGCCGAGATAACGCTTAAACTGTAGCACGAAGCGGCCGCTATCATAGACCCTGGCCTTGAGTGTTAAAATTGCCAATTGAATAGCCGAGGAACTGCACCAATTTATGACGGCTCAGCAATGAATCCTACGCGTTTGCCGAAAGGTTTCCACTCTGCTCTAATAATTACAACAGACATTCGAACCACTTGACGGGCATCTTCGATTCGTCTAGCAGTGCATCTCCACTTACGAACTCCATGTCGAAGTGATTAAGTTTCGTTCGGTAAAAGCGATCGTGATAGCTGCTGCCAAACTTGGATTCTGGAAAGCCACCTGCGCAGCTAGCAAACTCCACCATTCCATCGTTCCGTTTTGACTTGTGAGGGACGGTCTTGCCTAGCATCCAAAATATCGATTGGTACACTGACAAAAGCCCGGAGAAACCTTCACTGCACATGACAGCATACACATTCTCTCGATAAGCCTTCTGGGCTGCATCGTAAGCCTTATCAAGTGCTGCAGAACTATGGTTGTGATCTTGGTAAGGGAGAGACTTCAGTCCAGTCGTGGGGGGACATTTTCCAGTAACCTCGGCAACATTCTCCAAGAATGCAGTCGTCTCACCAGCACACGAATCCTGGATGAAATCCGAGCACATACTTCCCTTCATCGGACCTGCCAGGCCAACCCACGTTGAACTCGAATCCAAGCTGCATTTTCCACTAGCGAGCGCACCGGCCAACATCAAGTTCCCCATTGAGTGCGCCACTACGATAGTGTCACGAATGGAGGAATTTGTGCTGGTATCACTCACCGCCATCGCCCGATCGCATACTTTCTGCTGCAGAACGTTGCTCGTCCACGGATTGCCCGACGTGTTGAGGTATGTGTATTTTATCGACGTACAGCACGGCGCATGGCCTTCCAAGTCGCCCCAGTAGTAAAACCGATCTCGATTTCTTGGGAGTTCCTTCTTGACTCCCAAGCCGTGAATGAAGACACACGGACGAGGTTTTGACTTGCACGAGCACGAATCACCCAGCGAGAAATCAAACGCCGCTTCCAACTTCCGCGAATCAACTAGATGGATCGGTCGCCCAGTAAGTACTGACTGACCAATTCCCGTAAGAGAGCTCGGAAATGATGTCGTCCTGCATCTCCTGATAGTGTCAGCGTCCGCCGCTGGTTCTCTAATATCCACATGAGCTTCCAGGTACTCGACGGCGATATCCATATCATTGCCATACATCGTGAACCCCGATGGGCTCGATGCACACAACGCAAACTTAATTCCATTCAGCGAAACCTCGAACACGTTACCACTTGAACATTTGAAAACAGCACCAGCACTTCCTGACACGCTTGAAACAATTGTAGCTGCGTTAATTGCCGAAACAATTGAGTTGATCGACGGGATCTTTCCAGAGTGTGAGTCCGTGCACTGCACCGAGGGAGTGAGGGAGTTGTTGTCAACTGCTCTCGTCGATAGGTACGCGGTGCCACCCACCTCCGTGTAGTTGTAGTGCCCTGCGTAGTCTTCGAACTGTGCGAAAACATTGTACAGTACGTTGGTGCCACCAATAGACACGACCGACGTGGCCAGCATGGAGAACTGGGACTGGCCGTAGACCTTCATGGAGCTGCGCTTGAGTGCGAAGAGGAATCGAAGAGATGGCCAGGCTGTCCTAGTAGCGTTCTGGTGCTCGGGATCCTGCGGAAGTGGCGTGAAGACGTCGTTGGAAGTTGCATGTGTGGGGAGTGCGAACAGAGCTGCGAAGACTGTTGCTAAACGCACAAGACAACGAGGCATTTTAAACCTGTAAACTTCGTGTTGTATCGAGCCTCTGCGCGCCACAATTCTATTAACGTTGATGAGTCTGTGTTTCGGATGTAAAAGTGAGTGACGATTATTAACTTGCCAAGTGGAAGGGCGCACTCTTGTTCATGCAACGGCAATACGATTTGACGACTCCGATTTAAGCCTTGTTTAACCGGTCAAGAGGGGTATTTATCTTTCGTAATAACGATAATTCATGTAAAATATTGTAATTGTACCCTATCCTCATTAGATAAATCATGGCTTAACGTAGTTTACTAATTGATGGCCAATCACAGGAGAATAATCTTAATATTAGGCTTTTCGCACCATTTCTGAGCCAATCATGACCGAGTGACGATTCGGCCAAGCAGGTTGATTTTTTTTTAATTCCTCACTGACCAGTTGATGGATACCCCATCTTCAGGTAGTAGCGGCACGGGCAGTACACGGTGCGGAGATTGACAAGTCAGCCCGTGCGCGGCTGGCCTTCAATCTCCACTGCGCCCTAAACTGGGCCGATGTTTCCATCACTTCGCGCGCGCGGTTCAGCTCAGGAATGAAGGACCGGGGAGGAGCGACAGCTCGGACATGCACGAGCTTTGGGTCAGCGTCCCCGAGAATGAAGTCAATGCTGCTGCGTGTCACGACGTTTTCCTGTAGTAAACCTCGGCATCGGAGGCCAGTCGTGCGCGTCCGTACCGTTACAGGGCACGTCGGCTTCTGTGAGAATTTCTGCAGAGCCATGGATTGGTTGAAGCAGCTGAACGAGCAGCAGCCCCATATTGAACTACCGGTGGTGCGTGTAGTGGCGCTTAAGTGCCCTATTGAACTGCTCGACGGGGTTGTTGGTTGTGGCAAATCCCGTCGGCGTGTGATAGCACTGCCACTTCGCGAAGTGGCCTTGCAACCATTGCGCTTGCACGTAGGTGCTAAAGGACAACAAGTCCGTGTGCGCAGCCCACGTCTTGAGCCTTTCGATCTTCGTATTCGGCCTCACTGGAGATCGTAGGGCCCCCTAAAAAACTAACGCCGAGAGCTCTCCATTGAGGCCCCGTGACTTCTCACGTAGCTTAGCAACAACGTGGTAGAAGCACATAAGGTGGTCAAAGTCACAGTCAGCACCAAAACCTTTAACAAAGGCGTTGCGCTGCACCTTGTCAGCATCCCCGAGGACATACTTCACGATCATCTCAGCGCCGTTCACGCGTGCATACATGAGTCGCAGCGCTACTAGCGCTGCAGCAAAATAGACTTCCTGCAGCTGCGACGTGATGAATATAGCCACAAGATGGAATGTTCGCGCAGCATCGGTAATGCTGCACATGAGAACCGGGTAGCCGACTGCATTCAGCTTGAATGTTGCATCCAGATGCGGCACAGAAGTACCCGGGTCACAGGCATTGCCGATGAGTGTCTTGGTTGTCATGCCCACCAAGAACGGGCGAGCGTCCGATCCATTTCCCACCTCGGGCAACCCAGCCTTGTCATAATCGCTAGTGAACGTGAAGGCGTCATGCTCACCTTCACGTCCACTAAGTGCGAGACGACGGACGGTCTCTATGATCGCCAGGTGCTTGTCCCCCCCCCCCCAGACAGGTACGGCGGTAGTGATGCACAACGTTTTGCACCGTTCGCAGGGATGGTAACGCAGCGGGCCGGAGATTGAACTTGCGCCCCAGAGCGTGCAGAATACGCTGAGGCATGAGATTCTCACGCACGAGCTTTTTGATGAAAGCACGCTACAGCGGCGTGAGACCACGCTTTGATGTAGTTCTGGCTTGCAAAAGATGCTGGTCGAGCTCGTAGATGTCAATCGTATCGGTTCCTTGGTACACCAACACCTTCAATCGCCATGGGCATTGTATGTAGGGGGGGCGTCCTTGCAGTGCTTGCAGGCGCAGCGCAGCAGCTTATAGCGCATCGAGTGCGGAGCGCTGCTGCTGCAAGAAGTGCACGGCATGAGTTGGCTCTTCACAGTCTTCCACTTTTTCATGTCTTGCAGCGTCCTCGTGCGAAATCTGAGCCCAGGGGCGAGGACTTGGCATTCTGAGAGTAGGGGGGGGGGGGGGGGGGGGGGGGGGAGGATGGGGGATGGGGGCTTCGTTTCAAAGTGACTGGCGGCAGGCACTCGAGCAAGCACTGCCTGTTGATCGACCCCTAAAGCGAATTCTGATTTGCCAATAATGGTTAGTTATCGATCACGGATTGGCTAGTATTGCGTATGTGATGCTCACTCGACGTTCGTTTGTGGTTCCTCACAAGTTCGTGTGGTCACTTGGAGGTCCCTTGTGTTTGTCTTTGCGATGTTGTAGCAAAATCACACTCTTTTTTGTTCGTCTGGTGCCATAGTGTTTTTCAGGGATTTGATGTAGTTTTCAAATCTTGTCGGCAGAGAATGATGCAACGACGATTTGCAGTGATATTGTGGGATGATGTGGCACAATATCATTAATCATCACCAGACGCCACGAGATGTTGTGCACAAGATACACAAGCTGACAAGCACTTTGCACTCCCCATCCCAGCTGTGATCCTGCAGGCTTCAAAAGCAACGCCAGCGTTGTTTAAGCGTTATTTTGTGTTCGGCATACACACACTTCCGACGCCACGCAGTGGCCATTACGACATCAAGTTCACCGACAATCATCGACACCGCCGAGGAACGCTGTCAGGCCGAAACAACGCAGAGCACGTACCTGTCACAGCGGTGGCGCATTTATGAATAGTGCTGACAGCATTCTTTTATTGCTCGTTTAAGGTTTATTTACTAATATCAACGGTGCTCCAGCAGGTGACGTTGCGTACAAGAAGACCAGGTTCGACAGGAAGGAATTAATTGAGGAGGTAATGATGCTATAGACTAATCTAGTAGTACCTTCAGCAGATAACAAAACCGCAGCAAATTCACTTTGGCCGGATTATCTGCAGAATCGAAAAGATAACTCTCCCTGAAAGCTAAAACGAGTACACCGCAGCTGTTTCCGTCGATCTGCTGATAAAATCTGATCACATCTCGCTTCCAGCGTTTTTCTTGGGGCAAGAGTGGAATGGAGAGTTGCCTGAAAATGCCCTCGACAGTGTCGATAGTATCTTTGTCATTTCCCGGATCCGTCAATGTAAAGACATACGTATTTTTTACTGATAGCAAAGCCGCACCAGTGGTTCTGGTTCGTCCATAGAGCTCCAACAATTGTGTCTTCTGTCGTGCCTACAACCTTGTTTTCTGTGAGCCATGCTACTCTCTCCACATCTCTACTGATCCCATGAGCTGCGTTGTAAACGTGGTAGCGAGTTGTACTTGCGAGCGACTGTTGGCATCTGTACAAATTGCAGGTATTACTGCGGTCATGAGAACGTCCTGCGCTTCACCCTGAACTAGATCGAGCAACGCCCTCTTCTCGTCATCTTTGATGTCAATATTTGTCACGCATGTGCATCCATCCTCGGTATCTACAGGAGTTTCGCCTCCAAATAGTAACCCCAGTTGGGCCTCCTTCACATCAATTTCTCGGATCCAGTCGACACACGCCTCTATCCTATCGAACGTAGTTGTGGCGCCATGCCACGCACCCATCGTGTAGATAAAATCCCCGGTAACGTTTGAGTAAAGAGAGTTGCGGCCACCCTGTAACTTCAGTAAAATTTGTTCATCCTCCAGTACGGTTTGTTTTAGATCGCGGTAATCGTTTCTGTATCGTTGCATTAGATCCATGCAATTCTCCACCCAATCTGGGGAAGGGTAACAATACACACGTCCATAGTTTTCTTAACCGCTATCTCCTTTGTCGAAGGGACAGCTACACACAGATTTGGGATATCATCCACCAATGGAATGTTGGATAGCACCGATAATTTATCCAGATACTGGCGGAAACGTTGGTAGGTTACAGGCTCGTCGTTGAAACGGCGTTGCAGTTCAGATAGACCAGCGTTTTCACCGCAAGATGGCTTAGCTTCCCGAAGAAGGGCTGTTACCTCCTGAAACTTCTTTCTTCTTTCAAACTTCCGCTGCTGCAAAGTGCGCGTAGACCTGCCGGGTGGTTTCACAGTTCCACTCATCGACCATATGCGCGGCCTCCTTGTCGCTTCGTGTTTGTGTGTATTGGCTGTTGAATCATCCACATCGCTGTCACTGTCTTCCAGAAGCTTTATTGTACGAGACGAGTTTACGTGAGACTCGTGACGGACCGTGACGGCAACGCTAGAAGTACTAGTGGGTTCTTCAGCTTGCAGAGATTGTACCCTATATCGTGGTGATTGGGGAGATTGTGCCTTGTGTTGTGGAGATTGTGCCTTGTGTTGTGGAGATAGGAGCGGTGGTACCTGTTCCGCTTCGAATGCAGCACACACTCTCTCTATAGCTTCGATGTCGCAGCAGGCAAAAGAGCGCGCAAGGTAATCTACGATCTCGAGTGCACGTTGAAACCGCACCGTTCCATATGTGCTAATTGTCTCTGCATGGCGCTTGGTACTGGATGACGCCTCCTGATATCTTTCCGACTGGGTCTTCATACGAGAACGATAGGGAGTAGAAGCAACAAAAGTGCTCTTCGAGAATCCACTCACGTCGAAGTCTTTATTCACAAAATGTTGCATCATAGTTGCTCATTTGTAACACCACCGATCGGGGATCATCCCAAACGGAATCAACGTCTCAAACTTTTGCACTCTCCTCAAGTACATCATGTGTCGACAATTGAGTCGTCGTGTTCGCCCTAGCATGCACTGCGACTGCCAGTTAGATGAATCCATGGTACACGTCGTGTTCTCGCTCGACAGGACAAATTTTCCGTTAATTTCGGTTTGTACAGTGTAGAATATGGCTATCTTTGGATCTACATCGTATTGTTCCTTAACGATATCAAAAGCGTGTCTGCTCACAATTTGACCGAGCGTGGTCAACTCTGAACTCTGGACTTGTGTACTGTACGACATCAATAACTTGTCCGATGCGTGATAGCTCGGCCGTAAACAGCCTCTCCTTATACATAGCACACCAAATCAAGCTTGTCATTGTTTCATCCAACTCCACTTCTCGATCCACAATAGTCCTGATTTTTTGCCATGAAGACTCCAAGCGATTATTCGTCAAATCGCCAATGTGTGCTACGTTATCGCGTAAATATGAACACCACATTGTCCTGCACGCATGCCAATTCCTTAGAAAGTAACTCCAAAACCCGGGAATCTCCATATCCTCACCTGCTTCTGCGGCTTCCTTCACACGCAATTCCTGTTTAGATACACGAAATACTTCTGATACTCCTCTTCTGTCCGAGCCGCAGTATCAGGCTCGCGATCGGTTTGAGCCTTGCTCTCTGTACCGCGTCCACCCGTACTTAGTCTTTCCAATCCTATCCTGGATGTACTTAATCGCGTGGAACTGGCACAGAAGGACGCAAGCTTCTGGTTGTTCACTGGTGAACGGCAATCTCTGTGAAGTCTTTGTCAACGACAACACATTGTACATCTTGCCAGGGCGGGTTGTATTTTTCAAACTGCCGGATTGCCAGTCGTAAAGTTTCTGTGCGTTCATCAGTGAGCAAAGCAGGCTAAACCAATAACACACACAACATACAGGGCACAAGCTATACAAGCAGCCACAAGATACCACAATATATGCCACAATCTGCACAAAATCATCCGCATGTAACTACTAGATGGTTCTTTGGTCATTCGAGCAAGCAATTACAACATGCAATCACTCTACAAGCCCAGAACATCAAGAATTCCAGAATCCTCCCCACCTGCACGTGCTGGCCATGCCCGAGAGAGTCGTGTATCATAACGAAAACAACTTATCCGAGAAACGTTTCGTATCATGCGTGGCATCGACTAGAGTGCCTATGGAAAAGATGAAAAAACGACCGCATGTGATAGGTCTGAATGGTTATACATCGTGCAACAACGCGCACCAAAGAAACAGTTTGTTATGAACAACACGTTAACATCCCTCTAAATAATGTAAAACCTGCTTACCTTCGCTCTCTCTCTCTGTCAATATCAACGTGTGCTGTTGCAAAATGTCGTTCTCGCAGAAATGGTCGAGTGTTTCCGACACGCGTCTGACAGTGTTGTCCCCGCGTCTTCCTCGCGCTTTAGCATAGTGAGAAATTAGAACATCAATCATGTCTGGCTCAGTTGTGTGTCCCAGATGTAGCCAGATTTTTTTTCCGGGCGAGGCCAGCCTTCCGAAGCATGTTAACCGCAGTTATATCCCGCTCGGAGTTTCAAACGATTCTTTCGGAAACACTTGTACGGCGCTTTGTCAACTCGATGGTTGGCATGGTGTTTGTGCACGGATATCTTGCGTGATAAGAATCCCCATCGCGTTGTTGAAAAATTCAGCTAAATCAATCACAACAGATGTGCTAGCACTCATCTTAGAAACAATTAGGTATGGGGTGTACCTTAGCTTTGGAGGACATGATGGCGGGCGCTCTTGTTTGCTTTGCAGAGCCCTCAGTCAACCTTGATGTCAGTGAGATCTTCTACGTACGTGTATTTTGGAGCGGACACGTACTAAGATTTCGCCGTGTAAAGAGCACCGGACCTATCGAATGAATGAAGGACATCTCAAGCGTTTGATTTCTCTGTTAAGTTCTAATCTGTCAGTTAATACACCATAGCACGGCGTTATTTACAAAGTCAACACTCAAATCAAAAACCTGTCGATGTATTACCCTTGAAAATGATACTACCTCTCAGATCTTATCAAAATACGTCCCAACTTCCATGTCCTCAAAGTGCAACGCGCACTGGTGATGAGGCAGTGAATGGCAAAACTCGATTGCGCGCTGGAGTCACCAGTTCGACAAACAGGGGTCTGCAGCGAGCTTGAGATACCCGCGCGATGCTCCGTAATCGTTGTGCCGTCGGGGACGCGCAGGATACCAGGACGCTGTTGCGCGAGAAAGCGTTTCACAGCACTCTTGTAGACAGAAAATACATTCCCTATCGGGTTCAGCATAGGGGAGTATGAGCATCTCGCATCTTGGAATTCCTCCTCGGCGAACACATCCTTAATGTTGGTGTGACACGGGGCATTGTCGAGCACGAGCACGACTTCATCCAGAAGGGTGGGTCTTGATGCGGCGCAGGAATCGTCTGATAAACCGTTTCGCGAGTCCAGCAGTGACGACCGAACTGCGACTCTTGGTAGGCTAGGCCAGTTACTTGAGATAACGGCAATAATATGAATATTTTTACCCTTACTGGAAACACCAGTCTGTACTGCGCACTGCCCCCGCTTGCTCCAGCCACGCCCACGTGAGCACGACCAGTTAAAGTTCGTTTCATCCAAATAAATACCTTCTTGTCGTTTAGCGAGAGCTGCGTAAAACTTGATCACGTACTCGTAGCGTTTCTGCTTGTTGATTGAGCTGTTGCGGTTCACAACGTCTCAGTGCACGTCTTGAGAGTGAGCTGCGGGCATCTAGAGCGCCCGTACGGTCTCCCGGTTTGATAACCACATCGAACTTCTGCTCAACAAGCTGTACCATCTGGCTAGCGTCAACTCTGGCGTCGTTTCGATCTTACTGAGCAGGTAATCGTGAACAACAAGTAGCTTTTTAGATGACCTGCCGCGTTGGTGTTGGTCACCACTCCCGTCTCCAGTCTCCATGGCCCTCTTGATCTAACCCCTGCAGTACGCTCGTTGACGGTGTAGAGTTCCGCCACGGTTTTCCAGTTACCAGCATTATTTGCCACTCGCAGGATAGCCGCACACCTAGCTTGTACGTCTTGTACTTGGTAGTTGGCATGTGCTGTGGCGAAGCGGGATCACGAAATTGCTGTCGTGACCTCCGGCTTACCAGCGGTACGCCCGGACTGCCGACTGTCGGAGGGGTACTCCGTTGATCTGGCGCGATCGGAACCTTGTATTCACCTTGTACCCGACGGCGGGGCGGGTTACGCTCTTCCGGTGTTCACTGAAGGCGTCGGTGGTTACCAGGATGGGGTGGTGAGCTGGACGGCTCCTTCCGGGGAACTGGGTGGTGACGGCCACGCGGGCATTCTTCACGCGGTCGTCAGTTGTCTGCCGATCGGGGCCTGGTTGGGCTTGATCGGCGTGGGGGTGTCCTTGGGTGTGTTCCTTTACGTGCTTGCCGCCTCCTATGGCGGGGTCTTCTGGGGAGAGTTAAGTGGTTGCGCACATGGCCAAGCGATCCAGGGGCTCCCATGTAATTACCTTGCGCGACGAGGTGAGTCCGAAGCGTCAGAGGCCAATATACTTCCCAGCCTGGAATCAACGAACGCCACTTGTGTTGCAAGGGAAAGCTTCTTCTTCTCAAGTTAAGCAAAACAAACAATGATCTCAGCTTCTTATCCTCCCTCCCCTTCTGGATTCTTTCACCCATCTCCCGAGGTACCTTCCGCGGATCCTTACTCCGGAATTATGCGGGTGTACCACCAAAGTGGTACGCCACGATCGTCATTTTGGATCGGGATCGCGATCGCAGTTGGGACCACGATCGCATACCGAAATGATCGCACCATACCGCATACCGGTATACACCGATGACTGATGGCGCCTCTGTACCCATCGGTCTCCATACCCCTACCCCTCAGGTCCAATTTAATCCTCCAAAGTCGGTCTTCATCAACCTCCGATCGTACGTCCGGTCCCGTCCGATCCTAGCCCATCGTTGGTCCACGAATTTCCAACATCCACTTCACCACAGTGCCAAAACGGAAATGAGACTGTTGGTTATGCGAGCGCAGGCTTTGCACCAAGTTTCCCGCCATCGAGAAGTGCATTTGGCACCAATCAATATTCCTATAAAAATAAATACGTCGTTGACGATATTATGCAGTGGCTTTTGATTTTGAGTGCGCACTTTTTGAATTTGAGTGTTGACTTTGCGAATAACGCCGTGCAATGGTGTAGTGTGATGCCAATCACAAGGACTGGAGTAGCACCAATCTCGGAGGAAATGACGCTTCATCGTATGATGCGTTACCTTGCAGGCGGATCATATCTTGATGTTCGCGAATCACTCATATTAGCGTCTTCTTGATCCATCAGTGGTTGCACAAACATATTTCCGCAATTTGGGCTGTTCGGGCTGAAGATTAGTTTTCCTACAACTTCAAGTGTGATAGATCTGCATTTCAACGTCAGAGTGAAGAAGGAGTACTGAATGGATTGTTGGTTGCTTGGGTGGGATGATCATCCGTATCTCGACGTCACTTATAATGAAGATCGGCGATGTCCGCGCCCCTTTTCCGGCCTTTATTACCACATGGGCTTGGATATTCAAGCTGCATGTGACCAACGAAAGTCCGCTTTATTTTTGGTTGGTGCTTGTGCACCTTGTAGCTCTAGTGACATTTGGACCTTTGCGCGAGCTAAAATTGACTACAACCTTGATAGCTGGTATTTGATTAACGATGAGGCCATGACGCCTTTGGAGTACACGTTAGCTCTGTTTGGCGGGGCTAGCATGCTTTCAAGGCTTACGAGACGTACGCTATTACACCAACCAGCTACGCATTAAAATTGAGCAGCGATCGGGGCTTACAAACGAGTGGGGTTATGAAAGTACCACTGCAGATGAAATCTAAAGAACGGAGTCGAACTATTATGGCAATGGCTCGATTTCACAATTTCTGCGCAGACCTGAAACAGAATTTGTTGTCACAGAACGCTAGAACTGAATTTGCTATCAGCTCGACCAACCTAGCCATTTAAGCCGTCTCAGATACGTACCGAGTGATCCAGTAGAACAGGAGCTCTCAGCATCCCAGAGTGTCGACTTGCGTGAGAGGGTTTTGTTGTTTATTCAACCCGCGTCGTTACGACGGCCACGTCGAAATTTAGTTCTCCGAGTTACATTAGTTTGAGTAGTGCAACAGAGTATAACATTTTTCGGCTGACCTTCACTACAATGTAACCAGCTAGCTTTTGTTACTGTGCTCTCAAACTACAATCTCAGTTTCCATATCATTCGCACTATTTTGTTGAGTTCATTTTCCTGCAGAGTGCAGAGGGTGCAGTCGAACGCTAACAAAGGATATGTTTGAAGTCAAGCACTCTTGTTTTTCCTCTTTCTGATCGTTTTGGAGATATTGCGCGCCTTGTTCGCCTCCTTAGGTTCGAGCATTCTGATTTCCGTCCCTCTAGCTTGTTTGTGTCGTTTCCAAGCCACGAATTGCATCAGCGACCTCGTCTTTTCTTTTTCCACGAACTTCTGTAGCTGAATCATTATTCGGCCCCTCAGCGCTATCGCTGAATACATCGCCTGGTAGCTCTCGTCACAGTGGTGGACAGACTCGGTCGTTTCTGAAAAGTGTAACTGCACAAAAAGCGCGTCCACACACCCACGACATAAGCTATAGAAGCGTCACCGTTGTTTTCCCGATGTAATCTGCACGAAATCGTTTTGTCATGAGCGACAAGCCCCTGCAGTGTTTTGTCCAGGGCAGTTGTCAAAAGCCGTTCTGAATGTCGAATTTAGCCAGCAGACATCTGAGTGTTACGCGCCATCTATCTGATGTTTTATGCTATTTCCTATAGATGTTTCCAGCACGACATCTCCAATAACCTTACCCATTACAGTGTCGGGGTTAGGTCTAGTGCCAGTAATAGACACAGTTGCCTTACCTATCTCTTGTAACAATTCACTTGAATATTTGCTGATGGTGCCTGATACTCGAATCTTAGTTGATTTCACTATATCGGGATGATTACCGATTCTATCGTTTATGATATATTAAGCTTGTAGATGCACTGTTTAACTTGAGTAAGAAGGAGAAAAACGCGCGATTCTAAAAGATAATATCCTATCGTGTTTTGAAAAGTAGGTTAAAGGACGAAAAATACGCCCTAGTATCGCGAAAGTGCTAAGGCTCCTTTGTAAAACGGAGATGCATATGCAAGATATAATCAAGTTACCCCTCTTGCGTAAGCTGGTAAAGGTATGCTTAAACCAAAAACGTTAAGTTAGTGGCTAACCCAGTACGAAACTAAGGTCCATTGTATTTTTGACCAATTGTTATGGCACGCTTCTTATTCGAAATAGTGACTCCACGCCATACTCGACGGTAGAAAGAACGCGTAATCATTTCCTACTTCAGATTGCGAGAAGGAGTGTATGAGCTCGTGGCAAGGAAAGGAAGGAAATTATTGTCATGATGGAATGTCTCACAGGACGAGATCCCACGAAAGCCAGAATAAATCGGTGCAGAATAGAAGTCAGTACTCAGGAGTCATTTTAAACGTAGAACTGGTTGACGGTACTGAAGGACGGAAGCAAAAGGCATATGCTTCTCTTTTAGGCGAGGAAACTGCTCTTGGCGTTGTTTGTCCGAGCCCTATAAAGGAAGTGGTTGAGTCATTGTGGGCGATAGCGCTTTTTCATCTGTAACAACATTGGTGCAATTAAAGTGTTTTTATTAGCTTTACTTTATTGGCATGGTATAGACGGAGTTTCCAAAGAAGTACATGGCAGACTGGTTTATTGGATATTTGGACAGAGGCTCCTTCAAAATACTCCAAAGCACAACACCAAAAGAAACCTGTTGTACGATCTGCTGAGCAGATTGTAAGGGCAAGTGCATTATTCCGAACCGAGGTACCTCACTTCCTGGTAGCGACAGTGTACGCCGGTAGCACAAAATTGATAGTGGACGGCGGCAAAGTTCAAACGCATTCTCTGAGTCTTCTGTCCCAATATCGGCGGATGCTTAAGACAAGTCTTCGCGCTCAGGGCGAGTGCTATCGATATATCGAAAAACATCGTTTTACTGCTCAACTTATTCAATTCTTCGGGTAGGCCAATGCAGTTCCTTCCCCGGGATGTGTGAACGCCACTTGTGTCTTGCAAGGCAAATCATAATCTATTAAGCAAAGGTAAAAGTCCTAAAGACCTCTCTCCCTATCCCCATCCCGCGTGCGTGCCCACCGATTGCACATCACACTTGAACTCCCATCTGTATATCTTGACCTCGTACCGGAATGCCAGTAACGTTGTACCCAGCATCCATCTGATCCGACTGTACCACCGTGGCGGTACCATGTCGATCTGATCAGGTGAGTCCAGATGATCGCGGATGCCCAGATGATCGCAGATGTCTGGGTGATCGCAATTGTCCGGATGATCGACCGTACCGAAAGGGTGGTGCCAGGCAAATAAAATTACTTGTACCATCGTTGTGGTATCAAGTCAGGTGCTGGGGCTATCCGGATATATCCGGCACCAACCCCAACCCTTCTGGTCCAATCAGTCCAGACGCGATCACTTCCCATCATCGGCAATTTGACCAAGGTCGCTTCACCTCACATACGTTTTCTCGGGGAAAGCGTCTGTACGCAAAGTGCTGAAACCTTCATCTGTTGTGGATTATTATATTTCCATATGGTGTAATGAAGAAGCTTCCCCACCTTCGTCTCGGTTGTTGATATGTTTCACGGCGCTACGTTCATCTTATTGCAGATATCACCAATCGCAGAGCTTCGGTGCCGAGACGACAACCTGTGTAACTGCCTAACCCGGTGACACTTGATAAGCACGCGCACAACTCCAGGTCTCTTGTCGTGCAGAGCGACAGTCCACCGGCGGTGGTGTAAACACTTTAGCTACTCCATCTTGATCGAGAGCTACACTGTAGGCACGTGCTTCGCGCAGAACAATCTCATCCTAAGCCTGTAGAAATTCCCACTTGAAGTATTCAGGTTATCTAAATCTATATAACCCATACCATTGGATATATGCAGGTATATACACTCTAAAAATAGAAGGAAAAAAGTGGATAGATTATCATGATTCTCGATTGCGAAGTGGTGTGACCAGATACCATAGAGAGGGGCGGGAGGCAACAAACCAGAGAACGAATTTACTGACAGACCGAACTTCCCGTCCATATACTATAATCAGACAGATCCACGAAAACGTCTCAGGTGTTTACCGACACATCCCTGTCCACGACAACGCAGTGCACATGTAGGTATTGATTTATCCTGGTTTTCTTCCACGTCTTCACTAATAATGCTTCCTCCATATACTTTTGATTGTTACAATCGACTTCAAACAGCTCTCATGGAAATGGTACTGCCCCCCATGCGTATCTATGACCAACTTTGATGATTCAATTCGCCGCACCATCGTCAACTATACTCTGGTTCAAACGGTAGGTGGTAATTCACACCACGTCTCATTTGGTGTTTGTCCCGAGCTTGGGCGTCGATATGAGTGTCATCGGATAACTATTGCTCGTGTTTGGAAACTTTCTAACGTGACGGTAGCTGACGAAGTCATGTGGGGAGACTTTTCCAGCTGAATCAATGGAGGTTTGGGCGGTCTAGGGTATGACGAGGATGAATTGGTTACCAATCTCGTTGCAAAAACAGCGGACGATGGCAATGACAGCAAACGCTCATGGAATATTCACGGGCATTTTATAGCGCCTCCTGCGCAAAACAATGGTGAGTTGTATCATACCAAGGATCAAGCTGGCCTTGACACATCAGACCATAATCGGTCTGGTTGAGTACGCGGTTTCGGTTTCGAGCCCATGTACGACATCGTGCACGTGGACACGAAGTGGTGCTATGTGGGTATAGACACACACCAATACTACCCCGTAAACGATAGAGAAGCGCCGACGCTGCAGCAAGCGATTAATATACAAGTCAATGTTTGTCGGGACAGTGGCCAAGCACACGTAACCTGTTAAATATTAATTTATTGAAGTGCCAATATTATGTGCATTCTTTACGTTATACAGATATGATTACCATACACATTCTACGTGCGACGGATAGATCGGTATCCGGCCGCTCTCGCTGGACTCTATAGCACAGCGTTCTAGAGTTGATCGCGTCAAGAGAGACCCCATCACCATGCACATTGAGTCTATCTACAGGAACGTCTACAAAGACTACCTCATGGAAACGTCATCCCCTCAGTCGTTGCAGGTGGATAAGAGGGTCGAGGCATTGCGCAGCTAGTTTATACTGTAAGCAGCATGTACAACATCATCAGGGTCGAGGCTCTACAGAATGTGTTCTTATATTACAGGCAGTCGTGATATGTGCACTTGTGTGTAATGGAGGAAACGAGTACAAGCTCCCTCCCTACAACAAAGCACGGCTCGGACGAGAACACAAGCTGCCCAGGTCTCTGCCCTGCAATGAAGATTTGTATGAACGTGTAATGAATGAGGCTAACTGGCTGTTCTTGCGTAGTTAACACCCCTCTAAATAGATGACGCCGAAAAACTGTAACAATCACATGCATATCCTACCATACATCATTGTAACAATCAAAGCGATATGGAGGAAGTAGTTTGTAATGTGAACGATACGCAGAAATCAAAACCCACGATTGACAGGGCGTCCGAACACTGCATCCATTTTACTTGCTCGACGTTAACTTCATTTATTCCTGTTATGTGCTGCATACATCGTATAGCACAATAAAAACCAATCAATGGGATAAGAGGGAACCAATCCAATTCCGGACGGGATACAACTGAGCTATCCAAGGTCGACAGTAACCGGGGCGCTTCAAGAAGTAGCACCGTTAATACTACTTAAAGGTCGTTTATATCGATAACGTTACGAGCGTCTCCAGCGGTAGTTCAATATACACAATTGAGTGAACAGTGCAGTGCAGACGTATGTGTTTATTACAAAGCCAAGACCATTCTCGTGCATTAGAGTGAATAGGCCGAGCAGTGTATGAGTAGTACAGAAACCACAGTGCTCTCACGTTGTTGAAATTTGCTCTCTCACTACTGAAACGTGCAACCAATTTCAATAAGGTCGCCCGATTCCGGTTCTGCTTCAACCAAATACCCTGAACGGAATGATATAATCGTTTTAGAGAGAGCTGTGGCTGTACTCGTGTTGACGCGAACCAACCATCGCGAAGCTCTACACACCAGCCAATGCCACGTCAGTGGTTCAGCGGGGAAACATGCTGCGCAGCACACATCAAAACTCAATTTGAGCACCAACAGAACATGGGCAACAGAATGGAAAGCATGCAGAAAAGGTGGGTCATACAGAAGGCAGCCAACTGTCCAGTCATGACGCAGCACGAGTTAACTCAAGTGCAATGCCATCGAAAAGAATATGCGACCTGCAACATTGAAGGACCAGATTAAACGAGAGATTGAATATGAACCTGATCTCAAGGGGAACTTGCATCGTCTTTTCGATGTGGTGAAGCAAGAAGCCATTCACTACCAGTAGACATTCGACCTGTGTCAGCGAAGTTAAAGACGTGGCAGCTCCCACCGAGACAGTAAACCGAAGCAGACACAGCTGGACCCCGGCAAATTTGTTGCTCAAAGCAATTATTGGCGGTCAGCGTCAAAGCCCACACGATAGAAACGTGAAGGTGTACCCCCAGATAGATGTCTACACTATAGACACAGTGGCCACTGACTGGACGACTGCCCAAGTCGCACAGAGGCCCAGAAGAAAGATACAATGAAGGCATTTCTAGCCAATCAAAAACGCGACACGGAGATGCCTTCAGTGCAGCGAATGACGACTGCCAAAGCCGCTGGCGAGCTCGAAGTCACCTTCAACGACTTTGTGACGATGCCTTATTGCCTTGAAAATGGCACCACGTATAACGTCATCCCGCGGAGTGTCGTCATTGAGTTGCAGAAGAAGAATTTTTCCCGGGGAAGAGAACCTTGAAAGCTCTATGCATCGATGTTGACGAGTTTCTTGCAGGCCTGAGGTGTAGCTGACATTGATCCCTTTGATGACGATCGTGACTACAGGCCAATCACTGGACCAGATTTAGGTTCCATCAAGGCTCAACTCCGAGGAATGGTAGCTGAGGCAGTACGGAATAGATTTCCTTCTGAGAGAAGTTACAAACTGTGTGGAGTTGTGTCGAAGAGGGGCATTTGGCGACTTCAAATCGGTGACGACCCTGAGGTGAAGTGACCCGGGTCAAACTGCCAATGATGGGAAGAGATCGTGCCTGGACTGATTGGACCAGAAGGGTTGGGGTTACCGTCAGATATGTCCGGATGATGCCAGTACCTGACTTGGTACCAAGTGACAACGGTGGTACAGGTAATTTTATTCACCTGGTACCATGGTTTCGGTACAGCCGATCATCTGGACGCTTACGATCAGTTGAACACCTGCGATCATCCGGACACCCGCGATCATCCGAACTCACCTGATTAGATCGACATGGTACCGCCACGGTGGAACAGCTGGATCGGATGGATGCTGGTTATAATGGTCCCACCATTTCAATGCGGGATCAAGATATACTGATTGAAGTTTGGGTATGACGCGCAAACGGTGGACACGCAAGCGGGATGGGGATATTAATAGGGACCTTTAGGCCTCTTACCTATGTTTAATAGATTCTGATTTGCCTTGCAAGGCACAAGCGGCGTCTATACTTTCCGGGGAAGGAACTACATTGGCCTACCCGACGAAGGACTCACGACGCAGACCTGGATAGTTTGGCCAGGGGGCGATCACATACGCTCATCTCAACTCAAGATCCCGCCAAGAGGAGGCGGCAAGCAACGGAAAGGGCTATAGCAGCACACCCAAAGGACACCCCCACGTGATCGACTTGTCCCATGACCCGATCACCAACAACCGACGACCACGTCAAAAATACACACGTGGCCGTCACCCACCCATTCCCTAGAAGGAGCAGTCCAGCTCCACAGTTCCGCCTTGGTCACCCACTGACGCCTTCAGCGAACACCGAGAGAGCGTAACCCGCCCCTCCGTCGGGTACACAAGGTTCAGATCACGCCTGATCAACGGAGTACCCCCTCCGATAGTCGGTAGTCCGGGCGTTCCGCGCGCAAGTTGGATCACATCATCGATTTTGGTGATCCCGCTCCACCACAATCCACCATCTCATCTAGCACCATTCACCATACGTCCAAAGGATAGAACATAGCCATACAGGTGCAAGCCCCGGAAGTATGCCCCAGCTCAGCGTGAGTTTCTTCGTCGTTTCTACGACACGCTGATCAAGATCGGCTGGGCCTATAAAATTTGAGACATTCGGTGGGCATGTCCCGCACTTTCGGTTCGCAAACCTGGTAAGGAGAATGAACGGATACAAACTATCGATTTTCGACCGGTTAACGAGCTTACAGAGTCTCTGGCAGGTGGAATGATGAACAACGAAGCTCACCTTGAAGACGTGAGGGACAAAAGGATAAACAAGCAGCCGATTTCATGAAGAGCTTCTTCCAATTAGCTCTTGCTGCTGAAAGTCAAGAGTGCCAGTCATATATGACTGCTGATGGTGAGATCCTGACACCAACTCGTCTACAGCAAGGATGAATACTCCAAACACAAAAACTGGATATTCGATTGTATCCAGCTTAAAAGTGGCATCCATGTGAATCACAAATGTGTTTGAAGGTCGATCAGCGCTACGGATCATAGCTATAGTCAATCATAGACGGATCCTCATCTCTGCGCCCTCGCCAACAATTGGATTCCCGCTACTTTCAAGCACAAATCCAAATGCTTTATCATCATCAAGTGATCTGTTGAATCAATTGTCTCGGACCAAATCCACCAAATCGTCCACTAGATCTGTGTTCTTCAGATTGGCCGTCTTGTGGTAGTACACGAAATTTTGATTTTGTTTTCCAAGTCAGGCAGGGTAGCACTTGTCAGGGAAAATATATCGATCAAAGCGCTTTGAATGTTGGCCAGAATGTCGTTCAGGTCAATCAACCGCACGATCTCTTCTTTGATATCACAGGGTGGCGCGGAGACACCGAAGCATAAAGATGAACTCCAGTCGTGTATAAGGCATTCACAGCTGTTGTTTCGCATCGAAGCACCTTCAACTAGTATCCACACTTTGCACAACCCGCGTTAAATGTCGAAGAAGCGCACCGATACATTCTCGCGCATCTCGTGGCCGTCCATGTTGAGTCGGCACGGTTTGCATGAACACGACGTACTACGATACACCAACAACGTCCTCATAAAGTCAATATTTTAGTTTGCTGCAGTCTTGAACAGCATCTGGTAGGTCTCCTGTCAGTTATATCGAAAAGATATCGTCGATAGTTCGCTCTGCTAACTTGGAAATGCCTTGACATTAGGATTAGTTTCTTTTTGCGCCGTAATTATAGACTCCCTACATCAACCTCTTTCCCTGGTGCCCAGGTGGTTCTTCTCCTGTGCAGACATGAAGTGAATCGAGTTGACATTTCACTCTAGCGTCGAGGATCAAATGATACCAATCGATTATTCTTAGAATTGTTGAAATTTCATGTTTTTTGGGTCAACGATTACGGTTATCTCTTGTGTTGGCAAGAATAACACAATGACACGGGCAGTGCACAAGCGCGCACCATACGGTCATTACCCACCAAGGTGTTGTGAATACACACACCAATATTACCGTGGAGTGTGATGTACTTGAGATTTTATTTGAGCACGCACATGACTGCTTTTGCGTGGCCTAAGCGCGCACAACCGCAAGTTACTGTATTGCTGAGGCAAATTTATTCCTGTACTTCGAAGTAGATAGCATTGAACTGCTACGAAGGCTACTATATTTTAAATATATTATTTTAACAGTACTACCATTTACTAAGTACGGCTTATTAAGTACGCACTCTTCAATACGATGATGATGGAAGGAGGTCGCCGCAGCACGGGCGTCTCGGCGACGAACCTACACGTGTTAGACCGGCCCCTGAGCCGCGGCAAGAGCGAGGTGAGTGTACACTGCATATGCACCATGCAAATAGCAAAGATCGCGTTCTTTTCCCTCCCTGGTGCTGTTGAATCGGCTGTAAAGCATGCGAATCCAAGTGCCAAATGGAGAAAATCCTTTTACTCGCTTATTTCTCTCTCTATCGTGTTCTAAGAGCTGTAAACTGTTACACTTTACTGCAGGTGAGTCTCAGTGCCTTTTCTTTCCTCTTCTCCGAGATGGTGCAGTACTTCCAGGGTCGCGTGCAGAACATCTCGGATCTCGAGAACCGGTGCGTTCTCCGCCCTCCCAGAAGCTTTACACTGCAGTACTAACTAGACCTACTTTTTCTGCTGGCAGACTTGATGGGGCAGGTTTTGGAGTGGGGGTGCGTGTTGTGGAGCTGCTGTGTCATCGGGAGAAGTCCGGACGCCGCGAGACGAGGCTGCTGGCGATGCTGCAGTTCATCGTGTCCACCTGCTGGAAGGCGCTATTCGGCAAGGCTGCTGACGCGCTGGAACGCAGTACGGAAAACGAGTACGAGTACATGATCCACGAGTTGGAGCCGCTCACCAACAAGTTCGTGTCGGTGCCGCCCGATCTCGGACAGCTGGACTGCGCTGCGTACATTGCTGGAATCGTTCGTGGCATCCTGTGCAGCAGCGGCTATTTGGCGGAAGTCACGGCACACACAGTTGAAGTCCCCGGTGGCCAGAGAGACAAGACTGTGTTCTTGGTCAAGTTCGACGAGAGCGTTATTCGCAGGGAGCGAGTGTTGACATAGTTCTCTTGTGGAAAAAAGGGGGAGGATTGACGTGTGGTAGAACGTTAAATAGACCACGCGGTCTAACTTAGAATTGGGTTGGCAACGAACGTACTGACTGGGATGTGAGCTTGGCATGCGGCGTCGTCTAGTGGGACATGCGGATGTCGTCCATGGCACCGGTAGCAGCTTGGCCCCACGTAGCGTAATCGGCGCGTTCGCTGGCCTTATACTCGTCCACCAGGTTTTGCACCACCTCTCGCGCGCTATCGAATTCGTCCAGGTTTTCAGAGAACATTGGCTCCTTCCGGTAGTTCTCAATGAAAGCACCGTGCTTCTTGAGACGGTCGTACTGCAGCAGCAACTTGTGGAACAGCGCACCGATGCTCGTGTGGTTGGCCAGCATAAGACCGTTCACCTTGTGCGCCGTCTCCACGTACGGTGACTTGCGGGAAAGAGCCACTTGAATCGACGCAGGTCCCCACGGAATGAACCGCGCAAGCTTCCGTTCGCGGATACGCTGCAGGGACTTGTGCACTTGCGTCGGATCGACGTCTCCCTGGATGATGTTGAGAATGGAGATGTAGCATCCCGTTTTGGTCGACGTGCTCACCATAATATTCTTCGGCTGCAACAGACGCCGCATCACATCGAGCACCGTCGTCTTGCGCACCGCTGACACTTGAGTGTCAATGGTAAGCGGGGTGTACCCCGTCATCAAAAAGTGGCAGCGCGGGGTCGGGATCAACGACGCCACTAACCCAATCAGGTCGTTGTTCATGTACCCCGGATACCTCAAGGTCGTGGTGCTGGCCGCCATGACCGTGGAAACCAACGAGTTCAACTGCGAGACCGTGGGGTTCTCCACCCGCAGTCTCTCCACTGCAATCCGGTTCAACGCAGTGTTGTCCAGCACCACGACCGAGTCAGCATTCAACACGAGTCTCTTCATGGTGAGTAGGGAGTTGTACGGCTGCACCACCACGTCACTTTGGAAGTCCGACTGGTTGGGGAACACCGAGTACGTCTGGATGAGCTTCTTGGGGAAGTGGTCGTTGAGGTTCTCCAGTAGGTACGAGCCCATGCCGGAGCCTGTGCCGCCAGCAATAGAGTGGCATAGCACGAAGCCCTCGAGGCTATCGGAACCATCCGCTTCTCTGTCGATCATCTCCATCAATTGGTCGTGATGACTCTCTCCTTGGTGGTACCCCGACGCCCAGTTGTTGCCTGCACCGCCGCCCTCCTTGGACACGAAGAAGTTCTCGGGGTTGTATAAGTTCTTGAAGGTGGACGTGCTGATGCTGTTGATCACCCGCGGCTCCAAGTCCATGAGCAGCGCGCGGGGAATGTAGTGCTCATCGTCCGCCTGGTAGAAGAAAACGTCCTTGCGGTCGTGGCCCGACGTGGCGAAGTCCTGCACGATACCGTCCGGGGAGATGCCGTGCTCGGCGCACAGCTGCTTCCAGAACTCCATGCCGATCTGGTTGCCACATTGACCCGCCTGCAGGGTGATGATCTCGCGCGGCATGGTGCAAGAGGACTGGACGGGATGAAGGATATGCACTGTGTGGGAAGTTCCGTGAAATGTACGATTTGTATTGAGCTGGTGTGGACTACATTTGCTGAATTGTGGTGGTAGCCGTTCTGGTGGTGCGACCACCGCTTTGAACAATCATTCGCGCAGGTTGGCGGGTTGATGCGATCTGCAGGCGCTACTGCTGCTTGCCACGTAGTTCGCTGGCTCACCTTTTCCATGCTGTGGACTTTGCTGCAGTGATGGAGTCAGTTCCTTGCCATTTGCCAGGGCAAATCGCATTGATCTCCCCATGTACATGTAGCTATGCCGTTTCTTGCTTCTTGCCAATGCAATGGCCAGTTCACGGCCCGCAAATGATGCTCGCAGTCAACTCGCCAGCACTAACAGAGTTTACTCCGTCACCTCCATTGCACGCGCGTGGCGGCACACGCTTGCAGTGGCTCAAGCCATTCTCGTCCACTGGCCTTTTTCGGCTCGTCCGGTTGTCGTCCACAGCCGCTACTTTCTCTTGGCTTCACTATAGTCTCAATCCCCCGCCAAAGTCGATACAGCAGCAAGATCACCTCCGAAGCTCAGTTTTGAATCTGCGGAATTGATCCAAGCACCACCAACCTCCTGCGCCATGGCCGCTGTCCGCAACGCCGCCAAGAAGGCGCCCACCGCCATCGCCATGTTCAACATGGGCGGCCCGTCCACGCTGCCGGAGGTGCAGAGCTTCCTCACGAACCTCTTCACGGACCCGGAGCTCATCCCCATGGGCCCCGTGCAGCACGTCGTGGGTCCGTGGGTGGCCAAGCGCCGCACGCCCAGCATCGTGGACCAATACGCGCAGATCGGCGGCGGCTCCCCCATCCTCAAGTGGACCAACATCCAGGGCGAGAACCTGTGCAAAATCCTGGACGAGATCCGACCAGAGGCACGAGCAGCTACGGTAGCGTGATACTGCAGACATACTAACGGTTTGCTGCTGGTTTTGCTGCTACAGAGTGCACCGCACAAGCACTACGTGTTCTTCCGCTATGCCAATCCGTTGACGGAGCAATCGCTTATGCAGATGAAGGAGGATGGCGTCACGCGGGCTGTCGCCTTCTCGCAGTACCCGCAGTGGTCGTGCACCACGTCGGGCTCCAGCATGAACCATTTGTGGCGTGAGCTAGACCGGCTGGACATGAAGGAGAATTTCAAGTGGTCGCTCATTGACCGCTGGAACACGCACCCGGGATACATCTCGGCTGTGGCCAACCGCGTCAAGCTTGGACTGAAGCAGTACGCGCCCGAGGACAGGGACAAGGTCATCATCATGTTCTCGGCGCACTCAGTGCCCATGAAGACGGTGTACAAGGGCGACTCGTACGTGAACGAGATCGCCGCTACGGCGGAGCGTGTGATGAAGCACCTGGCTGGAAAGAACCCGCACATTCTGAGCTGGCAGTCCAAGGTCGGCTACTTGCCGTGGATGGGACCTAGCACCAGCGACGTGATCAAGCGCTACGGAGAACAGGGACACAAGTGCGTTTTTGGTCGACTACTGGTGTGTGACCTTGCTCGCAGCAGTATTCTCACTCCGTCGTTTTTTGCTTTTCTTCTAATCTACAGGCATGTGTTGGCTGTGCCCATCGCTTTCACGTCGGACCACATTGAAACGCTGTACGAGATCGATATTGAGTACGGCGAGGAGGCCAAGGATGCTGGTATCACGGTGAGTGCACACACCGGTTTAAACCCGAGAATGATGGCTCACTTTCATGCTCCTTATTCTCTGCTCACAGGACTTCAAGCGATGCCCGTCGCTGAACGACGAGCCCCTGCTGTTCAAGGCACAGGCCGATATTGTGAAGAGCCACCTGGACACAGATGAGCTGCACTCGACCGCGTACCCGCTAAACTGCGCAGGCTGCACGAACCCCATGTGCCGCAGCATCGTGAACCCTATCAAACCTTACAAGAAGCTTCTGTAATGGAAGCAACGCTAACGCTGTAGGCATTTTGTTTGCCATATACCCAAAGCCTGGCAATTGTGTCATAGACAAACTTGAGTCGCGTCGTGTCCATTCATTCAACTTTTGACGAAACTTGGTAACAAACCAGGGTATCTTCAACCAGATAACCGGAATGCTGTCGTCACGCGAACGACTGCAAGAGCGACAAGGGCAACACGCAGCACCCCGTCACGAGTACCTGCAGCAGTTGGTGGACGAGTTCCAGCGCTCGCCCGATCTGTTGCGGAAGGAGGAAGTAGTGGCAAACCTGGCCAACTTCGCCTACGACCCCGTCAATTACATGTCCTTATGTCGTCTACGCATTATGGACTTGTTTCTCGACATCCTAGACGCCGACCAAGAAGACAAAGACTCCAACAACGCCAAGGAGTCAAAGGAGGGTCCAACCAGAACGACACCACGGAAGTTTCAACTGGTGGAGTTTGCATTGGGAGGCATCTGCAATTGCATCCCAGACCCGCTACTGCAACAGCAGTTCATCGATGGTGACGGAGTGGAGATCCTAGCGCCCTATATTCTGCCCGAGAGCGATCAAACGTCGCCCGTCACCGCGTCGGAGCTCAACGTTGCGGTCTCCGCTTTGACCATTGCGTATTTCCTGCTGGACTCGAGTGCTTTCGCCGAAATCACTTCTCAGAGGTTCATGGCCAAGCTGCAGACCCTCCAGCGTCATCCGCACGCGCAGATCGCCAACACTTGCACCGCCTTCGTCACTCGCTACCAGGAACTCCTCGCGTCCGTTTGATCCACCTCCATCATCGTACTTAATTCTTTCAATACAAAACCCAAGTGAATCTTGCCGGCATTGGCGAAAAAGCGCGCAAGATGGTGTTCGACCTGGGGGAAGACGAGCTGCAGACGTTGCTGGAGATGCTCAAGTACCTTTTGCTGGGCACCAACGTGTTCCTATTCCTCACTGCGGCTTTGGTCTTCTTCACGTCTTCTGTGCCTGAAAAATCTGGCTCCTCGTCGACTCCGGCGCAGTTCAAGCGAGCGCTGATCGTCACGGCGCATCCGGACGACGAGAGCATGTTCTTCCTGCCACTGGTGCACTCGCTGCAGCAGCAACCAGAAGGCAGCAAAGATCTGTGGCAGACGCACTTGCTGTGTCTCTCTCGGGGCAATTTTGACGGACTGGGGGACGTCAGGGAGAAGGAGCTCACGGCTTGTGCCACGTACATCGGGCTCTCGACGGACCACGTCACAGTGCTGGAAGACCCCAAGCTCCAGGACGGAATGAAGATGCAATGGGATGTAGCGCACATTACTGCAATTGTGGCGGACTATGTGGAGAAGAACGATATTGATGCGGTTAGTGGAGAAGATACTTTTGGAGGCGAGAGAGATGACTGAGTGTTTTCCTGGTTGTAGGTTTTTACATTTGATGAATATGGAGTGTCGGGACATGCGAACCATGTTGCCACGCACTTTGGGGTGAAGCGAGCGGTGCAGGAGATTCAGGAGAAGTGCAGTGCTGCTGCAGGAGCTGATGACAAGGAGACGAAGGTTGTTCGTGGGTGGGCTTTGGAGAGCACCAACATCCTGCGCAAGTACGTGGGGTTGCTGGACACAGCGCTGTCCTACTGGCTGTCACGCCGCCAAGATGGCGAGAAGGATGAACGCCAATTCGTGTTCCTTGGCCATCCGCTGTGGAACTACAACGCGATGGCATTGCACCAGAGTCAGTTTGTCTGGTATCGCCGCCTATTCGTGGCCTTCTCGCGCTACACGTTCATCAACACCTTCCGTCCGCTGCTGTCCGTTGGCAACGCCGATCTCCCTGCTGAACAGAAGAAGATGCAGTAGATGGTTAAGACCAATTGGAACAGGTTGTTCTTGATCAACTTGATAGAATCTGTCTTCATTAGCAATTTAGATGTAGCCGTGTGCTTGAGCACCACACTCAGAAGCCGCGCCGGATATCAATCGTTGTCTTTCGTTTGAGTCGGTCTGTGGAGCAACAACAAGGTTAGTCTAATAGAAATAAACAAAGGGATCTACGTACTCATGACTGCAGCTGCTCGGCGTCGCACATCCGGTGGGTCCTGCAATAGTTCCTCGAGACTAGTCGCGACTCCGGCAAGAGAAACCGTGATCGTCTGTTCTTCCTGTCCATCCTGTCGCTTCGAGTTTGGTCCAACAACTTGACGCTGTTTGTGGAGTGTACACTGCCCACTCCCCAGTCTCGCCAGCGCCACGCGTACGTGTGTCCCGCACACCAGCACCAGCTGCACCTCTTCACTTAGAATGGCAGACACAAATCCATGAAAATCCTCCTCCGTCAACCGCGACATCAACACCACTGCATCCCCCACACAGAACGTCTCCCCCACTCCACTCCGTCCTTGACACACCAACTTCTGTTCGTCCTCACTCACGCCAACGTGCATCGTCGCCACAGCACCTTCCTCCTCCGCCATTCTCGCCGCTTCCTCCCGCTCCCGATTGCGCTGCAGCTTCTCGCACTCGTTCACCACGTCCTCCACGATCCGTTGCGGGGTCGGCAGCACTCCGCCCGACAAGTGTCTGAAGTTGAAGCTCTTCCTCGTCCGCCGCTGGGCGCGTTGCAGCTGCTTCTCCAGCATCTTCGCCTCCAGCCGTGCCTTCTTCTCTGCAACTTCCACTTCTCTTCTCTGCTTTATGTTGCTCGTCGGCGGCTTCTCCGTCAGTCTCTTCTGGACCCGCAGTCGACGTCGCCTCACTCGCTCCAGCAACTTGTGCTTAAGTTGCTCTCTGTCCGTCCTGAGCACGTCTTCGGCCTGCTGCAGCTCGAACTCCAAGAGAGTGCGCGCGTCTCGCCGCGAGAACTGGAGCTGCGCCTGCGCCGCCTGCAACTCGCGCTCGCGGTCCGCCTGGAACGGCTTGCAACGACGCACAAACTCCTCCAGTACACCATCACGCAGCTGCTCCTGCTGCTGCAGCACGCGGTCGATGCTCTCCTGGTAGATCTGGCGCTCCAGCTCCAGCAGCTCGCGCACGTTGAGCTCCGCCATGCCCTCTGATCCAATATTCTCTTATCTAAGTACTGTCTTGTCTAGTAACCTAGTATATTAGTCTCTATAACAAGTTTGACCTTCAGTACAGACTATTCAGCCAGTTCCGTTCTCATAATCGGAATCATGCGACTCCCCACCTTGTCGCTGCTTCTGGCAGCTCTGCTGGCGCGCGCCGAGGCCGCGTCCGTGACTGCGGGGGCGCCCGAGCATCTGGTGACCACCGGCGGTGAGTGTGTGCGGATTTTCCACTCGGGGGGCAGCGTGGGCTGCCGCGGCCTCTCGGACTCGGACATGGCACCGTTGTACCCCATCACCAGCTCCGACGAGCTCCAGAGTTTCGTGGAAGGCCAAGCACAGCAGCAGGATGCCAGCTCCAAGTACGTCCTGGTCATGGCTGAGTCGCTGCTAAGCTACGACGCCATCCAGGCCGGTCTCGACCGCATCGGGGGCCTCTTCGTGTTCCCGGAAGCGGGCGCCTCCAACGCGTCGTACGACGTCGTCACGCCCCAAGGAGACGGCACCGTGGACGGTGCATTAAACCCGTTCGCCAGCGACAAGACGAAGTGGAACCCGACCGGCACCGGCCTGTTGGCGGAATTGCTGCCGTTCCCCGTCGTGATGCTGGAGAACGCCACGACCGGTGCCGAGTTCACGAAACGCGCCCAGATCAACATGAAGGACGGAGCGGGGGCCACGTACAAAGCCTTCATGAACTATTACTTCGGACCGGAGAACATGAACTCGATCAAGTGTCTGAACTTCACCAACATTTACGGAAAGCGGAGTCCCAAGTGCGACCCCATTGGAGGGCAGAGCTCGTGGGCGATGAGGGGCAACCTCGAGTCGGAAGAGATCGTAATGGCTATGGCAGGCATGGACGCCACGTCGCTGTCGCATGTGTTGGCTCCAGGAGCCAACACGGGCGCGTCTGGGCTCGTGGCCCTTTTGGCGGCGGCACATGCTCTCAAGGGACTGCCAGACTCGGCATTCGACAAGAAGGTCGTGTTTGCAGCTTTCCAGGCCGAAAAGTTCGGCTTTGTGGGCTCGAGGAAGTTCCTGTCGGACTTGCAGACGTTCACTAAGAACCCGAAAGGAGCGTGCGCGTACCCTGTGGACGACTCGTCGTCCCCCATGGGCAAGAGCTTCTGCACCTATCCGATGCTTAGCACCACGGAGTTTGCTAACCTCAAGCTTGCGAACATTTCGTACGCTATTGCTGTTGACCAGGTGGGTATCCTACCGAAATCAGGAAACTTCACGGTCCACGTGAACCCCCACGCGAACGACTCAAGTGATCTTGTTGACGCCATTTTGAGCGCCCCATCAGCTGCTTCTGCTGTCGCCGAGGGTAGCACGGGTTCTCTGCCGCCCACGCCGCTGTCCTCTTTTGTGAACGATGCTGAGTACGGCCAGCGTGATCTTGTGAGCGCTGTGCTAGCTGGGTACGACGACAGCTACACTACCGAAGGAACGTACAACAGCCGTCACGATGAATTTACCGTGCTGGATGTGGACGCTGTTGTTCAGGCCGCCCAGGTGCTGGCAGAAAGCGTGTTTACCCTTGCTTCGAGCAATGCGACGAGTGCGCAGATGGATAAGATCGAGGTGGACACGTGGCTGGTCGAATCGATGCTTTCTTGCATCGCCACGGACTGGAGCTGCAACCTCATGAAGAATTACTCGCAGTATATGGTTACGACGCTAATCGAGTACCTGAGTCTGACCGACTCGGCGTGGCCATCGTACTCGGTACCCGCTACATTGTACCCGGGGCCGCTTGATGACGATCGCTCCATGCTTGTGTTGAAGTCGAGCGACAACTCGCTCTATTCGCTCCTCAATGACTCCTGGTCCGATGACAACTACGCTGTGCGCCTCTTTCCCAACGCGTATGAATTCTTCACGCGATCTTTCCTTGCATCCGCGATGGTTCCAAACGCTACTGCCGATGCTGCGGCCTCGTGTTCGCAAAGCCAAGGGTGCGATAACGGTGGGAAGGGTATGGAATGTGTCTACCCGGGTGTTTGCGCTAGCAAGAGCGCCTTCCATCACGAAGCCAGCTCGCCAGGAGTTAAGCGCACCACGACAGCACTACTGTACGAGGTGGTAAACTCGTCCATGCCCATTTGGACGGAACCACAGTGGGCTTCGGACATCGGTAGCTACTCGTTCCCAGACCCTGGTGCTTGGATTGGTTGGGTAACGCTCGCCATCGGATTGGTAGTGACAGGTGCTGGCGTCGGCGTGGCTTTCATGGTACTGGGAAGCGTGCAGAAGATGAAGCTGATCTAAGCTTACAGAAGCAGCGCTGCCTCAGTTGCGCAGTACATTCATGAATCACCAACGAATACACAAAACAAGCGAAAGTAAAAGAATTATTCGTACTTGCCGAGTGATAGGAAGGCTTTACTTGCACACGTGCACAATAACTTAAGTCTCCGACGTCTCAGCTGGCATGTCCTCTACAAAGTGGGAAGCTAACGGGTCTACAGACTACCGCACATGAACGGTACCTGTCTGAACGACGAACGAGTCCGATTGCCAATAGTTTGTAAGTTTCCTCTTAGCTGCTTGTTACTGTGAGGACATCCTTTCCATGTCTTCTCCGCCCTCGAGACCTTCTCCACCATCACCGTCTTCGCCGATATCATCATCATCATCGCCGCCGCGACCTCGTCCGATCGGAACGATGTCCGCGGTGCCGTAGCACGCACAATCACCTTCGCAGGCAAAGCAGGCCACGAAAATGATGCTCAGGAAGAGCAGGAAGAGCACCATATCTGTGTAAAAGAACACCATGCCTTGCATATACTCGTCTGGTGATAACCGCTCGTTCATGCACGATGCATCGTAGGCGAACCACATAATGAGGAGAAGCATGACTGCTAGTGATGCGCTGTACTGCAACGGAGACACCACGTCCATCATGTAGAAAAAGTAGATGAACAGTGAGGTGACAAAGCCGAGGAAGAAGGAGATCAAAAGCACCACTGGGTAGCTGATCAACGTAGGTTGGATTTCCGGGTCGAACGACCGTTTGATGATCGTCGTGCACAATAATGTAGTGACCCCCATCACTCCGAAGAGGAAGGTAAAGATGAAAATGCTCGCCTTCGTATTGAACAAGCAGTCAGACGCGGCGAAGAACACACTCTGCGTAACGGTATACCAAGCGAGCACCATGAAGTTGAGCGGAAAGCGGTACTTGACCAAGTACAGCCACAGCAACGCCAATACCATCATCACGAACGTGATGAAGACATAGTGCCAATTCGTGAAGGCATTTTCGAATGCACTCGCGACTGCCGGCACGTACGAGAAGAAAGCGATGAGTAAGACAACTGCGAATAGTTGAACCGTGAAGATCGAGAAAAGCTTGCGCCGGAATCCCTGTTGGATCACTACAGGCATGTGGATAACTGCAAAGGGATCATCCATCGGATTGGAGCCCGTTTGAAAGACCGAGAGCGAGATAATGGTTCGAGACTCCATGAAGTTGGCGTCGAACCGCTTCTTGACCACGTCAAAGAACTTCATGTCCGTTTCAGTTGCCTTGCCGGATGCTTTCTTATCTTCTAAATGCTTGATCAGAATCGAGCCTCGTCGGTAGTGTGCCTTGTGTTTTGCTGGATCCATCTCATCATCTTCGGATTGGAATAACCGCGTCACTCGCTTGAGCAGAGCACGCACTGATCCTTGATTTACTGGTGTGGATCCTTGAGTTCGCTCGGGGGAACTGATAGCGTTTGTCGGTAGGTTTTGATCACTCCTAGACGCAGGCGCCGGGTCTGCCCACGTATGGTCTCGCGAGCGACTCTCACGGCTGAGGGACCTTCCGCCTGCTTCCAAACTGCGCGGCACCGCACTCTCAGGCACGACTGTGTTCTCGGACATTTCCATCATCTTTTTAGTTGCAGTAGTGCCCCTCGCGGCTCGTGTGTTCGGCGTCTCGTACACGGGCGATTGAGTGGAAGGCTACTTTGGTGACTGTGGTTTCAGTAGACCTCGACGTCGAGCCACAGCCTGTATTTATAGGGCCCAACTCTGCATTGCATTGCCTGTCGTGTCGGCGTCTTATCGTTTGTCTGGTCGAGGAAGGCACAGCGCTATTCTCGACTCTCGTTATCGCCCCTGACCACCCGCCAGCGACACCGCCGCCGCGCATATTTGCGTTTAGATTTAAAGCTTTATTTGTTGCCGTGCAGAAAATGACATGGACGCGTAGCTGAAGCTGCACCACGCGCACAACAGCCAGTGCTGCAGAGCTGCAACGGAAAACTTCAACTATATGACCATCACTCCGGACAGGCGCCCTACTTCAGGTTTCAATTCTATCTGTGTAGCCCACCTTACTTTCGGTTTCATACAAACCTCAAGAGGAAAATCCAGTTAAACCAGGCACGCAACTGATATCACTCCGTGCATAGAGAGCCGGGGGCAGCGATGCGTCGATCAAGGTGCGTGAGAATCGCAGTCGGTCATTGCACGTTCCCCCAGCAGCTCCTTTCTAGACGGAACCATGGGCGAGGCCAGCGCGGCGTCGCCGCCAGAACCCACGAGTCCGCGCGGGTCCCCAGTCGTTACGACGGACTCGGCCATGCGTCTGGCGCCCAGTTCGTCGCCTGCGTTAACGTCCAGCGGCGGTCGCAGCGGCCGCAACCTGCGCCAGAAGGTGGTGGACGAGCTCAAGAGCGTGCGGGTGCGCAAGAGCCCCGCGACCAGAGAGAAACCGACGCGCGCCGCTGTTCCGCCGCCGCTGGAGCTCAACGAAGACGTAGAGGATGAGGAGGACGCGGCGCAGGGCAAGGCCAAGGGCTGCAGCCTCTGCGAGCGCTCGTTCTCCGTGTTCCGCGCCAAACACACGTGCAGAAGCTGCTGCAAGAAGATCTGCGACGACTGCAGCAAGAACCGGATGAAGCTCAACCGCAGGCTCGAGAGGAAGCGAGGATCGAGGCTCTGCGACCCGTGCGCGATGAAGTACATGCACGCGGAGAGCGACCACGGAGAGGACACGCTGGGGCCGTTCCCGGACGCGTCCCCGGCGCTCATGTCGGCGCACAGCGACTACACGCCCATGCACAAACAAGGGGGCGACCACGGGTTGTCGCGTCATCACTCGGTGCCTGCCAAGACGCTGACGTCGTTGATCAACGATAAGGAGAAAGCTGGTGTGGAGGGGTCTCAAGCGCAACAGGTTTCAGTGAATCTCAAGACTCGCGGGAGAGCTGCAGTCAAGCACGCCCATCACCCATCGCATCTTCGGACGCGCCACTGGCTGTCGCTGCTGGCGGTTGCTGTCCTCGTGGCGCTGCGTGTGATCTACTACAATCGAAGGACCGGCGTCGATGGAAGCGTCGTAGATTCCTCTCCAGCTGCTCCGAGCCTAGCCCCGCCGCCGTACTCTTTTGTGGAACGAGCACTCGACAACTTGCTCTCCATGCGTACGTTGGGCGTGTATTTTCTGGGCTTGGTGCTGTTTGATGAGCTCTCGCGTCCCAAGGGCTGCGAGAAGGCTGGCAAGAAGTCAAGCAAGACCAAGCAACGTCAGCGTCGACGCCGCCGCGTGAGCACGAGCAGCGGAGAACAGCGCGAACGCACGCGGACAAAGTCGTCACTGTCGGACACCAGTGTGCGGCGCGGCGTTGAATCTTCAGCCCCTCCGTCGCCTCACACGTCCCAGGAAGAGGATCTGGAAGTGTCTGTGATTGAGCAGACGCACGAGGAGGAAGGCTTCACGCTCGACAAGCTGGTTACAGCTCTGGAGGAGGGCGCTGCAAATCGTGCCCCGGACGGTGAGCTGAGCCTCTCCTGCTTTGTCACCACGTGCACCGTCATTTGCGGTTTCCTGGGTGTGTTCGGCCGTGCCACATCGTTTGCTGGCAGCACGGTTGGGGCGTATTTCACGTCAATTGATCACAACCTCGAGACGTGGCCTGCACCAGCTTCGTCGAACTCGTGGAAGGAGCAGAGTGTGAAGGCGGTGATCGAGCATGAGGTGGACCAGGGCGTGGCAGATGTGGGCGGCAAGAAGAAGCCGTCGTGCTCGCGCTGCCTGTTGCGACTGCTGTGGTTCGTGCAATTCGTGGAGGCTTGCGTTCGTCTGACGCTGCTCGAGTCGACCGAGGAGAGCTGCTACAACGGCGCCAGCAAAGCGTACGAAGAGACTCTGGGCAAGCGCCACCCGTGGCTCGTGCGCAAGGGCGTCAACACTGCACTGGGTTCGATCCCCACACGCAGCCACATCCTGGGGAAACTGCACGTGGGTGAAGGCGACGCGTTGGATCCGCTGCGCAAGTCGCACGTCGAGCTGCTGCGAGTCATCTCAGAGCTCAAAACCGTCTTCGAAGAGCATGGCCTCACGGACCTCAAATAAACTACTAGATGCGTGTCATACTGCATAGAAATTAGCTTCATTCACTACAAAATCAATCATACCAAATACAACGACGTGGACTCATCTAGACTGGGGTGGTGTTCGAGCGGAATGCAGATGGAGCGCTTGGGAGCGATCATTGCGGAGTTTTGCTTGACTGTGCATGTACAGATTGATGGTGAGTGCGTGGAGTTGTCGTACCTTTTGGTGTTTAACATCCACGGACTAGGATACCAGAAGAGCTTCAGGAGTTCTCAAACGTGACGGACTTAAAAGCCGCCAGTGGTGCAACGACTGGAGAAAACGTTGCTGAACGCTGCAAGTCTCGGGCTCAAGATCATGTTTGTGCCGCGGCACCTTGAGACAAGCCCAAGTTGGCAGTGCTACCGTACTGGACTTGGCTCCACATATCATGGCGCTGGTTCAGTTGTCAGTGGCAACATGTCACGGAGTTGATCCTCGTGGAGATGCTTCTTCCGTCCAGCAGATATCGTTGGCAGCGAGACTCTAAGGTTACCGTACATGTTCATGCCGGTACCGGGAAAAATGGTGGGCATCAGCACTTTGCTCATACCTCATGTTTGTGCGAGTTGCTTCCAAGCCCGGCACGCGCACTCGTCGAGCAGCGTTCATGGCATCGTACAGGTCCGTTGCCACAGCTCGAGAGTCTCGATTAGAAACCTGCAAGAACAACGGAGCTGCTGGCGGGGCAGGTGGTCCCGCTCTCCGTTAATCATTAGCGAGATCACATTTTACAGGCTTCAACAACAAAGGTAGATCTATCACATCCTTCCAAAACCTATTTTAGGAAATATATGCCTTTATCACAGGGTATTCAGCTCTAAGTCTTCCTAGGCAGCGGCTGGGTCTCGTTCTGGTTCAAACTTCAGGTGAGTTCGCGTGGCGTGTGGTCCATCCGCCATGGCCCAGTTGGCAACTTGGCACGACCCAGCCAGTCTACGCACAGGTCAGAGACAGGAAAGCGAAAAGGCCGGCCGGCACAACCCTGTGAGCGTGAAAGTTCCCATTGCTTTGCACTGGTCCGGCCGGAATCGTAGGTCTTGGCAGTCGAGAACGTTCGCCCCATAGAGAGGAAGGCGGTGGATGTGCGTGTACTTGGCACCGAGATGGCGTCGACGCTCGTTGGCGCTACTGGCGCTGGCACTCGTCCTGGTGCTGCTAGTGGCCGACGTCCGTGCAGCAAATTCAGGTTCTGGGCCTCCCGCGGTCGGTGAGGTGGAGGCAGGACAGGTCACCACCAATGCGACGCAGAGCACCACGACAGTGGCGACCACATCGTGGAAGACAGGCAGCACCAGCGACTGCAGCCACTTCGCTGACGAGAAGACCGTCTCATTCAAGAGCTTGGTGCACACGACGGCGGCTCCTTCAGCGGAACGAAGCTCGGAGGAGTCGAAAGAATCGGAACGCAGTTTGGACGCGTCCGCGACGACCGACAATGAGGTTTTGACTCCGGACGTGTCGAGCTCTGGCGGAGACCGCAGCGAAAGCAAAAGGAAGAGCGGCACGGAGGCAGGTGATACCAAACAGGATAATGACGACGATGACGGTGGCTCTTTCGACTTGGACGCCAGTACCGACAGTGCTGATGGCAGCTCGGACAGCAAGTCATACAACAAGACTACCCGCAAAACAGGCACCACCTACAAAGCCACGACCTCGCCACCGACCCCGGCACCAACACCTGCACCAACACCTGCACCGACACCTGCACCGACTCCGGCACCGACCCCAACACCAACTTCAGCCTCGACGCACCATGGACCGCCACCGCACCCTGGTTCCTTTGACGCCAGGCAGACGGGCTGGTCGGCCTCTGGTTCAAACGAGCAGAGCGTGACGGGTCAGTCCTACGAGGAATCGGGCTCCACCAACAGCGCCCAGGCACTCGAGAACCAAACTAAGTCGGCATCTTCTGCAACTTCCAGCAGGTCTTTGGACCAAACGCTTGTGGTGGTTATCGTGGGTGTCGTTGGCGCTATTGGCGCGTTGCTGATGTTCGTCTCACGCAAGGTTTTGAAGGAGACGGGGGATGACCTGGAGGACTCCAGCATTTTCTAACTCAATGGGATGGGTATCTGTAAACTTTACTGTGTCGGTAGTGTGATTTTAAGGGAAGGAGCTAGCTGGCCTTGCCATTCAGCACTGAGGCTAGTCCAATATACAGCACGAAAGAGAGCAACAATTGGGGTATAAAGAAATTGACTTGCTCATGCACGGAGCGTGATTTTCTTGTTGATCGGCTCGACTTCGACGTCTTTACCTTCTTAGCTCGAGTCTATCTGACTGATCTACGCCGTCTTGGCCTTGGTCTTGGAGTACGCACGGTTGCGCTGCGTGAGCATGTGGCCATACATGACAGGCAGGCCGGGGATGTACACAATGAGCACGAGGATGACCACCACGTAGAGCGAGATGGAGATGTTGTGCGTGTTGGGCTGCGTGATGGCGTACGCGCCCGTAGACAGGAAGCTGAGCGAGCTCACCATGCACAGCACCTCACCTGTAAAGGACAGAGATCACCAGCACAACGTGAGCTTTACACTTTCATAACAACGACGAACGCCACCGAAAATTGGTTTCGCGGTGTCTCGTCCTCAGGATGGGGAGATCCTCTACGTACCGAGCACGCCCGACGGGTAGAGCACCATGAAGAGGTGGTAGCGCAGGAAGAAGAGGAAGCCTGGCACTACGTTGTACAGGTTGAGCGCGTAGAAGGCGTAGCGCGGAACCTCGACGAGGCCCCAGCTGGCCACCATGAGCGGGAAGCCGAACTGATAGCGTGACACGGGGCACAGCACGTTGATGGCCCACACGAGCCACAGCCTCGAGCTCACCTGCATGATCGTGGAGCCCAGCGGCGAGCGCACGAATCCCACAGCAGCGTGGACGATCTCCATTACGGCCATGGTCTGCACCAGCTTGAGGGGCAGCGACACGACGTCCCACACGGTGCGCGAGACGCTCTCCAAGTCCTGGCCATCCCCATGTGCCTGCAGCACCGTGGTCACGGTCAAGTACAGCACGTAGGCCCAGCCCGCGCACGAGGCGGCGTTGAAGGCCAGCAGGTACAGGTTCAGCAGCGCGTTCTTGGCCATGGCGACGGAATGATACACTGATGACGCAGTAGATCTGCGGTTGACACGCATGGGGTGGTTCGAGGCACTTAAGTGGGGTGTGGTGGCACTCAGACGAGGAGAGGTGCTGATTGGCCAGGAGCTCAAGGTCAAGTTTGGATCGGATTCGAGAGGGTTTGACTGACGTAGCCGCGAAACGCAAGGTTGGACTCAAGATACTGTTTAACAACTTGACCTGGTGGCCGATTCGACGTCAACGACGTGAAAACACCAACGACAAGAGGAGGATTACAGCAAGTGCAGACATCGTGTAGCTGATATTCATGCATCTCTTGGTGAGGATGCTCAAGATCAAGCTGGCAAAAATCAGTCAGCCAAGTCTCGAGCCTAGCAAGCAGCAGCGCCTGCTCTACAGTCCGCCATCAGGAGTGACAACGAGGACGGAGAGTTGTCGCAGTCTAGTCGCGGCCGAGGCTCTTGCGGATCTGCTCCGTGACCTTGTTCATGTCCGTGTGGGCGTCCACGTCGGCGAGCTTGCCCTGCTTGCGGTAGAAGTCGATCACGGGCTGCGTCTGCTTGTGGAAAGCCTGAAGGCGCGAACCCAGGGTGGCCTCGTTGTCGTCCTTGCGCTGGATCAGGGGCTCGCCCGTGATGTCGTCTTTGCCATCCACCTGAGGCGGGGCGAACTTGACGTGGTAGCTGCGGCCAGAAGCCGGGTGCACGCGGCGGCCCGCGATACGCTCCACGAGCACCTCGTCCGGAACGTTAAAGTTCACAACGGCGTCCACCGTCGTGTTCTCCTCGGCGAGCATCTCGTCAAGCTGCAGGCGAGCAAGCAAATCATCAGTCACCAGCGTCCACAGAGCTCTCCAATCTCAATTGTCTCACCTTCTTGGCCTGCACGACCGTGCGCGGGAAGCCGTCGAGGATGAAGCCGCGGCGGCACTCGGGGCTCTTAATGGCGTCCTTGATGATGCCGACCACGATTTCATCGGTCACGAGGGCACCCGCCTCCATAGCGGCCTTGGCCTTCTTGCCCATGTCGGTGCCGGCAGCCACAGCGGCGCGCAGGATGTCGCCAGTGGCCAGGTGGCACAGACAGTACTCGTCCTTCACCAGAGGCGACTGCGTGCCCTTGCCGCAACCCGGGGGACCTGTCGAAGCACATCGTTAGTCGGAAGTGGCGGCGCAACATCGCAAGTGGCTGCGTACCGATGAAGATGGTGCGGCGCTCCTTCTTGTTGGCGCATTCAATACGGTTCTGCAGCTCCGAGAGCAGCGAGGCGGTGGGCACAGCGGCGAGCGACATGGCGATTGTGGCGGCGAAGGACTCGTGGGGAGAAATCGGAACTGACGGATACCAGCCACGTTTGCCTAAGAGTATTCCGTCCAATCAGACGATGGTTAAAATAGAAATGTGCGGTGATTGGCCAAAACGTCGAGTTAATAATAGTTCACTTGGTGTGTGTACCATGGTTGACAGCACCGTCATAGGCGCCAAGGAGGATTCACAGCTTCATGGTCACCTCGGCACATTGCTGTTCGTCTGTGAAGAACTGGCCTTGGTTGCAAGATCGTTGGAGCTGTAATTGCGTTTTTACGTTGACGTTGAAGTTGACCTGCACTCTGCTACACTTGCGTCAAGTATGGGGCGGCATCGAAGCAGCCCTCGGTACTCATGCAACTGCAATGACATGTCTTCCATTAGCTCTACAACGTGTGGCTATTTTGTCGCGGGCACCTTGCTCTCGAGCCGCGCTGTGCGCTGGGAGGTCAATTCCGCCACCCAGGACTGAACCAGCGGCGTGCGGAACTTGCCCTTTGTGCTTTGGAAGAAGTCGTCCAGCGGGATGTTCTGGGCTGCAAGCAGCAATGGCAGAAGGAGGGCGACACGCAGCGTCAGCAACAGCGACAGCGACAGCATTCCCATGGGGGTGCAATGCGATCAAAAGGTGAGTCTGCAGGTAAGTAGACCACGCACCTCGCTCGTAGTCGTCGGCTTGCAGGATCATCTCGAACTTGTCAAAGTCCTGCGTGGTAACAACAACATGAAACAGAGTCAATGCCAAACAACAGCAGCAATTTGGGTATCTCTAAGTGGCGAAGCGTACCTTGACCATCTTGGCCTCTTCAGTGGATCCAGCCTCGTACTCGTTCCAGAGCGAGCGGATCTCCGCAGCGGACGGCGTATCGCCCAGTGTACCGCAAATCTCATCCAATGCCTCCTGCGTGTCCAACAAGATCGAAAGCAACAACAACTGTCAGTGAACGAGTCCCAACGCTCGAAGATCATCACACCCAAGATTATTTCTACTCACCTTTTCCATGCGATGTTTGTCCTCCTCGGCGACACCTGTCCAGCGTCACCACAAGCCGCTTCATCGTCAGCAGACCAAGCTCCTTCCCTTATTAAGCCAATGCATCGAATCCCTACCGTCGTGAGGTGTAATGTCACCCACCAGCGATTCCGCCAGGTCGTGTACAATGGCCATTTTGATGCACCTGCCACACGCTCGTCAGTACCTCTAGCACTGTCCATTGACTGGTCGACAGTTGACGTCACGTACTTGGAGCGGTTGACCGTCTCGTTGGCATCGTCCAGCAGCATACAGCACATACCCATGCGGTACATGTGGTCGGCCACGGACTCAGGCAGCGCCACCTTGTTGTTCACCCATCCAGTGCGCTTGAGCGTCTGCAGAATGGCACAGTCGCTGTCGTTAATCGTGGAATTACAGCAGCCCCAGACAGTTCTAGAGCGACTATTTCACACAGCGGATGAACCATATCAACAACTATGCAATGATGTACACAACTTACTTTGAGACGTCCGCACAGTCGCAAGAATTCGATGGCGCTCAGCGCCTTCGCTCCCGTCGCCATGGACATGGTGTCAAAATGAAATTGTGTACCCTTTTGCCCACCACTTCCACACCACATACGTAACTGGTTACGATTTTTTATCAGCCAATCAGCGACGTCGGCGCCACTTCATTTTCGGAAAATGTGGCCGCGTCGGCAGCCACCCGCAAGTGCTTCTGGCAGTACTTCAAGCGTCAAGAACTCGGCTCCTGCAGCTCGTTCAGTGACATCAAATGTGCCGATATCTTCTACATCGTCTGTCGCTTCTGTACCTCATTTTGCGGCTCGTAGAAGTGCCGGGAAGGCTGCAAACGCCATTGTCCAGCCTAAAAAAACCGCTAACTCAGGCTCAGACGACGCTGCATGGTTGCTACGCGCCTTAGACAAGAAAAAAAAGAAGAACTCAATGCCTGATATGAAGGTGAAGACCACCGCATCCTCAGCGGCGAAAAAGACACAGCAAAAACCGAGAAATGAACGAAAAGGTGGCGCTCTTGGACTTAGCCTGTCAGTGCAGGAACGGCAGCAAATGTGGCGTAACGGGGCTGCTAAGAAGCCTCAGGATGAGGCAGCCGAACAGGCCAAGGAACAGGAGAGAGAGCGTCAAGAGACGGGTTTCGACCGCGTTTTCCAAGAGGTTTTCAGAGAGAAACAAGGCAAGGAGAAAGGAAGAGACGAGGACGAGCTCGACAGTATCCTAAGCAGTGGAACTAGAGGTGCTAGCTCATCATCTTTAAGATTATCATCAGTAGGTTCGTTAGGTGATGAGGAGACAAAGGTGACGGGCAAGAAGAGAGCTCCACCAGAAGAGGACGAGGAAACGGAAGAAGAGGCCTGGGGCTTTGCATCGACGGGAAAGACCGCACTGAGTCTTGATGACTTCGATGCTCCGGCTAAAGGCAATGATGGTGGTATGAGTGGTGTTGATGCGGCAGGAAAAGCTGCGGAGTTTGAGCGCTGGAAGTCAGAGGACGCACAAAGTGCAGTTAGTGACAATTTCGTGCGACTTAACATGCGCAAGCGGTTCAAGGGCAGCTCTGGGCGTGCGAAGAAGAAGCCGGCTTATCTTCGATCGCGGAATGAAAACCCACTGGAGGAAGAGACCGGTGGAAAATCGACTGGTATCGCCCCGGTCGTCAATGCTAATGGTAGCCAGAAGCGCAAACAGAACAAGCCTCTACTAGCTGATGACGGCGTGGACTTCATTGAAGAATGTCTGGAGGCCCTGGCTAAGGCTGAGAAAGCGCGGGGGCTTTCTGGCGATAAAGCTTTGGAACCAGTAGTATCCAAACAGGACGCAAAGCCGCTTGAGCCACCACGGTGTCACCACGCGCTGGTTTGTCAGAGCTTGGAGGTCAAGAAGAAGAACAAAAATCACGGCCGCAAGTTCTTCGCGTGTTCATTGGGCTTTGACGAAGGCCGTTGCGACTTTTTTCTATGGGAAGATGACCACGTTCCTCTTGCGCTGCAGACACTGTTCACAGCTTCCTCGTCGTTGGGCGGTGTTACTGAATCAGCAGCAGAAGCGGAAGCCATCGAGTGCGTGCCTTTGGACATTGAGGCTTCCGAGGAAGAGCAGCGCGAAGCAATGCGTACGAACTTGCGCCTGGTGTTTGGGCACGCCGAGTTTCGCCCAGGTCAACAGTGGGCTATCTCGAGGGTGCTGCGTCGCAAGGACACACTTCTTGTGTTGCCGACAGGTGCCGGCAAGTCACTGTGCTACCAATTCCCAGCGCTTTTCTTGCCTGGGGTCACACTCGTGATTTCACCGCTGATCTCGCTGATGAACGATCAATACGAGAGTCTCCCAGCCCCACTCAAGGCTCGAGCTGTGTGTTTGTCCGGATCCTCTGGCTCGGATTCAGGCTCGTCCAAGGCCAAACATGCGGCTTTTGTGCGCGATCTTCTAGCAGACAAGCTGTCGCTTATTTTTCTTTCTCCAGAGAAGGCGCTAGGTGCGGGTATGCAGGCGCTGCTGGCAATGCCGCGAGTTCGAGCTCGCTTGGCGCTCGTGTGTGTTGATGAAGCGCACTGCGTGTCCGAGTGGTCTCACCACTTCCGCCCGAGTTATCTACGTTTAGCAGAGGTCTTCCGCCATGCGCAGTGCGTCTTGTGCGTGACCGCTACGGCGTCTCGGCGCGTCGTTCACGACGTGTTGCGCCAGTTACGGTCACGTCGTGAGCTTCAAGCTGCAACGAGCGAGAATGAGAGAGACATGGTGCTTCAAATGCCGTGGCAACGGAGAAACCTGGCGCTTGAGGTTCGATCGGTGCGCTCAAATGACGAGCGGCTCCGCCACCTTGTTCACATGCTCCCCGAGCTGAGCAAAGGGTCGACCAAGTCCTCTAAAGGTACTGGGGGTGGTGTTATCGTGTACGTTCACCAGCAGCGGCAAACAGAGGAATTAGCAGCACTTCTTCGCGAACAGCTACCTTCTGCATGGCGCAGCTCTGGGAAAGTGCTAGCATTCCATGCTGGTATGAATCCCGAGGCCAAGGAAAAGGTTCGGACCGGCTTCGCGCGAGGCCGAGTGCGCGTGGTGGTGGCTACGGTGGCATTTGGTATGGGTATTGACAAGAAGAACGTCCGAGCAGTCGTGCACTTTCACATGCCTTCGTCAGTGGAAGGCTACGTGCAGCAGGTTGGGCGAGCTGGTCGCGACGGAAAGTCTGCGCGAGCCCTCCTCTACCTGCTGAATGAAGACGCCGTCCACTTCCGCTCCCTGCTTTTCTCGACAGCGTTGCACCGGGACCAGCTTCGGAGGTTGCTGGCACTTGTCTTCCAAGATCAGGGGGGTACAACATTGGCAAGCACGACGCACGTTGTAGCTGTAGAATGCTCAAGTCAAAGAGTAGGCGGCGACCTGACACTTGTGTCATTGGAGCGAGATTGGCTTGAGCGTCACCTGGACCTGAAGGCTGCTACGATCGAGACGTTTCTCACGCTGTTGGCACTCGAGACTCAACGTGGCAAAGCCAACAAACAGCAAGACGAGGCGGGCTTACGCGTGACACTGCAGCCTCTGAGCATGAGTCGATGCACGCTCCATCTGCTCAACACACAAGCCAAGAAATTGCCGCCTCGCTCGTGCGTCAAGCTGTTGCTTGAAGCTGTGCAGCGCAAGGAGCTGCCGAATGCACGTGTGACTCATCGCAAGGACGGATATCTAAGTTCTTGGGCTGTGGACTTCCATATCCACGAAACAGCTCAATGGTATGCGCGTACGACCAGCACTGGCGGCAATGGCGAGCTACTTGCGGCCACCTTAGCAAGTTCTGACGCCCAACAAGAAGGAGAAACCAATGCTGCTGCTGTTGCTGCTGCGGTGAGCGAACGCCGGATGCTGCAGGAACTGCGAGCAGCTCAACAGACTGGTCAGATCCAGCGCTTGTCACTTTCGCAGCCAGCGTTCCAGGTACAGTTGAGCTGGCGAGCTGATCTGAGCAAAGAGATGAAAGCTGGGGCTGTGGACCGGTGGACTGGCACCTTATACGCCAAGCATGAGCACCTTGAAGCGCGTCAACTTGCCCGGCTTGCTCACCTGTATGGAGCGTTGTATGCTGCTGCATTGCCTACACCATCTCCGACAACATCTAGGTGCGGTGGCGAAGATGAAGAGGACGAAGGAGAAGCTGTTGAGGAAAAAGCTCGAGCCTTAGAGTGCAAGCTTGTGCGTTATTTCGAGGATGATGACGATGGTGATGAAGGGAAGGATGATCCGACGGATCAAGGCGATGAAGATGAACATCTTCTGCAAACGATGTTACGGCCGCTGACACCATCTCTGATTGAAGCCATCGAGCGTGACAGCCACTCGCTTATACAGCTCCGTCTTGGCGGTGGAGGTCCGATGGAGGGAAGCGAGGCCGAAGAGGACAAAAGTGAAGACAACAAGTGGACGAGCTATGCGGTGGCCAAAGTGTTTCATGGGCTAACGACGCCGCAGTTCCCGACAAAGCAATGGCGAGATCACGTTTCCTGGCGTCGCTATGCCGATGTACCATTCGAGCGCATCGTTCAGATTGCACACAAGGTGTTGAGGGAAGACCAAGCAGCAAGTGCTGCAGGATCCACGCTTGATCAAGACTCTATGGAACTCGGGGCGACGGGGAGCTAATGGGAATTGTGGTGCCTTAGATTATTTACTACTTGGATACTTAGTGATGCGGGGAAACCAGGTGTGAACCGAGGCGGCCACTTCCAGCGATGACCTTCTGGCCCCGCCTACATCGATGCGGCATCTAACTTATTACTTACGACAGGTACGTGTTCATGCGCACGCCGGATAGTGCTGCACTGGAATACGATAGTTTGAGCGGTGGCGACTCAAGAGCGGCTCAGTCCTGTGAGTAGCAGGCTGGGACGGGCAATCTGTCTTGGGCTCGATAGCGCTGCGAATGCCAGCGATTTCGATGCGTCTTGCCCAGGTCTCAGCCGGAGAGTGTCCGCTTTCGAGCATGGTGAAGTGGCTGCCGCTGTGGTACAGTTTGCGCTCTTGCATTTCGCTCGCCATCATGGCGCTCCAGGTCTTCTTCAGCAGTTGCATCTCTTCGTCGTCGTCCGAGTCGTCTCCGTGGATGTCTGTGCGCTCCTCCTGACGACCAAACTCGCGGTAGAATCGGCGTGTGAAGTCGAAATTGTTGAAACGCTGAGTCTCATCGCCACTGCTAGCGCCGTCTTCACTGCCGGTGCTGGGGGTATACCTGCTGGTGCTGAACTGGTGTCTATGGTCTGTGAGTGTCATGGCGAAGGCTGGAGTTGGCACCAGAGGGTAGTGGTGGAAGCCTGGAGTGAGCGCAATGGCAGCCGATGTTCTCCTAGCTGCACTGGGCGATGCAGCTCGTCGTCTAGCAGGTTTATCGCTTTTGCTGCCCACGCTACTGGACGGAGCAACGCTTGGAGCTGCTTCTCGGTGAGCTCCACACTCGAGAAAAGTCTCGATGTGGGTCATCATGCTGAAGCAAATGGCAATGAGCTGGCGCTGGCGGACGACTTCAACGACGTCAAGTGTCTGCTGCAAGAAGCGGTTGAGGGCGAGAGATCGCGCTTCAATCACTCGCTTGGAACGCGAGCCGAAGAGCTTGCGAGGCGGAAACTGTTTGAAAACGTAGGCAAAACGATCTGAGGCGTGGTGGCGATGCTTTCCACGATACGAGCCCATGCTGCTGGAGGTGCTGGCGCTCGAGCTGATGTTGGAGCTGCTCGTGTTGAAGCTGTTCTCAGTGCTGTCGATTTCCGGGCTGGTGAGGTATGTGGCCATTTGGTCGTCGATCAAAGCCAGCAGCTTCTCGCGCAGCTCGCAAAATTCGGAGAAGCAGCGACGGATGTGCCAGCTCCGACGCGTCTTGGAGTTTTCAACGCGCAGGATGTAGACTGTGGACGGCTTGAGCGCCAACGCCGACGTGATGGACGCCGACAAGGGATGCATGGCGCCGTTCATGGTGGTGTGTGCGGTCAGAGGTGATTGCAAGAATGGCGACGAGTACTCGGGGCTGGAAGTTCTGGCGACTGGTAGCTCTTCCGCGGGAGGTTTCGCTGGGTGCTCTAACTACACCGCCTTGGACTGGATCGCTCGTAACTTACGAGCACTTGATTCTCTTGTCACAGGGCTCGGAAACCGATGCACGTAGCAGACAACGGAGCTCGATCGTCTGCCGGCGCGTCAGTGGCTTTGGAGGAGGAATGAAAAGTGGTGACTGCGAGTTGAACATTGCTCCGTGAGCTCAGGTGAGACCATCTAGCGGGCCGGAGCCGACTGGACGGCAGTCTGTAGAAGAAAGCAGCAGCATGGAGCAATCGCTAAGCCGAGAGTTCTTCGTGTGTTTCTAGCGCCAGTCAATGTTAAACGCCAGTTAGCTCACCGCGTCCTTGTGTGGATACGCTGTGATACTCCGTCTTACAGATGTGCCGCACCCGGACTCGCCATACAAGCTGACATGTGCAAATGGCAAACACTGGCCTTGAAAAGGCGCATTAGCTTACATTCGAGTCCAGCGTGGCGTTCATGAGCCTTTCATCGCAGCGAAACGGCGGCAAATATTGGCGCTCCCTTGTCAGTCGTCCGCCAGCGTGACCAGCGCTCCTTTCAGCGAGCGCAAAATGTCTTGGCGTCCCTTTGCATATGGAGGAGGGCCATGACTTTCATAAGGCTGGCGAGCACATGTTTCGGCGCGGTGACAGCAGTGTGACTACCATACCACTGCAATCACGCGAGCAGAGCCTCTTGCTTTCGTGGCCCGCGCTCAGCAGAGGGCGCAATTGTTCCTCGACGCGAAAAAGGTGTTGGTAGGAATCACATCGGCGACCTGTTTCGATAGCCGTGTGCCTCGGTGGAGGTGAAGCTTCGATGAACGCGCTTCCTTCTGGCGATCGCACACAACTGGGATAAGCTTTGGCCCAGAATCCACGCCCGCGTTCGATCGTAGTGTCCATGCTAGCTGTCGCGCGCGCGGATTGTCCCCCGACCAACGTCGTGGACTGACCACCGACTCTGCTAAGTTTCGATGCGTGCCTCTGCTTTCGCCTGTCGCTCGAGCGTCCAATGCTCTTGCAACCACCTGCGACTCCATCGCGAAATGGGGCTAGCAAGGCACTCGACCAGTGTCTGCCGCACTTGATACTGTCCTGCGACTGGAGATAAGCTCGGTTCTCTGTCAAGCCCCACGTCATGATCGGGACGATAATGGCGAGCGGGTTGTTGTCAATCAAGTTTCCTTCGTGCTGAGCTTCTTTCACAAGACACCCCGTTGGGTACGCGCCAAGGATCAGGGGCCGGAGCGCTGTTTGTTTGGCGCAGCTCATAATCAACGAGGCCGTCGAAGGCAGCGTCAGGGTGGCGGGTTTCCAGCGCTGCTAGCCACAGAACATGATAACCTGCTTAGCGCCTATGAACTCGATTGACCGCCCAAGTCCGCCAAGAAGAAGCATATCCCTCTGTTCGAAGACCGCCCCTTACAAGAAGCCACGGGGGTGATCATCCAGCCAACTGGGCCAGCTGTGGCATCGAACGTGTTCGTGTTCGTTTGACGCTACGCTGGTCGCACCGCCAAATAAGGCACTGCTGTTTTCCTGTCTATCAGATGAACAGCTCGTCGGTGTACGAGCGCATTTCGGCGGATTCACTGGTGCTGTGACGCATAGTTTACGCCAATTGAAGCCTGCAGGAGTGTGTGTGTGGGGGGGGGGGGGGCATTGCACACATGGCATCCTCTGCTCTGCGCACACCGTGACTAAACCCTCTTGACTAAAGATTCTTTAGTAAAGAATGGAGAGGTGTGTCGTACGCTCGAGAATGTTTATCTCGTGATCGGTTGTAGCCCCCGTCACTGACGCGAGCTACAACTGATCACAACGTTGACAGGGATCGGCAACACGCTGTTCCAATGCAAAGTGCAAATGTAAAAGCCAACGCGGCAGATTTGATCGCAATCATCGAGCGCGCGTTGTTTGAACCAAGCATTGATGCACGAGCCTCGCTCTCCACCGGCTCCACCACGGCCCCTGGGTCAACCTGACTTGATTGTGGGACTCGGGTGAGGTGGCCAGTCGTGTCCATTCCACCGGGTGTGCGTCGGAACCCAAAGGTTCATTCCTGAACCTGCCGCGTCCTGATCAAGCCTCCAATAGCTTCAATCAATGGTGCTCCTCTCTCGTGCAGTCGCGTTATTCACGGCGGCGGCGGTGGCAGCCTCCGGAGCTTTGGCGCAATCGGTGACACAGTCTGAGACGACCAGCTCTGCTTCGCTGTTGCAGGCGTTCGAGGACTGCATGGACAACTCCGCCGCCAACAGCAGCAGCAATGGCAACGACACCGTCACCGTGAATCAAAACTTCTTCATGGAGGAGTCGCCACTCTACGAGGACTACGCGACGGGCCCCAAGGCCCGCATCGCCCGCAAGCCTCTCGGTGTCTACTTCGCCACAACGGAGGACGACGTGATCCGTGCGGTCAACTGTTCCGTGAGCAACGGCCTCGCTCCGGTGCCTCGCAGTGGCGGCCACTCGTACGAGGTACTGTCGTCTATGGACGGCTCGCTCGTCATCGACATGGCCGACATGGTGGAGGTGAACCTCGTGACTGAGAACCAGGAGGAGGGCTCGGCTCTCGCGACGGTGCAGGCTGGCGCTCGTCTCGCGTGGGTCTACACGGAGCTGGACCGCCTCGGAGGCTACAACTTCAACGCCGGCACTTGCCCCAGTGTGGGCATGGGCGGACACATCTCTGGCGGTGGTTACGGCATGGTGAGCCGCCACTACGGCCTGGCTGCGGACCAGACCACCGAGATGCGGGTGGTTCTGTACAACGGGACGGTGGTCACGGCCTCGTCCACGGAGAACCCAGAGCTGTTCTGGGCTCAGCGCGGCGGCGGCGCCGGTTCGTTCGGAATCGTCACGCTCTTCACGATCAAAGTGTACACGATGCCGGTGGTGTCGGTGTTCAACATGCAGTTCAACGCCTCGGTCCGTGCGCAGGTGCTGCGGTCGTGGATGGATTACTTCCCCACGGCGGACTCCAAGATCACGACGCAACTCGTGGTGGACGGCGGAGGCGCCCGCATCACGGGCCAGTACCTCGGCAACAAGAACGATCTCGACGTGCTGCTCAACGCCTCGGGCCTGCTGAGCCACGGCGGCGTCAAGTCGCAGGACCGCCGTGACAACTGCTCGCAGCTCGCCACCAAGGCGTACGTGTGGAAGGGCACGTGCGACGACCTGAGTTCGCTCAACGTCTCGCGCCACCTGGGCACGGCCGACAAGGACTACAGCAAGATCAAGGGCGGCTACTCCAACTCGGTGCTGGACGACGAGGGTGTGCAGACCGTCCTGCACTGGGCTGACACCCTGCCCAACACCACTTGGGCCTACATCCAGTTCGAGGCGTACGGCGGCGTCTTCGCCTCACAGATGAACGACATGACCCCGTGGGCGCACCGTGACGCCGTCTGGTCCGTGCAGATCGGCGTGGGCGCCAAGAAGGGCGAGTCGGAGGACTCTCCGTCCTACCAGTGGATCCGCGGCATTGCTGACGCGCTCGAGTCGAACTTTGACGGTGGCAACTACCAAAACTACTGCGACCTGGACCTCGGAGGCGACTTCGGCCAGCGCTACTGGGGCGCCGACAACTTCGCGCGTCTGCGCCAGATCAAGGCCCAGTACGACCCACTGGACGTGTTCCACAGCGCCCAGTCCATCCCGCTGCCCTAGGCAAGCGACGCTAAAATGAGCTTACAATACGAACCATTCCGGAGTGTGTTTTGCCGTACGAGACTGCAACTCGAAGTTGCCTTTTTAGTACGTGGATACAATCGCAGCGTTTATGTTGATTTGAGTTATTCGCAATGGCTATGTTCATTTGTCATGGTCCCAGTATGTCGCCGCTTCCCATTGGTTGAAAGTTTATTTACATATGGCTGTAAATTGGGCCATAAACGCTGCGGTTGACTATCGTCACAATCGATCTAACGACGCACCCGACAACCTCGATGGAGTCGACGGAGCTCTCGTCCGCTGTGGCCGACGCTGTGGGTCACCCCGCAGCGCCAGAACCACCCGCTGTGGACGTGTGGCAGCTCAAGCGCGACAGCTGCGCGGCTGTGCGCGCCTTCGAATCCCAGCGCAGCGCGCAGATCGACCGCTTCCAGGCGCGCGACCGCGGCTACTGGCGGCAGTTCCAGGACGAGATCCGGCGCGGCGGCGACGAGAACGCGCGACTGCTTCGTTTCTTCGCACTGCGCCTGCATGCCGACTTGGCGTACGCAGAGGCACTAAGACAGACGCGCTCGGCGCTGGACGCGCCGACCGCGCAGTCGGCAGCGGCGGACAGCACTGGAGGGAACGACCAACTGAACGTGCAGTCGTCGGTGTCCAAAGCGCTGCACGCCGTGGGGGAAGTACAGCAGCAGCTAGCGGAGAAGCTGGTGCAGCTCACGACGGTTGTGAAGCGCGAAGTGACGGCCAAGCCGCTGGAAGAGATGGCGGCCACGTACAAGGAGAGGGTGGCGGTCATGCTGGCGGAGGGAGACAAGCTGGACGCGATGCTGTTCCAGTCGCAGAAGAACGTGCTGACAGCCTTTGGGAAATACGACGCGCTGTTTAAACACATGGAGAGCGAGATGGAGAGTGAGAAGGAGAGCCCGGCGGTGAGAAGAGAGGACTTGTGGCTCACCGAGATGAACTACTGCATTAATGTACAGAAGCTGCAGCAGTGTCGGGTGGAGTACGTGACGGGCATGTCGGCTCTCTTCCAGCAGTACAAAACGATGGAGGTGTGGAGGGCCTCGGTAATCCAGACGGCGCTGGACACGTACATTCGCAAGCAGAAGCTCACGTACGGTGAGATGGCGGGCGCTATGACAGAACCGCTATCCGCGGCACAGGTACGACGCTGAATAGTTAGTGTGATTTTATTGCTCGACTTCTAAATGTGCTGTTCAACTGCAGCGGATTGACCCCGAACGAGATCTCTTGCAGAGCGTGCGAAGGATACCGAAGAATGTACGAATATACCTTTGCCTCAGTAGTGATGCGAAGCACTTATTGGTGTGTGTTGCTGTTCGTGCAGTATACCGCAGCAGCGTTATCAGCGTCTGAAGACACGGATGCCGAACTCTTTTCGACTCTGCCGTCCCCCATCGCGAGTCCGCTGCTGGTGCGCTGCGGGTTTTTGAAGAACCAAGTGAGCGGCTCGCTCTTTTCGTCGTGGAAGGACGTGCTGTGTGCTATCACGCAGGACGGCTGTCTGCACTTGCTGGACCTGAAGGAGAACACGACCCGCTCCGTCACCGAGTCGACCGAGGCCCTGCTGGCGGCTATTGCCATGAACGAGCCGACGACGGACGTTAACAGCCAGTCGGTGTGTCTGGCGAACTGCCGCATCGAGATCCTGGGCAAGAGCGCGACGCCTAGCTTCGAGATTTGTGAGGTGAGTCCGCCGTCCGGACTGCTCAGCAGCATGCTGCGGATGGAAATCTCCCGGACGCTGACGTTCCAGTGTCCAAGCCAAAGTGACCTCATTGACTGGGTGGTGGCGGCCAAGCAGTTCATCTCCGCCGGGTCGTCCATGGTAAATAGATAAAAACAGGCAGGTGTGGAGGCGATCGTGGTCGTCATGATGAGTCAGTCTCACTTCAACAACACTATATAGAGAGCCTTTATAACCGGATACCTTCTCTCCGGCATATCCACCGACATAGGTGAATGATGTGCACCACTCCGTCTCCCAATTTACTGGCAGCCGCACATCAATCGCCAAGACATCGACCATGGGCCTGCTGGACGGACTGATCACGGGCTTCGCGCGCAAGAGCAAGTTCGGACGCTCGCACTCGCTGCGCCCGCTCACGAGCAAGCGCGCCAACCGCCGCTTCTACAAGGGCAACGGCTGCCGCAACGAGGGCACGCACGCCAAGCGCGGCCGCTACGTCGTGGACCAGGACAAGCTGCTACAGCTCGAGGTGCCAGACCTCACAGGCTTCAAGGTGCGCTGTCTCCTGCTGCCCCCTTAGTACTCTGTCTAATGCGATGTCTAACATGCTCACAGCTCAAGCCGTACGTGTCGACGCTGACGCCCAACCGTCGCCCGGAGTAGATGCACAGGGACGGAGCTTCTTCTTTTACTACTTCTTAAGACAATGAGACGACGGATTTTAGAGACGATGGAACGCTCTGTGGAAGGCAGACAAGTGGGTGGAATTGCTGGTTGTTATCTAGGACATGCAGCACATCAGGGAGAAGAACTAGGGGCCATTGGGACTGGCTTAAGAGATGGTGCAGCCGCAGGTTTGGCCCTTACGCAGCTGCTGGCACTCCTCACTCAGCAGGTTCAACTCCATCTCCTGGCGCTCCTTCTCCTGCACAACACGCTCGTACTCAGACTTCATACGGGCCAGCTCGCTGTTGACCTCCTCGCGCTTCTTGGACTCGCTCGTGAACTTCAGGTCGGCGGACTCGCGCTCGATTTCCACGTGCTGCTTCGTGGCACTTTCGTCTTGCAGCATGCTCTCCAGGTCGGCGATGCGCTCACGCTGGGCCTCGGACTCGGCTTCGAAGCGCGCCTTCTCGGACATGATCTGGGAAGACTGCACCTGCATCTGCTCGATCTGCTCCTTGTAGATCTGTTCGCGGCCGCCAACGCTGCCGAGCTCCTCCTTCACCTTGGACACGTCGCCTTGCAGTGTCCGGATCTTCTTCTCGTAGCCTTCCTCCTGCCGGCTCAGCAGAATCCGCATGGCCTCGCCGTACTTGGCCTCGGAGAAGGTCAGCAGACACTCGAGCTTGGCACCTCCGCGCGCCTTCTTCAGGTACGCGTCACGGAAGGCCTGCCACTCGCGCGAGAACTGCTGCATGTCGGCAAAGCCACCAGAGTCATCGTCCCTCGCAGAAGCCAGCTTGGGCTGGATCTGCTCGGCGTACAGCACCTGCAGCAGGCGGTCGCACATTTCCTTGCTCTGCGCCGCATTGTTGCGCGCGCACGCAGCCTTGTCGTCGTCCATACGCTTGCGTAGATCGGCCTCCAGCTTGGGGGCGCTATCGCCGATGGCAGCAGCACGGTACTGCGCCACAGCCTGCTCCTCGGCATCCTTGATCGCCTCAACGAGGTCCTCATCGTCCAGTGGCAGGTCTAGAGCGCTCAGACTCTTCTTGAACGCGTCGGCAGCGGCGGTCATCGCCTTACGGCACTCGCTGGCAGTCACACCTTCCCACGCAGATGTGATGACAGGCACGCCGCCACTGTTGATTGCAGCCACGTACGCCTGCAGCAAGCCGGCAAACATGCTACCGTTGAGCGGCTTGCCCTGCAGCATCTTGGGCTGCAGACTGTCACCGTACACGATCTCCTTAACGTGGCTGAGTTGCTCCTGGAACTCGGGGCGCAGTTCTTCAATCGGCATCGCGTCCACCTGCTGCAACTTGGTCTCGTCGTGCACCGGACGCACGAGCGTGACACAGTCGCGGTCACGGAAGAAGTCCTTCATCATGGCTCGGATCCGGTTGCGCTCCATGTTCGCCGGGGTGCGTGGCTGGTCCGCCAGAGCTCGTTCAAGGTAGTCTTCGCTGGTGATTGGGTCTCCATCCTCGTCCACCAGCTCGAGCGTGAAATCTCTCACGACCCACAGAAACGACGGGAAGAAGCTGTGGAACTGCATGACGTCTTCGTCGTCACCGCCGCCTCCTTCACCTGCTGAGGCGCTGACCTTGATATGCTTGGCCAGGTTGGCGATGAAGCTCAAGCCGCCAATGGCCTTCTCGTCCACACTTCCTTGGCTGTTATAGATGAGCTTGGAGCACAGCAGCGTGGCCAGCGAGAAGATGCGCGCGTCGTACTGCTGCGACGCCTCGAGGCCGCCCATGCCCTCCGTATCCAGCATGAGCACCCAGACGTGCTCCCCATTGGCCATCGTGTGTCTCTGCGGTTGCCCCCAGAGCCAAATGCCGCGCGTGCAGCGTTCGATGGTGGGACCCACGCGGAAGCCGCTCTGGCGGCCCAGCAGCCAGTTGAGCATGGAGCTCTTGCCCGTGCGGTAGAGCCCCGCCATGGCCACCACAGCGACATGGCCGTCGATGCGGCGCAGCAGCTCCACGGCCTCATCGTTCACCTTGAGCTGGTCCTCGTCCTCGCTGAACGTGATGAGCGGCACGGGCTGCTCCGGGAACTCCTGCATGGCTTGTTCCGTCGACATGGCTACACTACTTGCGAATAAGACGCAGGAAAAGGTGATCAAGTGCGGAATGACTTACTGTATCAGGTGGATTGGCCAGAATGCATCTACCTTATTGCACTCATTTATTTGCACACATATTTACTATGGACTACATAAATAAGTATCACGCCTCAGCTCAGCCACAGGGCACTGCTACATCCATCAAGTGCTATCCACCCGGTCGAGATGCTCCTGTTGCGACGCGTGGGGGTGCGTTGTGTAGCCCGTGGGGCGTCCGGATTGTCGGTCGCTCCTTCACGAGTGTCCTCGTCGTCCGGATCCTGTCTCCTGTCCGTCTACGAGCAGCGACCGCAGCGGAAAGGCTTCACGACAGAGTCTCAGAAGACGCTGCAGGGCCTGAACGCGGATCTGCCGCCGCTTCCAACCGCTGACGAGGTGGATGCCACCATTGCAGCTGCGGAGGCGAAGGCGCAGAGCCGACAGATGGCCAAAAGGATCCAGCACATGCCCATCCGAGCTGTTCACATCGCACGGAAGATGGACATCGCCAACCTCTTCCAGAAGCTCTACACGGACAGATTCAAGGTCACCCACTACCTGCACAAGGACTCTATCGTGCTGAGGCTAAGTGGAAATAAAAATAATGGCCATGCGGGGCTCGTCACGGGCGTCGCGCCGCCGATAGTACAGAACTCGACCAATAACACCAGTGCAGACACCACGACGCTTAGTGTTGGGGCAGGAGGCAAGTCAATCACGTCGCGACGTGGTACGGACAAGTGGGTGGTGTACTTCGACTATGGGGCGGTGGTGTTCTTCAACTGCGACCAGGCGCTCGTGAACACGCTCATCAAGCACGCCACGCGCTTTTGCGGCGACGTGTTTGAGATGCGCGGACACGAGGAAGAGATGCTGCTCGTGGGCGACCCCGCGCAGCAGAAGTGGAGTACGCTGGTGGAGAATAACGTGTTGGTGCGCGAGATCGACCATATTAATGTGCACGTGATTGCCGGCGTGCTCTCGCAGACGGTGGCTCTGGAGTTCTACGAGCGCCAATGTGAGACCATTTTGAGTGAGTTCGAGAGGCTCAACACGGACGTAGAGAAGAAGGGCCCTCGAGGCGCGCTTTTCGGCCGTGAAAATGAGCAGACCAAGAGACTGTTCAAGATTGTGGCGTCCAACAACACACTGCTTATCGACCTAGTGAGCAAGCTGCGAGTGATCGACCGAAAGAGACCTGGTGACCCGGCCTGGAGTCAGACAAGATACCACAACATGTGGGAGTCGCTGCTCGAAGAGTTCGAGCTCAACGAGCGTTTCCAGAACCTTAACTTCAAGCTCGAACTGATCCAGCACAACACCAAGGTGAGCTGGCAGAATATGTTGCATGCATTTGTGCGAGACTGACATTTGTGTCTGTGTGCAGTTTTTCTTGGAGGTGCTGGATTCCCATAAGGGCGAACGTCTCGAGTGGTACATTATCATCTTGATTTCCGTCGAGCTCGGTATTGGTGTCTATGAGCTGCTCATGAAGCTGGCTTAGATCGAGAGAAGTGAATTAGTTTTGTCAGTGGCCTTTCACTTTCAAGCAAGTACTTCAAAGTACATGCGCTAAAGAGAATGAAAAGCTATGTAGGTAAACGAGAACGACACACAAAATTCGGAGAAACACTTTCCATTGGAGAAGTGCTGCACCACCCTCCGTCTAGCAACAACTATCCATCATACGTGGTATTTCCTGTATCCCCAGTGCTGGTTGCTCATCTATTTCTTGGCCCACTGGGCATGCTCGTGGGGAGCCTTGCGATCCGTGAACTGCGACGCCGGCTGGCGTCCTCCACTGTTCACGTGCTTCCAGTAAGTATTGAAAGACACAAAGTCCTCGGGACCCAAGTCCACCGCCTTGGTGCGCAGCATCGCAGCCAGAAGTGAGCGCAGCTTCTCCACCTGAGCCGTGGACAGCGTCTTGGAGTCTTCCTGCTTCTTGCTGCTCTTGCTGCTCGGTAGCTTGGTCGGTGTCAGATCGTTCAAATTTAAGTCTTTGGCATTCAGCACCGTCACACGCATGGTGTGGTACAGGTGGAAAGCCGTCCAGAAGAGATGCGACCAGGCACCTCCAGCGGTGTGGCTGGGACTGAAGCGCTTGAACTCGTAGCGGAACGCTACGAGGTGCAGGCGCGTGGACACTGGCAGGTTCTGCAGCACGGGGATGAACCTCAATACAGCCTTGCCATTGCTGCGAGCTCCCTCAGGCAGCACTACCACCGGTCCCGCAGCCCGACGCACCACGTCCGCGATCTTCCTCGTGGGCTTGACCCGTTCAGCGCTCACGGGCATGGCCAGCGACCTGTAGAGCGCCTCCAACAGTCCGCAGACGTGCACAAGTCCCCCATCGTCGCTCTTCCCCTCGGTAGCGAACACGAACACTGGCGAGAAGCGCTTGGCCAGGTACAGGACCTCCAAGAAGCTCGTGTAGTTGCACACCACCACGTCTCCCGGTCCGACGCGGGTCGAGCCCTTGGAGCGGCTTGCCTTGGCCGTGGCGAGGCCCAGACGCCTCGTGTTGGCCGCTTCTTCCGACGCGAAGGCACCAAAGAGCAGCAGAACGAGTGAGCACAGCAGCCACTCGGTCACGCGCTTGAGCAGGCGCCCAAAGAACGGGATCACGGCCAGAATAGACACCACCACGTTCACCAGAACGAGCGCCACGGTGCACACGAGCGCCAGCGGGAAGCGCACGAGCGCCAGCAGCGAGCCAGAGACCACCTGCAGGCAGGTGACAGGCCATCCGGACGTGAAGCGTCGGCGTTGCGGCACGAAAGGGTTGACGCCCGTCGTCAGGTCCGACCACCGACTGTATTTCTCCATCTCCGTCTAGTGACGTGGAGGTTCTGCAAAAGACCAATCTTTCAGGTAAAATGTTGGCATTCGATTAGGTACGACTCGCTCCGTTCCACCCTAATTGGGAACGACAACGTCACAGTGTATCAGTTGCCATCAACGACCGACGCCATGGCTCGACGTGGCGGCCGCACGCCGAAAGCCGAGCTGCCCAACGGCAAGCCACCGGTGGAGGAGGCTGCGGATGGAGACATGGACGAGTTCATGCGCCAGGAGGCCGCCTACCGCAAGGAGTTCGAGCCCGTGGCGCCCTGGAAGCGCGACGACATCCCGGACTACGGGCCGCTGCAGGACCGCCACCACGTGCTCATCTTCGGACTCGTGGGCGTCGCCTGCACGGTCTTCTACGAGACCACGGACTATTTCAGCCAGATCCACCGGTGGCTGGCCTACATTGCTATCTGGTTCCCGCTGTGGTTCCGACTGCTGGGCCGCGTGTCGCCCGCGCTCACGGACGAGGAAATGGACGCGAGGGAGCGACACGACTTCGAGCAGGAGCTGCAGCGGATCGTCAACGACAAGGACGAAGTGGACGAATGACCGAAGGGAGTACGGACACTAGCAACTGCAAAGAAAAATGCTTGTAAACACCTCATCTTGTCGACCTACGTACGATGCTGTTCATAGCTCTCACATGACCGCCACTCGCTCGACGGTCAGCTCTACTTACTTGCGGAACCAGCCGAAGAAGCCACCACCGGCGGCATTGCCATCCGCTGCAGCAGCCTCAGCGGCCTTCTCCTCGTCTGTCTTGGTGCGCTCCGTCAGATCCGGGAACTCGAGCTCGTTGAACGCCACGTCAAACAGCAGCGGCTTGCACGGCACGGCGCGGAACTCGGGCGGCAGCTTCACCAGCTCGCGGTGGCCCTCCACAGATCCAGCCTCGAACTTGTCCTGGCGATCCACCAGTGCACTGATCTGGCGTTTCTTGCGCTTCTTGTCCTTCTTGCTCTTCTTGCCGCCTTGTTCCTCGCCCAACGAAAGCTGCTCCAACTCGATCTGCACAGCATCGGAACGCGTCGACGACTCCAGGAAGCTCTGGGCCGTGGTGCGACTCACAGCACCGGCGAGCTCCTCGTGCAGCTCACGCGTGAACTCCTGCAGCAAGTCGTCCTTTGCCGCAGGCTGCGCAGCCAAAGTATCCTCGGCTTCGCTAAGAAAAACCGACGCGTACTGGTACAAAGCCAACGCCTCAGCAAACTTGTGCTGCAGAAGGTAAGTCTGGGCGACGGTAGCAGCACGACAGGCACGGAAAGTCGCGTGGTAGGCGCTGTACTGGGCAGCACGACGTTGTTCCTGTTCGCGGAGACCGGGAATGGACAAAATGTCCCCAACAGTCTGCACAAGCATGTCTAGAATATGCGTGAGCTCGCCAGCCTGCTGCGCCGAGAAGCGCTGCTTGAGCGTCCGGTACACCGTAGCCTGGCGCTCCACCTGCTTCGTGAGCTTCTTGAAACGTACGTACTCCTCGAGAGCAGCCAGCAGCTCCAAGTCCGAGTGCACAAGAGCACTGCCACTCTTCGCTTGCTGCTCCAGCTTAAGCGTAGCATTCTTGAGGGACTGCAGCAGTGCGTCGTATGCGCTCAGCAGCTCCAGGAAGCGTGCCTCGCGAGACTTGTCATCCTGCGCAGCCTCCAGCTTGGCAGCAAGTTCGTCCGTGCGAACCACGGACATACCCAGCTCCTGCGTCGGCACCGACAACTGCTGTTGCTTCCACTCCACCGATCCCAGGTTCGCCACCTTCTGCTTCCGCGCGTCGAGCAGCACCAGATCAATCTTGGACTGCAACAGCGCGTTGTTAGCGCCCTCCCCACTCGACTGCAGCTCCAGCGACGACGTCTCGGCTGAGCTGGCCGTGCGTCCTCGCAGCGCTAGTCGGTGCTCGCAGAAGCGGATAAACGGCTGCAGCTCGTCCGCCGAGCGCGAGAAGAGCTCCTTCTGCGAGGACGTGCCCACCTGCGACAGATCCGCGTAGATGCGGCGTGCCGTGCCAAACTTCTCGAGCGCGGCCACGTGTTCCTCGCGGTGGAAGGCCAAGTTGCCGGCCATATAGGCGGCGTACGCCTCCGCTTCCAGACTCGTGCGCGCGTCCGCACGGACAGCGCAAATCTCCGCGAGCCGCTGACTCCACTCCGCAGCCTTGCGCAGGCGGCCGTTCAGGTGGAACTTGATGCGGGAGTTGGCGTCGTCTCCGTTCTCCGACTTGTCCAGATTGTCGTCCTCCTTGAGCTGCATGGCGTAGCCCCACGCGCGCTCGGCATTGTACAGCGGCAGATACAGCAGCCGCGCCTCTGAGGCCGTCTCGGCGTCCACCTTCTTGTTCACGAACTGCTTGCCCTTGCCGTGCGTGAATTTGACCGACTTGCGGATGCGGCGCAGGCGGCGCGTGCAGTACTGGCGGTAGCGCTGGAAGTCGCGGTGGCGCAGGCCGTTCTGCAGCTGTGCGGCCTTGACGGTCTCCAGGACTGCACAACGCTCAGGTTAGACGCGGTTGCAAGGACAGGATACGCGGTGCAATACGTACTGGGGACACTCAGCACTTCGCTGTTGGGCGCGGGCGCGCCTTCGGCCTTGGCTCCCTTCGCCATCGTCGAGTGTATCCCGGGTATCAAGTCTCCCCCTCTCTGTATGACGGGCCACGGAGAGTGTCTTCTAATGTCTGCATCAAATTGGTGTCAAATTTGAGTGACGGAACTCTTTCGACAGTGAAGCAGCCCATTCCAGTCATCCCAAAGAGATGCAGAACTGCTACTACCTGCTGCCGGCGCAGCCCACGCTGCCTGCTCCTGCCGACGATGACGCGCCAATGGGGCGTCTGGACAAGTCGCGTGCCAGCTCCGACGAGATGCGCCGCTCGTTCATGCAGCTGGGTGCCGTGAGCGGCGCCGCTGGCTCCGCGTACGTGGAGCTGGGCCGCACGCGCGTGGTGTGTGCCGTCTACGGCCCGCGGACGGACACACGCGCGCGCCGCGAGTTCAGCAAGGACGGACAGCTGGTGTGTGACGTCAAGTACGCGCCATTCGCAGACAAGTGGACCCGGCGCGAGCGCGGCCAGGACCCGGACGAGATGGAGCTATCGGCCATCGTGGAGGAGGCGCTGGCCCCCGCCGTAATGCTGCACAAGCTGCCCAAGTGCGTGTTATCGCTGTTCGTGACAGTGCTAGAGGACGACGGAGGAGTTTTCGCTGCGGCCATCAACTGCGCGTCACTGGCGCTGGCGGACGCCGCTGTGGAGATGTACGACGTGGTCACGGCTGCTAGTGCGGTGAGTTGTGCTGTAATTGGGGAGTGGCTGTGGGGAACACGGCTCTGACTGGTTTCTATTGATGAGCAGGGTATTGTGAACTCGACTGTGGTGCTGGACCCGAGCAGAGAGGAGGAGCAGCGCGGAGACGGCAAGATGGCGCTGGCCTACATGCCGTCGATGGGACGGGTTACATACATGCTGCAGGCGGGCAAAGTTCACCATACGCAGCTGCAAGAAGCCGTGGATCTATGCACGGATGCTTGCACGGGTGTTACGAGGACGCTGCTCACTGCATCGCTCGTGCAGGCGCTGTCCTGAACTTCTAGATAGGAAAGCAATAATACATCCCATCACAGACAGTGAATAGAGTTATGCGTTGTAGTGATGTATTGTGCAGGCTTCTTCGCGCTCGTCGATACGTTCACATCTTGCTATTGGGCATACGTCTAGGCGACGACCTGCTGCGCCTTGCGGTTCTTGAGCAGGTTCTTCATAAAGAACTCACCAGCCTTGTAACTGGAACGCACCATCGGGCCACTAGCCACATACAGGAAGCCCATCTGCTCGGCCACCTTCTGCCACTCAGCGAAGGCCTCCGGCGTCACGTACGACTTGACGGGCATATGCTTGGTGCTCGGGCGCAAGTACTGGCCGAAGGTCACCACATCCACGCCGCTGTTGCGCAAGTCACGCAGGGTCTGGAACAAATCCTCGTTACGCTCGCCCACGCCCAGCATCAGCGACGTCTTGGTCACGAGATGAGGTGCAGCCAGCTTCGCCCGCTCCAGCACATGCAGCGACTGCTTGTAGTTGGCACGGTAGTCGCGCGCACGGCGCTGCAGCCGCTCCACAGTCTCCAAGTTGTGTGCAAACACGTCAAGTCCCGACGTCGCGACCTGGTCAATGAGGTTGTCGTGGCCCTGGAAGTCGGGGGTTAGACACTCGATGAGGATCTCGGGTAGCTTGGCGCGCAGCGTGCTGACAGTCTTGGCGAAGTGTCCAGCTCCCAGATCCTCGTAATCATCACGGTCGACGCTGGTGAAGACGATGTAGTCGAGTCCCCAGGCAGCGATGGCCTCCGCCACCTTTTCGGGTTCCTCGGGGTCCAGCGGCTTGGGTTTCTTGCTCGTCTTGATGGCGCAGAAGCTACAGCCGCGTGTGCACGTGTCACCCATGAGCATGATGGTGGCCGTGGCGATGCCGTCCTTGCCTCCGCCCCAGCACTCGCCGATGTTGGGGCACTTGGCCTCCTCGCACACTGTGCTGAGCCCGAGGCTCTTAACGGTCTTGCGCAGCCGTTCGTAGTTGGCGCCCTGCGTGGGCTGCGCCTTGAGCCACTTAGGCTTGCGGTTGGACGCGTTGGGCTTGCGCGAGGGCTTGGCGCCGGGCGTGGCCTCGGGTTCAAATGCAAAGTCCTCAAGAGACAGCGCCTGCTCCACGAACGTCGGGCCCTGACGCGCCTCCTCGGTCAGGCGCTCGCGCAGCGCCGCGAGACGCGACCCGCGCTCCGAGTGCGTCACCTGCACGGAGGCGGCGCTACTGCTAAGGCGCCTTGCGTGCGGGGTGGCCGCGCGGGTGCAACGAGAGAGATGCATGGCGGATGGGGCAGCGCTTGTCTATTCGGAAGTGCCGTTCAGGTGGTGATGCCGCCGATGCCAAGCAGAAACAAGGTTGTCTATACCCATCAAATGGACGTTGTGGATTCGCTGAAATGGAGATCATAATCTCGCTGATTGGATGATAAGCATTCCCAGAAATATAACAAACGTGCTTTTACGAACAAACGTTTGTTAGATTGTCGAGGCGTCCTATTGCGTGCTCTGTTTGACTGGGCACCGCAGTTTTGAGCCATGATCCGAGGAGCTGCACGCGGGCTGTTCCAGAGTGCGCGACAGGTGCGGCGAGCGGCAGCGAGGGCAGCGCAGAAGCAACAAAGCGCACGGACGTCGCCGGGACGACCGGGCGAGACGCGGCGCAGCGTATGCGACTTGGCACGCGAGGAGAGCGTCATCACCAACCAGCAGAAGCAGGCGTTCGGCCGGGCGCGATACACGGAGACGGTGAGAGGACGCAGACGGCTGCTGCAACTGCAGAGACAGAGAGGAGCTGATGGTTTTGTGCTGCTGTGGCTGTAGGTGCCGAGGATTCTGTCGGTGGGCGGCTTGGGGTTGCTGGACGTCGGCACCATCGACGCGCTCAACGTCTTGCTACTGGATTTGGAAGACGATGACGATGGACGATAACGGCGCTCCGCAGCGCGTCCAAATAGCAGGAGAATGCTGAAATCATGGCAATGTAATTGCACGTTGCACGGAGGTTCATACAGTTGACAATGAGATGTAGACGAACGCAATGAGGTTTTGTGCCAGAGAGGAGTGGTATTCGGAGAATTACTCGTCTAGCATTGAAGGCGTCTTGCTCAAGAATAAACTACCTAGAGGGAGGTAGCTCTCTCGCCTGGGGTATACCCAAACAGAGGGAGCCCACACTCAACCACGAACTTACTCCTGCACGGGGAACTCGAACACAACGTCCTTGTTGGTGAGCTTCTTGTACACGGTGGCGAACGTGTCGAGCTTGGTCTCCACGTTGACCTGGTCCTTGGGGTCCAGGTGCACCTTGAGGAGCTTGGAGCCGTCCAGACGGCAGCGCGTGCGCTTGCCAACGATCTCGGTGGGGAACACGAGGTCCTGTAAGGTTCACAAATGACACAACACGTCCGAGAGCATGAGCATACGGCATGGGGCGGCTATTCCCCAGAGGCCATCACCGAATTTCTCCACAAGGCAAAGCACAACCAACAGCTACAGAGTCGCAGGGAAAACGTACATCGAGGATCTGCTCCTGCACGTGGGTGAGCGTGCGCGAGCGAGGGCGGGGGCCGGCGCCGTGGTTGGCACGCGAGTAGCCCTTGCCCAGGATGGTGCGCTGGGCGATGATGACGACGTGGCGGCCAGAGAACTTCTTCTCCAGCTCGCGCACGAGGCGGGCCTGGATCTTCTTGAACGAAGCGTGCAGACGGAACGGCACGAAGATCACGATGGCCTTGCGGCCCGAGGAGATGTCCACCTGCTTGGCAGCGGTGATGTACAGGTCCTTGAGGTCGGTCTTGATCTCGGCAGCGGACTGCTCGAGGTTGAAGAGCTCCTGAGCCACCTGCAGCTCGAACTCATCGGCGGTCTGGCCCTCGGGCTTGACGATCTTGGAAGCCATGGTAGGAAAGTAGTCGAGGTCTTTGAGCAAAACGGCGAGTGCTTTGGCCCAGTGCTGACAGGGAGCTCATGGACTGCTGGCCAGTCGATCGAAGCTAAGTATCAGATCTGAGGGGGAAGAACTTTCGTCCAATCGGGACATAGCGTTACCCTTGGGGTACGAGAGGGGTACAATTGTGCACCTATTTTTGACCGCCGACAAGTCTCACAAAAATGCTGAAGTTCACGTCCGACGTGAGCTCATGTCCGGCACCGCACCACAGGAACACTCTTGCTATTTTCTGAGCCATGTGGCTGCTGTGTCTTCTGAGCTAAAAGCTGTACGCGACGGTGTCATGGCCTTCCGTTCACAAACACGATAAACTAAGTCGGCTAGGAATGGCGCTTGGCGATTTGCTTGCGTTCCTAGTGACGCCCACTCCATAATCCTCAACCACTTCAACATGGAAATCTGACGAGCGCGGCAGGTCGTGGATTCTTTGTGCTGCCTGCTGTTGTAAAGCCCCAGCGGCTTCATACGTAGGTCACGGCAACGCAATGTGAAGTGCTGGAGTCGAGCAGCTCACAACCTTTTTTGCCATCTCGGACACAGTCCCCAAGAGTGCAACTTCCACCCGAAATCTCGCCAAGTATGGTCCTCCTTCGACAAGTCCTGCGAGTTGCAGTGATCACCGACGGCAAGATCCTCCAACGGACGCTGCACACGAACAGGATGGAGAAGCCTCGGGCCCTTTGGCAGAAGCGGTGGCCAATGCTGACCAAGGCCAGCTATACGAACGAAGGAAAGCAGGGCGACAGCAGCATCACCCCTTCTACAGCTGGACTGCAAGCGGTGCAGAGCGACAACTACCAACTCGTGATCGTAGGCACGGGCTGGGCCGGCTACGAAATGTTCACGGAGTGCTCCAAGTATCTCGCCGATATCGAGAAGAACGTAGGCGGCAGGGACGTCGACATCGTCGTTGTCTCGATGCGGAACGTACGTCTTTTTGTACTAATACTCGACATGGCGAGACACTCACTCCTACGGTTTTGATGTTGTAGCACTTCCTGTACACGCCGCTGCTAGCAAGCACAACCGTGGGTACGCTAGAGTTCCAGTCCATTACGGAGCCGATCCGGGACGGCATGTTCCGACACGAAGGTCACTTCCACCTTGCGAGTGTGAAGGAGATTGATCCGGAGAAGAAGGAGCTGTTCGTCAAGTCGGCTCTGGGCTCGCGTCAAGAGTATCCGATCAAATACGACACCCTGGTGCTGGCTTGCGGGTCTCGACCGCTGACCTTCGGACTGCCCGGCGTGGAAGAACACGCCTTCTTCCTCAAGGAGATCCACCACGCCCAGAAGATCCGCAACCGCATTCTTGAGAACTTTGAGGTTGCAACCCAACCCGGTGTCACACCCGAGGAGAAGGAGCGCCTGCTACACTTTGTTGTCGTCGGTGGAGGACCCACGGGTATCGAGTTCTGCGCTGAGCTGTACGACCTGGTACTACAAGACCTCCGACACATGTACCCGGACGTGTCGAAGTATCTTGGTGTCACGCTGCTAGACTCGGGCGAGATCTTGAGCGGCTTCGACAAGCAGCTACGCACGGTGGCGCTCAGCAAGATCGAATCTCGCAGTAGCATGCAGATCATCAAGAAGAACTGCATCGAAGTCACTGCGGAGGGTGTGACGCTCGAGGGGGGTGAAAAACTCCCTGCGGGTCTCGTAGTCTGGACTGCTGGTGTGGGTCCCAATGCTCTCACCAAGTCGCTTACGGTGTTTGAGAAAAGCAAGCGCGGCAACATCTTGACCAACCAGTACTGCCAGGTACTCGGTGCTGCGGAGGTCGAAAACGAGGCGCCATTTGGAATGCCCCGCCGCTCGAACGTCTTCTCCATTGGCGACTGCGCCGAAATCTTGGACTACCCGCTACCCGCGACGGCACAAAAAGCTCAAACCCAAGCTGATTACCTCACGGCGCTACTGCGGGGCAAGAACACAGCTCCGGCCAAGCCGTACATGTTCCGCAGCAAAGGAATGATGGCGTACATCGGCTCGTACCAGGGTTTGTTTGAGGCTCGACCTGGCGAGGACAACAAGATCACGCTGAGCGGGTGGCAGGCGTGGTTCCTATGGCGAAGCGCGTATCTGACGAAGCTAGGAAGCTGGCGACTGCGATTGCAGGTGCCGCTGGACTGGCTGAAGGCCATCGTCGTTGGCCGAGATGTATCCAGGTTTTAGGATTGTGCACCTTGTCGATGGCAAGGCCAATCAATCGAATTTATATTGACATCTCTAGTACGTTACAGCTCGTCAATCTTCTGGCTGCATGGCGAAGAGAGCGATAACTCCGACGTTCACAGCGGTGAGCACACTCATGAGCAAACGCAGATACCGCAGGAGCGGGGTGCCTTCGTCGACCAGGCTTTCGTACATTGGCACTTCCTGGATCCCTTCGAATGCACACGCAACTAAATCAGCAACGAGTCCCGTGGTCAGCTGCACCATTGCTGCCAGCAACTGAATGTGCGTTGGTGACGACATGTAGCCCAAGTCAAAGCGTGGGTGGGTGCGTAGCATGTAGAGCATTCCAACGGCCAGCCCAATTGAGATGTATTTCCCATGCATGTCGGCATAGACCTCAGCCGCGTGCAGGCGGAGTTTGTAGTTCTTCCAGTCGAGAAACCGCGAGTACTCTGCTCGTGCACGAACCGTGTCACGTTCTTCTAGGCGTGAATTCACGCGGTGGATCACACGCTTCATAATTCGCGAGTTTGCGAGGCGTGCCGACACCACGTAGCGCAACCACATAATTTTCGTCATCCGGAAGAGGATCTCGAACACCACGATGGCCAACGAGCTCGAAGCGAGCGATGCGCTATTGACTCCCTTCTGCATGAATACGAGGCGTACCGGAGCATCGATGCAGATTGTGGGCACAGTCATAACCGTGTGCACCATTCGTGCCGAATGACGCTGCCTTGAGTGACTCAACTGTAACTTCTTCGCTGCCTCTTGTAGCGCGATTTTGAGAACCTGGCTCGCCCCAGCGAACAAAATCGTTTGCCACCGCTCCTGTAGCGACAACGCTGCTGCTACGTGAAGGAAGAGGAAGACCATGTGGAACGTCACGAAGGGGAGGGCTTGCGCTCGAAGTAGCTGTCGCATGAGCTCACTCAACGCAACCACGCGGTGGGGTTTATCACTTCTAGTCTTGATAGAAGCAACCTTCACGGGTGGGGAGGGCAGTGCGGGGCCAACTCCATCAAGTGGAGTGACTGAAGCTGTAGGGAGGAACACAAGCGACAGTCGTACTCTTCGCAAGAGCTTGAATCGAAGAAACACCTCCGCGTACATGACGTACGCATAGCTGAGGATGCTGAGGAGATAGAGATGTATCCGCCCGTAGTAGCGGAAATCTACGTCGAAGAACCGCAGCAGCTCCATGAGCGAGGAACCGCCGGCTACTGCAGCTACCAACACCGCTCCTGTCGCAACAAAATTTCGTCCGAGGAGTCTCCGAAACCCCGGCGCGTTCGGGTCTAGAGACCACATCCCAGCCGAGAACGTGAACAACCGATTGCCCACGGTAAATGACTTGGTGAGCAGGTGTGATACGCACGCGACCAGCACGAAGTAAAAGCCCACCACGGCGTCGAATTGACCAGTCGTCTTTATCAGATTTGACTCGGTAAACGCTGGCGCCGACCACATTAACGACGGCCACGTTGGGATGAACGGTGACCAGGGAGGACCAAACGCGTACAATGCTACGGTCACCCAGGCACACAGCACACTAGCGAGACAATTGCGCGCCACGAGCCGTATCACGTGCAAAGCATCCAGCCAAGTTTGCGCTCGGAAGAGTTTCTTTTGGACGAGTCCCATGACATTCTGGATTTCCAAGTAGGCGACAGTCTGCACCTCTCCGGTTGATCGCCGCCGTCGCTGGTGAACACGATGGAGCGGGCCTTCAACTGAAGTCGCTCCTGCAGCTTGTGCTATTCGAGGCCCGACAGTGCGTGCTGTCGTGGTCGGCCGAGTGATTTCATCGGCACTTCTGGAACTTGACGTCTCCGATAGTGAATCCGACGGCATCGTCGGGCCGCCCCATGCTGCTCGATGAAGGATCGAGGCAGTGTGCAGGTCTCTATCAATGGTTTCAACTTCATTCATCTCGCGATCAAGTCGCGACGAGTCTTTGACAACACGCTTTATTTACACGCTCGCTTCAAAATAGCTGTCCGACTTCACTACGGGTTGATCATGTTGAACAGGTCAACATCTAAATGTACGAGAACCATGGCAGAAGCGAAGGCTTGACAAACGTGTCGGGGTACGTCTCTGCAGCTTCGGCGGTGCTAACAGTGTCTTCCATGGCTGCCATGTCGTGCTGGAACTGCGCGATGGCGTCTTCCAGGACAGCCTCATCGGAGAACGGGGACGTTGAGTAAGCACTCAGCACCGACTCTGTCTCTGGAATCGGACGGAAGAACCGCACAGCCATGTAGGACAGCAATGGGAACACGTCCGACGGGATCACGTAGTCGAAAGGATCAACGTCCACACCCTTCTCGGTAGGCAGTGGCGCGTTGTAGAGTGCCGGTGCGCTGAACGGAGCAGCTTGGCTGTGCCACGACACTCGCCCGTTCATGAAGTGGTGCTTCACGTCGCTCTGGAACACGAGGTTGGTCACGAGTTTGATGAGGTCGTCGTACCCGGTGAACGCCGAAGGGAAGTCGTTGACGCCCCAGACCACCGCCGCACGACCCGCCCACGTCTGCAACTCCGAGTCGTGCTGGATGGCTTCTTCCGAGTCGTAGTAGGCCTTCATGTACGCTGTGACGAAGTTCTTGATGATCGAGTAGTACGTCGCGCCGTACTTGACGTAGCGATGGTTCGGCAGGTACTCGAGGCCATTGTTCGCGATATCAGCAGCGAAGTCGCCTGCCATCGACGTGTTCGAGAACTCGGCGTAGATGTAGCGCATGGAGCCGCTCGCACCGAAGGCCATGGACTGATCGTACGGCGAGTCCACTGAGAAGAGAATCACGCCACCGAGATACTCGAGCGCCATGTCGCCGAAGAAATGGTAGCTCAGCAGCGCGTAGATCGGGTGCTCCTCCGACATGCTGCGCATCATCTCGACCTGGATCGGTATCGAGACCATGTGCGTGTGCACCAGGTGGAACATCTGCTGGAAGTTGAGCTCCGTGGCGTCCAGTGCCATCTTGGCGAGCTGCCATTCGCCCGCCGAGTCCTCTTTCGTGTACGTGAGTCCCGTGTCCACGATCTGGATCGCCAGCGGCAGCAACAGCCCGTTGTCGTCATTGTTGCAGAAGAAGCCGACGACATTGGGCGCGTACTTGGACTCGGTCTTGCTCGAATCCGTGTACTGCCCCATGGCCGAGAAGTCCTGCACGAACACCTTGTGGTTCGAGACGGCAGCGTCGATGGTGTCGTCGTTGCACTGCTCGAGCACCAGCGAGTCCGTCAGACTGTCGAGAGGGTCCGACCACTCACTCACGTTCACAAGCTTGATCTGGTAGCCGCGGATGCCTAAGCGCAGGGCACCGAAGTTTTCGTCGCTGTTATCGAAAGCTTGCGGGGTGTCGATCAGTCCAGCACTCTCGAGGACGCTATAGCCGGCCTTGAAGCTCTCCAGAGACTTGTACGGCCCCAACGCTTGCAACGTGGCCTCGATCGACGTGGCGTTCGGGTTTTCCAGCGAAGACAGTGTCGCCACTTGCGAGATCAGCGTCGTGTAGTACAGTGACGGAATCGTCATGGAGGGCCCCGGGTTGAGCGGGTAGTACGTGTCCCCCACGAGGAACTGCCGCTCGACGTTGGCGATCTCGTACGAGGTGGCGTTGACGGTAGCAGCACGCTCCGTGTCGTCACTCGATGGGATACTCAGTCCCGAGACAGTTGATGGCGGAATGGAGACCAACGCGAGGAACAGCGTCGTAAGAGCGGCCTTCATCGTGGTGTTGGTCGAATGAACGGAGGACTGGAACAGAAGCGCTCGGGTAGTCGGTCGGCGGCAAATTAAAGAATGAAGTGTATTGCAGTTCACTCAGGTGCTAGTGAATGCCATCAGAGTTATTAGTTCGGACGGTGTTGGCGATCCCGTAGAGCCTTCGTTCATGTGGCCACTTGAATCTACGTGTTGCCATGTCGTCCGTGAACAAATTGAGCTCTATTGCCGTCCAAGGAGCACTGTCAGGCTTACCTTGGCGAAGGCCGACACGGATTGCAGTATCACTGTCGTGGTCAACTCTATCTGACTGGACCACGTCACATGCTTGTGAAGGAATCCTGCAGGCTGCAGCAGGATCGGACTCGCTAGTGGGGGGTCTTTGAACTGATTGACACCTAAACGATATCACCTACACAGATTTTCCTGATCAATGCGGAGGATTTACAAGAAGAAATCATGTATAATACTTTGCGTGCTCGTGGGACTTGTTGACACTTTACACTCGCGTCATCTCTGAATGCCGTTCAACTTTTCACAGCGAAAAATGACTCGAGCTGTTGGTAACAAGTTAGTAGACCTTGAGTGGCTCCTCAATGAGACGACGCTAACGATAATAAGCTTTTCGGTGGCATGCCATGCAGGAACGATCATCGGTAAAAGGTGCGCACCACTTGCTCGACTACCTCCACGCTGGTCGCGGCAGCCTTCTTGCTTTGGCGCGTGTCAAGGTTTCGTTCTGGTACTGCCTTGCGATTCGATGCGGGTGTCGCTCAGGCCAATTCTTCAATCTCTTTTCCGTCCTGGTTGAAGGTGTTGGTGATGCCTTACGTTGTGAATGCTGCGTGCTAACCCAGTGCCAATGACTCCACCTTCTCGCCAGCTCCTGCCGCTGATGAATTTGGTGTACGCCATGGAGGGATTTCGTAAGACCATCAACGAGTCGTCGCTTGTTCGCCGTGTTCACCGCAACAACACTGCGAGCCTCGGCCATAGCAAACGCCAAGTTGATAACATCATATAACATCTCTCGAGCTAATTCTTCTCGGTGTTGATGAAGAGCTTTTGCTTGGCTTACAAGTGCTTTCCATCGCTGAAATCGCCTTCGGTTCTGAACGTGAGCTCCTCGTTGGAAGAGCGTGCATCGCTCTCTGCGGTGCCAAGAGCGCCAATCCACCCACACCGACACCAAAAGCTGCTTGTCGTGCTTCGCTACCATCCGCGCTAGTTTCTGGAGCAACAAATCGAGCAACTTAGGCAAAAGAGATGGAAGTCCGATCCAGATGTAACGTTAGTCCTACCTTTGCTGCTTGGTGGCTGCGACGCACAATGAGGACGGCTTCAGCTTGCTCACCAAGTTGCTGAGAACGAACGATACGCCTCCATCGAGTGAAGGCGCGCCATCGACGGTGTCGTTGCTCTATAGCGGTTAACCGACCGAGAAGAACAGACGAGCGAGTGCAAAACGATCGCCATGCATGGAACTGACACGCCACTTGGCCCCACAACTTGTTCAGCAGCAGCTTCCGGAGCAGAAACCTGTGCCGGTAACACAAAGACCCGCCGTCATAGATGCAGGATATTTGCTCGCGAGGCAGATCGTCGTGGTGATCCTCAGGAAGATCTTGGTGCTTCGTCATGCAGAGACGCGTCAAATCCTCTGGCTTGAGCACCATCCAACACGGACGACGCAGAAGCGCTGGAAGTTGGAGCAATGCGTGCATGGCTTGCCACAAGGCACCCGCATCATCGCACACGAAGCAACCGTCGTAAAGGGAGTTTATTTAGCATGTTGAGCTGTGCTCGTCCGTCTAAAACTTTGACACATCACGGCCGACAAGGATCGCCTTCAGCCAGTCCAGCGGCACCTGCATACGGAGTCGCCAGCTTCCCAGCTTGGTCAAGTACGCGCTACGCCACAGGAACCAGGCCTTCCAGCCGCTGAGCGTGATTCTATCGTCGTCGCGGGGGCGAGCCTCGAAAAGGCCTTCGTACGAGCCTAGATAGGCCATCATGCCCTTGCTCTGGAAAGCGTACGGCCTCGCCGGCGCCGGGTTCTTGCCACGAAGCAGCGAAGTGAGGTAGTTAGCCTGAGACTGCGCCTTCTGGGCCGTCGCCGGCAGCGGGTAGTCCAGAATCTCGGCGCAGTCGCCAATGGAGAAGACGTTCGAGCGGCGCGGCATTCCCCACGGGGCCTTCTCTTCCACCTCCGCGGCGCCAAGCACCTGGCAGTACTGGTTGGTCAGGATGTTGCCACGCTTGCTCTTCTCCAGCACCGTCAGAGACTTGGTGAGCTCGTTCGGGCCGACACCGGCAGTCCACACGACAAGTCCAGACGGGATCTTCTCGCCGCCCTCGACCGTAACACCTTCAGCCGTGACTTCAACGCAGTTCTTCTTTATGATCTTCATCGTGCTTCGCTTCTGGATCTTGCGCAGCGCCACCGCGCGCAGGTGCTTGTCGAAGCCGTTCAGAATTTCACCCGAGTCGAGCAGCGTCACGCCCAAGTGCTTGGACGTCTGTGGGTACATGTGCACCAGGTCCTGCAGCACCAAATCGTACAACTCGGCGCAGAACTCGATGCCCGTGGGGCCCCCACCCACGACAACAAAGTGCAGCAGCCGCTTCTTCTCCTCGGCCGTCACACCAGGTTGCGTGGCCGCCTCGAAGTTCTCCAGGATGCGGTTGCGGATCTTCTGGGCGTGGTGGATCTCCTTGAGGAAGAAGGCGTGCTCTTCCACGCCGGGCAGGCCGAAGGTCAGCGGTCGGGACCCACAGGCCAGCACGAGAGCGTCGTACTTGATGTCGTACTTGCGGTGACGACTCTGGTCGCTGATAGCCGACTCCACCTTGAGCAGTTTGCTCTCCGGGTCGATGTTCTTCACATCAGCCAAGTGGAAGTCGCTCTCGTGGCTGAACATGCTGTCCCGCAGCGGCTCAATGATGGAGCGGAACTCCAGCGTGCCCACCGTCGTACTGGCCAGCAGTGGCGTGTACAGGAAGTGCTGCAACAACAACAACACCAACCAGTTAGCGCGACAATTGCCAGCCAAGTAGCGGAGACGGACGACGTACGTTGCGCTTGGAGACGACGACGAGGTCGACGGCTCGGCCGACGTTCTCCTCAATGTCCACGAGGTGCTTGCGGCACTGTGTGAACATTTGGTAGCCGGCCCAGCCCGTGCCCACGATGACGAGCTGGAAGTTCTCGGGCTTCTTGGTTTCATCCAGGCGGACGTCGAGCGACGACGACGCGCGCTTCCACCAGGCGGTGCTGGTGCTGCGCGCCGTCTTGGTCACGTTGGCGAGCTGGTGGGCCCACATCCTGCGATTGGTTGCTAGTCGAAGAGAATCTAAAGTGAACGAACACGACGACTGGGACCGGGCGCGAGCCCCCAAGCGGAGTCTTGTTACCCAACATCAGACACGAACATGGCATTGGATGATGCCACGCACTTGTCGTGATTGGCCGTTTAACATCTGACGTTGCCCCGACAATCGTGTTGATGGTCAATGATGGTGGTGCTGAGAAAGACCAGTTGAAGGCCGCCGAAAGTGCAGGCGCGAGACACAGAGAGGCAAGGCGAGGTCCGAGGGTGAACGAGTGGATGCATGCTCACCGCCGGAGAACCTAACAAAGCCGAAACGCTGCAGTCGTGGGCCAGGCAAGGCGCCTCGAGCGTGGGGACATGTTCGGCGACATGCGTTCTGCCGTCAACCCACACATAACAGCAAAAGTAGACAGCTATTTTACATGTAATACATTCCTGGACACATGCATAGCTTGATCGACTTTTATCGTTTTAAGGTGCGGTTTTGACACAGGTTCCCAAACACGTTGAGAAAGAGCTGGCATGCGCTAACCGGGGTTTGTATGAAACAAATGTTCGCGGCAAGTGACACCACCGTTGGCATTGCGGTAAGCGCAGCCCGTCCCACTTCTTCGCGATGTTCAGAATGCGGCAAGGGGAATGCAACCAGTGCAGCAACGCCGCCAACCGGGGCCAACGGGTTCACCACAGACTCAGCCAAACGGAGATCAGCCCGATGCGTTTGGTGTCCGTGCGCCAACGGCCCACGAAATGAAGCTGGGAATTATGCCTTTCGACGGTTTTTGGAGAAGCTCGCGCGAAACATAATGTTGTACGCCAAACAACAGTGTTGGCAAAGGCCAAGCCTGTCTATTGGCCAAAACCTCTGGCGAAAGGCCGAAACCCTTCGTTTCGGCCTTAAGTTTTATGTGACTGTATGTTAAGTACGAAATGCTGAACTGTCGTTAATTACGACTAGATGTACAACGAAGAGCAAGGTTTCCAGTGGCTGCAGACCCCCCGAAGACCCAAGCATATGGCCAAGGTACAGCGCACGTTCGCAGCCAAGGAACACAACGCGCAGCTGGCGCGCATCAAGCAGACGACCAATGACCCAAGCGTCAGTAGAAGGGGGAGCAAGAGCCGCCAGGAGGCCTCCAGGACGTGCGTCCTCCTGGCGGCTCTCCGGTTTGGGAATTTTGCTTTTCCGCTCATGCCGCCGCAATGCACCGGATGGACGCGCTTTATGCTGGCCAGCACGGCGACAGGATAGTCAGTTACTGCTGTGCTGCTGTGCTGGCGCTGTTCGAACTGGCGCTGAACCAGCAGGACGCTGCACTCGTGACTGCGGGTGTCGTGGCAGTACCGCCGTTCAGTAAGAGCACGAGCTGCTTCGTGTGCGGCAAGATGTTTGGATGCGCGCTGCACCGCCAGTGTCGCAAGAGCTGCTGCCTGTACTACACGAGCCGCACGCGCCGCACTGTACCGCTCTTTGGGCTGCAGAAACTACAATAGGTCTACGTCGTGTGCAATACGCTTGTGCTCAACGATGAACAGGCAGCACAGCCCCGGGGTCCCACGGAGGCCGTCAGCGCAAGAATCCCATCACAAGTGAAGAGACGTGATGTTGATGATGGTGCGGTGCCTGGAATAGTTGTTTCATCCGATCATCGCTAACAAGAAGACCTTCACGAGCATTTTGCAACGCCCGAGGAGTTGGAGGCGGACGTACACGCACGAACTGCCAAGAACCTCTCGAGTGGGGCGAACGAGGTGGGTCAGTTCGGCTGTATTAGCTGGGGTCGACGGCTGACTACTGTCCAGATGGAGCGCGCGACTTGACCAACGAGTAACCGTGCGGCCGACGAATGGAGGACGAACTACATAACATCAACGTCATCTGCACACGGGCGAAGAGATAAGTGATGAGCGGTCACTGAAGAAGGCATCGATGAGCGACGACCTGGTGTATTTTATGGTGGTGTGATGAATGAGATCACGCTGATCCGGGCACGCATGAAGCAGCAAGGATAGAATATACAATCACCGTTGGCAGTGAAATTACCTGTAAGAATTTCAGCCGGAGAGCTCTGCTAATGTTACCTCCAAGCTTTGAAACCTGCTAAGCATAGTCTCAGAAGGGAAAGCATATTGATTTGTTTTGGGAAACGGAGTTCTGTCCGACTCAGTAATATTTTCAAGCTTGTTCATCCCCTGTTTCTTGACATCAGCATCCGTTTTTGTCGCAACGTATTCAGCACCAAATTCGTAGTCCTGGAATACCTCATCAAAGAATTCTCCCCAACGCTCCAGGGTCTTGTTCTCATCTGCTAAGTCACCAGGGTCATCCAAATTTTCATCTCCATTGATCGGAGCTTTATCAGGACGAGTCATCTGCGGCGGTGTTAAGACCAAGTCTCGTCCTTCGGCGTTTTCGAACACGATCTGTCGCTCATCAGGGATCAAGATACTCTTTGTGAATAGGTTGTCCGATGCGCTATGCAGCGCCGGCTGGCACACATACTTCGCAACGACCTCGGTACATAGACGGATCATTGCATCAATCATAGAACACTGCGAGCCAAAGCACTGAGAAGCCAAAGCAGAGTTACTGAGTTACTGACTGAGCGGCCGACTGAATGACGGGTTGAGCGTCTCAGGTGGCAGCTCGTCCGGTCTGACATCCGATACAAGTGCCACTAAACGGACAGATCCAGTGGGGAGGGAGTCGTAGGGGTTGTGGCTCTGGGGGGTGGCATGAGGGTCCACGTGCGAGCAATAGGGGGTGGGGTGGAGCAGTGCCGGAGCAGTGTCGGAGCAAGCGCAAAAGAGCAAAGACGGCCAGGAGCACGCCTCGAGCACGAACGGGACGCAACAGCACCCTCGAGCGTGAAACGATTGCAAGCAATTTGCCCCCAGGCAGGATTGAACTACCGACCTTCCGCTTACTAAGCGGGTGCTCTACCACTGAGCTATAGGGGCTCTTACAACCGAACGCAACATACCATTTTTCACAAAATAGAAAAACGCACTACCCACAACACAAACCCATCAAACAGACTCACGCACATCACCCACCTCCACAACCTCTCCTAGCT